>NC_083328.1:53993395-54367234 GCF_963455315.2 Globicephala melas | reverse complement strand
GCCTCTTCTATACTTTTATATGGAAGAGGAGAAAATGCAAATATCAGAAAATAACAATTAGAGAAATAGTAATATATTTACAGCACTATTTCCTCAAAGTACAAAGCAAAAAGAAACAAACAAAAAGGACTGGTGGTTGTTTTGGACTTATCTAGAAATGAGCCAGGTTTTTTCAGAATACCTATTACTGCTTCTTCTCCATCAAGTTTTACTTGATGGTTGGACTTCATGATATTACATTGTTAAGTGTCTGGATTTTGCTGTCTTTAAAAAGTACTGAAGTTTGTTTTGGCAGGCAGTTAAGTTACTTGCTTATCAACTTGATGGTTTCAGGCTTGTTTTTAAGTTCATTAGAGAGATTTTGGAGTATCCTTTACTCTGTACTTAGTTTAGCTTACTACCAAGGTGTGCCCGTTCTGGGTCTCTACTGAATACGCTGGATGTTCAACAAGGTCTCTCCACTGTGGCTGTCAGAACATGGAGGTCTCCTAGCCCTGTGCAAGTTCTTGGAGTTGTTCAGCTCAGCTTCCCTCCCTGGCTTTACCTGGCTTTATGGAGTTTAACCATAAATGTGCACAGCTTAGTGTTCAGTGGAAGACTCAAAAAGAATCCTTGTTCCAGTCTCTGCATCTCTTTCTCTGTGTAGCTCCCTTCTCTCTAGAACTTAGCCTCACAAATTCTAGGTACCTTAAGCTCGAATCTGTGTCTCCTCACTGTGGAGACTGCTGTGCTCTGCTTGGATCCCACTCCCTGCACTGTGGTCCAAAAAGTGCCTCCAGGCAGGAAGCTGGGGCAGTTGTAGGCACATCTTGTTTTGTTTCCCATTTCTCAGGGGTCAAAGTCTTATACTACCCGTGTCCAATATTTGAAAACAGTCGTTCCATACATTTTGTCCTGTTTTCTAGTTGTTTACAGCAGAAGTGCAAGTCTGGTACCACTTAGTCTGTCATTGCTGGAGGTTATTTACTTAGATTTTTTTTTCTACTATTCCTCTGTAGTAAGTAAAGGCAGAGATCTTGTCTCCATTTTATAAGTTAGATGACAGAGTTGCCAAGAGTGACTAAGAGGTTTGAGATCACACACTGAGTTGGCAGGATGGCAGGAACTGTGGACCACATTATCTGGCCCTGCCTCACTAAACTACAGCCCGCCTGCAGACCTAAGCACCCCAGTGAGTGTTACTGGTTCCAACTGGCAGAGACAAAAGCAGCGGAGAAAAGAGAAGAGAAAACAGTAAAAAAGAAAAGTGGTAGAAGAATGGGGTAGGAGAGAGCTCTACAGCTGTGTATCAGGAGAGAAATCTGGGGTTGTTATAGTAACACCAAGAGCTGTATCAGATATCACTCACTGTCACCCATAATAATATAGAAATAATAGCCACCATTTACTGAGTTGAGATCCTTCAGTGTATTATCTCATTTAATCTTCATTCTCTACCTAAAGAAGACACTATTATCCCTATTTTATAGATCAGGAAACTGAGGCTTAGAAAGGCAAAATTACCTCCCCACAGACACAGCTAATATTGCAGCAATGCTGAGATTTGAACCCAGACCTGCAGACTCCAAAGCTCGTGCTCTTCATCGTAATGGTTCACCAGCAGAGGTCGCCTTTCCCTGACTCATTTTTGCTGACTTGCCTAATATTTTTCCCCCTTTCACCTGATTCCACCCCTTCAGGAATACCATTCATTTTCTTCTGATTTTTAAAACCAATACATGCTAATTTTAGGACACTTTGAAAATACAGAACATTAGAAGGAAAAAAATCATCTATACTCTTACCTTTATCCATTATTTTCAATCTCAAACTTTGCTTGTTAACTGTAATGCTCACCTTTGTAACTGCTTTGTCTTCATTACATATAATAAGTACTCAATGAATGTTTATTGATTTCAGGCACCATAGCAACTCTATAAACTATTTAAATAGCAGGTAATTTGCTAAGAAAGTCACACGTTTGTGTTTATGCCTAAAGAACTACTGGATTCCAGTGGACACACATGGGGACCTGATAGTATTTTTCAGTGCCTCAGGTCTATGCCATGTTAAGTTTCATGGCCCTTACAGCTCCTTCCACCATGCTGTACCCATAGGTACTCAGCAGATACCCTTTGACTGATAGACCTTCAAAGATGGAAAGTAAATTCATAGTTGGTGAATAAATGCACTGTGCTAGCTCCTGGGGAGAAAGTGTGAACTAGATACAGTCTCTGCTGTCTTAGAATTTAAATTTACCCTTTAGTGATAGAAAACCCAAGCAACCCATTTCTGAAATGTCCAGATTAGAAGACATTTTCCCACAGTGATATATTTATCAGCAAACTCAGAGTTGTTTGTCACGGGTAGGTTTAAAAAAGAATGGCTGTGGAAGTCCAAGTAAAGTTCATAAAATAAAGAGAGGAAAATGTTACTGCAGGCTGATATTAAATGATCGCTTAGGCTGCTGTCATGCTGTCTCACAGGGGAAAGGTTTTATTTATGTCTCCTTTCGTCTTGTCTTCTTTTCATCTCTGGGTTTGATGGGTAAGCTTTAGCCTGGGCCTTTGATTTACCGTGTCCTGGAGAAAGGGACCAGGGATGACAAAGCCAGCCAGGCCATACCTAAGAACCTGATGTATTGTCCCAGATCCAGAGCCATCTGAGAGGCACATGGAGGATTTTAGCATCCTGCTGAGGGGGAGCCTGCTGGGAGGCAGCATCCTGAAAACCTTTATGAGAGAGTTTCCCAGTCCTACTTTGAAAGGCACAGTTTGCTCAGGTATTGGGTTATGGCAACAATCTGTAGTCCTTTGAAACATCTTTTACTATCAGAGTTTAATCAACTGAGAAAATAAGAAATTATGGGGACTTCTGGGTGGCTCATGGTTAAGAATCTGCCTGCCAATTCAGGGCACACGGTTCGAGCCCTGGTCTGGGAAGATCCTACATTCCACTGAGCAACTAAGCCCGTGCGCCACAGCTACTGAAGCCCGCGTGCCTAGAGCCCGTGCTCCGCAGCAAGAGAAGCCACCGCAATGAGAAGCCCGCACACTGCAACGAAGAGTAGCCCCTGCTCGCCACAATTAGAGAAAGCCCGTGCACAGCAACGGAGACCCAGTGCAGACAAAAATAAACAAATAAAAATAAATAAATAAATTTATATAAAATAGACAACTAATAAGAACCTGCTGTATAAAAAATAAATAAAATAAAATTCAAAAAAAAATCTTGTGGAAGTCTGTGACCAACATTTCTTAACCTCTAAAATATAATTTGGTAAAAACTTTGTTGTAGCATACTGGGTATTGAGGGACAGTGATCTCAGTTATCTATTGGGAGTGATAAAAAATTACCCCCAAATTCAGCAGCTTAAAACAACAAACATTCATTACCTCACAGCTTCTGGGGGTCAAAAATCTGGGAGTGGCTTAGCTGGGGGCTTCTGACTCTAAGTCTCTCATGAGGTTTCAGTCAAGCCAAAGCCTTGACTGGAGCTGGAGGATCTGGTTCCAACAAGATTCACTCATGTCACTCCTGGCTGGAGTTTTCAGTTCTCCAGGCCCCTCCACAGGGCTGCTGAGTGTCCTCAAGACAAAGCAGGTGACTTCTCCCCAAGTGAGTTAAGAGAAAGAGAGAGAGAGGTGGAGGGTGCTCAAAACAGAAGCCACAGTGCCTTTTATAATCTAATATTGGAAGCAACAGACCATCACTTCTACCATGTTCTATGCGTCACACAGGCCTACCCCACTACAGCATGGTAGGAGGCTATTCAAGAGTGTGAATACCAGGAGATAGGGATCATTAGGGGTCATCTTGGAGTCTTGGCAACCATGTGGGCTATTGGTCAGGTGGTCATTTCATTTAAAAGTCCATCATGTTGGGTCAGGTGAATTGATGTTTACTGCTTCTGTTGTTCATCTTCTTGAGACATATAAAGTGAAAATCCAGAGCTGTGGGGCTGTGAATGTGTGTGTTCATGTGTGTGTCCTTAAATCCCAACAATGAGGCCAATTATATAGTTTCTTATCATACAGTAGGGCCAAAGAGCTGATACCTGAGAGGCACAGATTGATCACCAAGCAGACTTTTGGATTTGGATGAACAATCTCAACCTGAACAAGACCAGGGACCCAGTACAAGGGAAAAGCCCCTTCTCTTGTGTCCACTGAAGGGGGCACTGACCAGGCTCAAGGTGTGGGAAATCTGGAGGGAACCTATTTTCAGTGGAACATCCTGGGAGCACCTTCTCAAAGCTATGGTGCCTTTTAGCCCTCATTTTCCAAAAAGGGAAAGAGAGATCCAGTACCAGGCTGCTGGTAGAGCCCTTCCTTTATTCTCCCCTATATGAGTTCCTGGTCTGGTCTTGAGCAAGTCACATGCTTGCTCTAGAACTTAAATTCTTCAACAGTAACAAAGTGGTTGTACTAGAAAGAAAGGTAATCAGCACAGGCCTTCCTTCCGGCTCAGTCATGTTGCAACTGCTGTTTCACCAGGTACTGATCCACTGAAGAGTTACCTGGGCATTCAGATGTGAAATCTACTGGTTTCTAAATGGCATTTTGTTTCCACTCAGAGACCTGTAACTAGCCAATCTTATGGCATGCAAGTGGAGGTACCTGACAGTACCCCAGTTTCTCCAATAACAAATAGAGGGAATTACCGAGGTCTCCCAGGCATTCTGAGCAGTGTGCAAATGATTTGCTTGTTTCCACTCAACGCTGCTTTTCTAAAGGTTCGTATTTGTTATAACGGTAATAGGTTAACATTGTAAAATACAAACAAACTTAAAGAAGAAAGCTTAGAAAGAAGAAACTCTAGGATGAAAAGGATGGAAAGAAGTTGGGATGGTCTTCAAATATATCTGATGACTTATTTTCTCATAACTGTTAACATCACTTAACTATGGTTGCTGGGTACATGGAGGTTTGCTGTTTTCAGTTTTGTATGTTTCCTGCTTGTTTGAGTATTTCATACATTTTTAAAAGCAATGCTGAGAAGAAAACCATCTCCTTTTAAAACCTGGTGATAATCCTTAATCATTGTCACCATTTTTGTGATTTACTTGTAGCTCTTTTTTTTTCTTTAACCAAATAAGGGTCATTCTCTATGTATAATTTTGCATGCTGCTTTTTTTCATTCTGTAGAATAGGTGCATAGAAGGTGGAATTACTGCATCAAAGGGCATGCACATTTCCAAATTTGTTACATAAGTACTGCTAACACTCCAAAAGCCTGTACCAAAAATGTCTGAGAGTGACTGTTTTCCCACATCCTTACTGATATGGGTGAAAAACAAGAACTCATTGTTCTAATTGGCATTTCTCTGATTACTAGTAAGGTTTGAGCATCATCCTATATAATTTTCTTAGATATTTTAATTTATTCTGTGAATTATCTGTCCATATCACTGGCTCTTTATTTTAAATTGGGTTATTTGCTTTTCTAAAAAATTATACCCTGCACTCATATTCTCCCATTGAGAATATTCTACCACATTTGCTTCATCATTCTCTTATTCATTTGAGAATTATATTATTTTTTCACTTAATCATTTGAGAGTAAGTGTAGACATAATGCTCCTTCACTCATAAATACTTTAGTACAGTGTGTACTTCCTAAAATGGGACATTCTCTTATACAACTACAGTACAATTATCAAAATCAGAAAAATCAACATTTATACAGAGCTCCACTGTGGATTATTCCACAGACCTGATTCAGTTTTTGCCAATTGTCTGTTTTCTTTAGACATTATACTATGAGCCTTTTCTGATATCATCTAAATTCAAAAATATCATTTTTAATTGCTGAAAAATATTGCATTATATAGATATGCCATAATTTATTAACCATTTTTGCCAGCTACTATTAATATTTTTACTCTTACAAATAATGTCACTGTGCACATCAGTGTCCCATGCTTTTCGTGTTGCATCCTGCTGACACACACCGGAGCTGGCAGCTCTGAGAAGGAACATGTTTATGGTGTGTGACAGGGGAGACCTGGCTCAACTCTACTGATCCCTTTAAATAATATCCAGACAGACCTCCTCCTCTTCCTTTCCCCACACTTTCTCCTTCCAGCTCCTCCTGCTCTTACTGCAGGATCATTTCAGATTCTGCTAGAAAACTCACTTTTTGCATTCCATTTTCTTTCAGCTGGTTGGGGTGTGGGTGTCCCGCACCTTTGAGTTTTATGGTCTATCTTGCCCATTGTGCTTTGTGTCTTCCAGACACTCCTCCAAGTTGTCATCCATTGGTGGTGCCCTCCTGGCCTTCCAGCATACAGTGGATGCATACATATGCACTTAGATATTCTGAGCCTGGCTACTGATGCTTTCTTTAGAATAGACTCTTGACAGCCAAATTACAGTGTCAAAGCATTTGAGTCCCATAGCCCGCTGGGAAAGTGACACTGCTTATCCTCCACCCAGCAAGCTGGGAGGGGGCTGGTCTACCTGCATCCTGGGTAACATCCACCTCTTCCACAGGGGTCTTACCCACCCGGTGACCTCACTGAGGATAGAGTATGGGTGCAAACTATCATCTCGGTTTTTTTTTGGTTTTTTTTTTTTTGGCTGCTTTGGGTCTTCGTTGCTGCACAGGCTTTCTCTAGTTGCGACGAGCGGGGGCTACTCTTCATTACGGTGCGCGGGCTTCTCATTGTGGTAGCTTCTCTTGTTGCGGAGCATGGAGCTCTAGGCACGTGGGCTTCAGTAGTTGAGGCACACGGGCTCCGTAGTTGTGGCTTGTGGGCTCTAGAGTGCAGGCTCAGTAGTTGTGGCACATGGGCTTAGTTGCTCCGTGGCATGTGGGATCTTCCTGAACCAGGGCTCAAACCCGTGTCCCCTGCATTAGCAGGTGGATTCTTAACCACTGCGCCACCAAGGGAGTCCCCATCTTGTTGTTTTAATTTGCATTTCTTTACCAATTAAATGCAAATTCTTTTTAACTTGTGGTATATAACATATAACATAAAATTTACCATATTAACCATTTTTTAAAATGTATAGTTTACTGGCAATAAGTACATTGTACCATCCAGGACTTTTTTTTTTTTTTTTTTCCAGTACGCGAGCCTCTCACTGTTGTGGCCTCTCCCGTTGCGGAGCACAGGCTCCGGACGCGTAGGCTCAGCGGCCATGATTCACGGGCCTAGCCGCTCCACGGCATGAGGGATCTTCCCGGACTGGGGCACGAACCTGTGCCCCCTGCATCGGCAGGCGGACTCTCAACCACTGCGCCACTAGGGAAGCCCATCCAGGACTTTTTATACCACCCAAATCCAGAATTTTTTTTATGTACTGTCCAAATCCAGAGCTTTTTCTTCTTCCCAATCTGAAACTCTGTACCTTTTAAACACTAACTCTCTATTTCCCTCACTCCCACCCCTGGCAACCACCATTCTACTTTCTGCCTCTATGGATGAAATGCAGTAATTGTTTCGTATGGATTGGCCATTCACGTTTTTTACCTATGAATTCTTTGTAAATGTCCTTAGCCTATTTTCCCTATTGGAACATAAGTATTTTTCTCACTAAGTAGGCAAGGTTCACTAGGGAAATTGAAAGCAAATGGATCAAATATTTTTAATTTTTTAAGTGTTGCTGAAGGATTAGTAGTTTTTCCCTGCCTGGTTTTGATTCCTCAGAGATTTGCCTTCTTTTGCCTTCTCCTGGCTGCTAAGTCAGGTTCTCACAGCTGTTTCCTCTTCTTAGAAATGGGCTCATCATTTTTTTTTTACAGCTTTATTGAGGAATAAGTGACAATAATATAATTGTATATATTTAAAGTTTACAGTGTGATGGTTTGATATACTTATACACTGAAATGATTACCAAGATCAAAATAATTAACACATTCACTACATCACAGCATTAATTTAAATGTTATACACTGTATTATTTTGCTAAAACTAAATTGTAGCTCAGTTTACAACATGAGTAAACTCCGCAATGGGAATCAATCACAAAAAAAAAAAAAAAAAAAAAAGAGAGAGAGAGCGAGACAGAAAGAAAAAGAAACAAAGAAAAAGAATTGGGTTTGGCAGTTGGCAGTTCTCACGTGGGGAGCTGGGCTGCCCATTGGGCTTTGGTGTCCCCATCGGACCATCGGCTGCTTGTTGCCTGGGTCTAGAGGAAGCAGGGTCATTTCGGCCTCTATTAAGGATCACCCTATGAGCAATAAACCTTGCTTCTTGCTTCTCATTTTACTGAGAAAATTCAAACAGCAGAAAAAGAACTCTCTCATCTCCTACCATCTGCCTCTGTCCCCAGAGGCCCATGTCTGTTACAGTGACTAAGTTTGTGCTCCTGTTTAAGGCCATTCTCTCCACTTGTACGCAATTCCCACTCCTCTCTCCTGGTCACGGACATCACACCTCCAATTATCTCCTCTCTCCTGCATTATTGATTTTCCCCTCTTGACTGGGTCATTCTTTCCAGCATAAAACCTCTCATCTTGAGAAAAAGAAATCCTCCCTTCACCCCATATTGCTCTTCGGCTACTGCCCCATTTCTCTGTTCCTTTTTATAGCAAAGGGCTGTGAAAGAGGAGTCTAGCTTGTCTGACACACTCTCTTCATTCTTCCTAATTTCTCTCCAACCCACTCAGTCGGGCTTTTGCCTCCCCTCCCCTACCTCCACACACTGCACCCCTGCTATTATTGTGTACTTGTGGTGCCTTTTGTCTCCCAGCTCCCATGGTCAGTTCTCAGTCCTCATCGTGTTTAACCAAACAGCACAGTTGATGCAGCTGGTCACCCCCTTCCTGGACACCTGTTCTTCACTTGGCTTCTGGGACACCCCTTCCTCTTGCTTCTCCCTCCTCTTCATTGGCTGCTCTTTCTCAGCTTCTTTTGTTGGGTTCTGGCTCTTCTAACTGATTTCCAACCCCTGGAGCATCTCAGGCTCAGACCTCAGGCCTCTTCCCTTCACCCTCTGCATCAGTCCCTCGGTGATCTCTTTTAACTTCTTTGATGTCAGCTCTCCCTGAGCACCAGACATGTACATTCAGCTACCTACTCAGTTGCTCTAGATGGCCATCTGATAAGCACCTCAAACTTAAGTTCAAATAGAACTCTTGATCCCCCTCAAACAAACAAACAACTCAGCCTCTCTTCTAATTTTCTTCTCTTCACCCAGTTCTTCAGGCCCCAAACCTATCCTCTGTGTCCAGCGCAAATAAGTCCCATAGGCTCTATCTCCAAGTTGTGTTCCAGGTATGGCAGTGTCTCACCACCTTCATCACTCCACCCAAGCCCAAGCTGCCATTTTGCACTAACTCTGTAGTAGCCTCCTAACTGGTCTCCAGTCACATTCTTGCCCTCTTTGATCTACTCTCCAGCAGCAGCCAGAGCAACCTCTTTGTAAACTTTCAGTTCTGCCACTTCACTCTCCTGCTTAAACCCCTCCAGTGTACTTAGGACACAATCCAAATCTCTTCCATTGGTCTCTGGGCTCCACGTGATCTGGCCCCTCCCTGCCTGGCTATGCCCCCTCCTCCTCACCCACTTCTCACCAGCCACACACAAGCTTATTCCCACCTCTGGGGTTTTGCACTTGCAGGTCCTTTAGCCTGGAATGTTCTTCCACTGGAACATTGTTTGTTCCCTCTCTTCCTTCAGATCTCTACTCAAATGTGACTCCCCAGAAGCCTTGTTGGCCTACCCCATCCAACCTGTCTTCCCCATCCGCATCATTCTCTATCGCCTTCCTCTACTTTATATTCATCATGGGATTTATCACTGTCTCTAGTTAAAGTCTCTATTTGTTTGTTTATTGTCTGTTTTACCAGTGGGAACATAAGCTCCATGAGAGCAAGCTGTTTGTTTCCCTTATTCACTGCTCTATCCTCAACATTTAGAATAATGCCTGACACATAACAGCTGCTCAAGAAATTTGTGTTAAACAATGAATGAATGAATTAATATTCCTCTTCCACCATAATTGAAGAACTATCGTTTAAACACTGCAGTAGAGATCTGGGATGAAATATTAACCTGTGTATCTACTTTTTGCCTTATCTAAAGTTTTATTTCCCAAATGAAGCAGTAGCAATGTAGAATCTACAAGATTCAGCTCAAGTTACCATCTTGCACAAGGATCTAAAGCCTACAGCTATCTACTGTCTACTTTTACCCTTTAGTCAAGAGGACTAGAAGTGCTACTCTTTATGGTAGCTATCAAACATAGTTTAAAGTGGACTAGAATTTTGACTATGAATTTTACCCATGATCATGGTTTGAGTGAAGTGAACCTCTCCTTCTTGGAAAAAGGAGGGGGCTTAGGGAATTGAGTGAGCTGAAAGCAAATGGTAACAGGGAGAGAAATATTACCAGTCATTGGATAAATCATATTAAAAGAAATCTGGATTCAATGTTTTAAAATAGATCAGAAACATAAGAAATAGAACTAGTTAAAATTACATACAATTTGTATATAAATTGACCATATCCAGGCTAAAAAAATTTATCTTTCCCAAACTGGCATTTTTAAGGGAAATATGTTCCCATGGAAGAATTTAATGATGAAATCTCCAGTTTTCTGCAATGTGGATTGAAGTCTGTGTCTTCCTAACTGCCACAGTCATCAGAGGCGTTAGCTTCCTTTTCAGAACCACCAGATTGCTTAGTGTGTTGAAAATGGGGAGCTAGTGCCCCTTGTGGGGTCCTTAAGGATGCTGTCAGCACAGCCGCACTTGGAGAAGCATACGAAGTGAGAGGGTTTATTATATTCACAGGTCCTAGAGGAGGGAGGCATGCAGGCTAGGCAGGGGGCCTCGTGGGAGGAGCACAGGAGGAACAGACTCAGCAAGAGGGTCAGGAGCTGAGAGAGAGTGAGCACCCAGGTTCAGGCACGATCCCCACACAAGCAAAAGGTGTGAAGGGATTTTTACTGGTGTGTTTGAATGTCACTCAGTCACAGTCAGGGAAGGGCAAGAAGGGACCAGCCTCATCACACTGCGCATCTGGTCGCCTGGCGGGTGCTCACAGCCTCTGCTCAGGGGTGTTGAGATATCAAGAAAATAGGAGGTTTTAAAAATTGGCAATACCCTCAGCTAAACCATATCCTTTTCAAAGTCCTTTATTGACTGTCTCCTGTTATACGGCAAATAGAGGGTGTCCTCCTATAAAACAAATTAGCAGTTTGAACCTGAAAGGATAAATATTCACAGTAGCGTAGGTTTTCTTGGCTCCTTTTAATATGAGTGTATGGAACAGTACTGATTAACAAATGTCATCTGCCAGCTGCCCCCTCTTGCAAAAAGAATTTAAGTGTACACACAGTCATGGCAACCTGCCCTGATGTCGAGGGAACAACCGCAGAAACGGACCATTCTCTGCAGCCCCCGTCTTTCCTGTACCTGGGACCCCACCTGAGGATGTTCAGGAAGAACAGAATAAGGCAGAGACCCTTCAGCACAGTCAGCAGCTAAGGTCAGCTATCGTCAGACACCCACCGTGCGGCTGCAACCCACCCCACCCCCCCGCGACATTTCTAAGAGCTCGTTGTTGCATTCCTCATTACAACCTTGCAGTGCACCGGGCAAATGAAAAATATACGAGTCTGGCTAGGGAGCATTTTCCCTTCCTCTCTTTCTCCTTAAGGAAAGGAAAGTTGTTGCTATGGAAGTTATTTGAGTTAAGGTAGTGAGTTGAGATGGTGAGATGCCGTTTAAAAGAAGTCACGGGACATGCCCTGCTGTAATTACACGTCACAGAGCCCTGTTGATTTCATGACTTTACCTGCTGCAGGAGACCCCACACAAACATTATTGACCAATATTTTCCTTACGGTGTAAGTTCATTCTGTGAACTGGTTATTATGCATCTGAGTGTGTTGGAAGCATGTTTTGCATTTTCTGGACCAGTAGGGGTTGTGATGTGAGTGCCCTCACAGGCTCCCCTGGGCTGGAGAAAGGAAGCGGCTGCCCGTGGAGCACAGGGCACTCGGCCGCACTATGTGAGTGGCCCGAGGCCCCTTTTCTTTGTCTTTGTTGGTTGTGAACTTGGATGCAGGTTATTTTTCTGTGCTGTTCAGGTTTTGCTTGTGGTTCTCTGTTGGTCTGTGATCAAGTCATTTATTCTTTTTAGATGGTAACAAAATATAATTAAACTTTATTGTCGAAGCTACTACAGGAAAAATTATCTAGTCTTGCCAGCTCTCACCACCATCCTCCTTTTTTTCCCATATTGAAATAACTATTTATGTGATATGTGTTTTGATAGTGTGAGGTTTCTTAGGAACATAATTATGGTTTTATGGTAAATCTGTGGGTTTTTTTGTTTCTGTTATTGGCCGCACCTCGCAGCTTACAGGATCTCAGTTCCCCAACCAGGGGTTGAACCTGGGACCTCAGCAGTGAAAGCCCAGGATCCTAACCAGGGAATTCCCAACTGACTGTAATTTATTTGGACATAGTTTTTTTTTTTTTTTAGATTTCTGCACAAGATTCTACATTGTCACTAAGGCAGAGTTTGTATAGGGTAGCAAGGTTTTCTTCAAGTAGCCTTACTTCAGCAATCTACACAGATGGTTTTCCCCAGAGTTGTTGTCACCATTGCCTTGCCTCCTCCAAGATCTTGAATTCTGAAGGGCCCTTCTCTGCCCAGCCAGAGCGGTCAGGCTAGCACAGAGGTTTCAGGACATGACTCTGGTACTAGACTTCCCTGGGTTTAAATCTGAGCTTCACCACTTACTAGCTTGGGACCTTAATCAAGTCACTCATCCTCTCTGTGCCTCAGTTTCCTCATCTGTTCAACGGGATGCCTCATTAGGAAGCTGTAAGGGTTAAGTGAGTTTTGTTAGAGCCTGTGGCATAGTGCCTGGCACACGGCAGTTTTCACATAAGTGCTGTAGTCTGTGGCTAGTCTGGCATTCCACCTCCCCGATGACCCACTCTTCTCTGTCATCATGACCTTCCATCCCCCAGTTCCCTCCTTCTCCCACATGCATCTCCCTCTCTGCATTTGCCTCTAATGCCTTCCTCAGCCACCTCCTGATTTCCTTGCTGCATGACTACATCAGTTCAGGTCTTGGTGGGGAACAGAGAACACAGTCCAACCAGGTAATTTGAGGGAAGCTTAATAAAGAGATTATGTACAAAGCTGTGAGCAAGAGTGAGAAAACCACAAGGGGAAGCATGGCCAGGGCCTGAGAGAGTGTGCTTCCAGGAGCTGTGGTGAGTGGGCTGCCTGACGGGAGTCGTGAGCTTGGAGGAGGGATGCAGTCATCCCATGGCAACCACCCAGGAAGGGAGCCAGGGGAGTAGTCCCACCTTACCTTTCTCCCTCCTTGCATCTCCTGCAAGGCCTCTCTTTGGTTCTCAACCCCAAGAGAGAGGGCAGGGGTGCCCATCTGTGCAGTCCATGTGGTCAGCCTCCCAGGGCAGAGCAAGGTGGAGCCAGGTAAAGAGTGGATCTAGGTAAGAGGGTGGGTGGAAAATGTCTGCATAGTGCCCTGTGGTACCCCTGCTTTGCAGCCCCCACTCGGCCTTGAGTCATGGCCCCTTGTAGTCTGGCCCACACCCATCTCTCCACCCATAAGCCCTCCTGTCTCTGCCCTGGAATCCACCACTCTGGTCCCCTCCCCTGCCGCTCAGACAGTCTGCAGGCTGCCCATCAAACATGCCATGACCTGTGTACCACTTTAAGGTTTTTCATGCCCATTCCCTTTCCCAAGAGTGCCCTTCCCTCCTTCTAGGCCTGGAGAAGTGCTACATTTTCACAGGGTCCAGCCTGGATACCCTTGTTCTCTGCAGTCTTCCCCTGCCTTCAGTTAGATTCCCTCACAACTTCATTACAGTGCCTTTCATGTTGTGGTCTGGAGGGTTATTTGTGGGGCTGCTTCCTCTGTAGACTTGATCATCCACTCTTTGAAGAGAGACCTCACCATACTCAACTCTGTATTTATTTGTGGTTGAAATAAAAATAAGTGCCCCCCAAAAATAGTTATATTGAAATGACTAATGGAAAGATGCGGTAAATATTGATATCACTTACCTGGCTACAGATGGTGTTAGTTATGAATAATGGATTCAGCATATTTAACACTTGGTTGACACTTGGTATCACATGTCGTATGTAACTAAGTCACCCCCAACTGCCTCTCCCTAAAATATCCAGTATTTAGTTGCTGTCTGGGGCACCCTATATGTCACTTACTAGAATTTATCTGTGGAGTTATCTATTTCTTGTCTTACCTCCTCTTCTAGATCTTTAGCTCCATGAGGGCAGGGACCATAGCTGTGTTTTTCATCACAGAATCTCCAGACTGTAGAACAGTGTATGGTACATAATTGATCCTTCATAAATATTTGTTGAATGAATAAACATATTGGTCTGTGTCATGTCATAACCTCAGGAAGCCAGCAGAGTAGGGATTCTAGGTGCCATGGAAGGGCCCATGAAGTTCCTTTTCATGCCTTTCAAGTTATTCCTTACTGCTTTAAGGGGTCATTTCTTTATGACCCCACTCTCCCATCAGTAGAATAACCACCCTTTCTACTTGAATGGGAGTAGATCTTGTACCAAGGGCAAATTCTTTTTTCCTTTCATCTCCATAGGGGATATACTATTGGGGGAATTTTTTTCCCTGAAATTATTCTATTTCTCATTTCTCTTTCCTTATTGTGTTTATTTGTAGTTTCTTCATCTGATGGTACCAAGCAAAATATATTTGATTGTTATTTGGATCATTTCAAACCTATTCAATAATATTGAAGATGTGTAATAAGCATTATTAGGTCTTATAATTGAAAATTGGCATCATTTTACATTATTCATTATTGTAATAGTCTAACTAGATTTTATTATGAATGAATGACTTCAGGGAGTTCTTTTTAAAGGTCACAAGTGATGTTTGATAACCTGAAAAAGATTACTTTTTGCAAACAGCAGCAACAACACAGCCTGAAAGCCTTAATTTGTTTCAGCCCTACCATTGCTCAATAATCTTGTCATCTGCTGTTTTTCTGAGGTTTAATATTATGAAAAAAATGTCCTGGAAAAGAAATTAAACTTGGAGTTTGAGATAACAGGGCTCATGTGAAGCTTATATACTGGAAATATTAAAAAAAAAAGACCCCGATCAAAAGCAAAACAAACAAAAAGCAATTAGTTTGGAGGGACTATCTAAGTAGGATTGTCTAAAGTGAAAACCTGAAAAAATTGGACAGATGGACTTCATAAATTTGGAAACTATTAACTCTGGAGCCATATTGTAACAGGTTTTTACTGATACATCTGTTACAAACTAATTGCCTCTTTTCTGCCTGATAACCGAAGTTTGGGTTTGGGGGTTTTGCAATAGAAGCAATTAAAAGCTCAACACTGTCATATTTTTCATTAATTTACCAGTGAGTCATTGGGTTTATACAGATAATTTGATTTATTTTGAAGATAATTGTAATTATAAGTTGTGTTTTACTAGACAACTTTTCCTTTATAATTTGCCTTTAATAACAATGTAATTTCTTCTGCCCTTCTTAGTTAACAGCCTTTTCTTTGGGAAAAAAATAAGCATAGGCAATGTCTATGAAGACAATATTTTTAAGGTAGATGAAAATAGAATGGTTTGGGGGCTCCCCATCTTTGGTGATAGATCAGATTTGGACCAGGCCTGATATAGGACTCCATCATTAGAGCCAGGAACAGGAAAAAGCAGAGATGGGCCCTTAATTCTCAGATAAGCTATGACACCTACTTGCAGGATTTCTAAAAACTGAACATTTGTGTACCCTGTATCCCATCAGTTAATGCACCCATATGTTCATGGAAAGGCATGCACTGAAATAGTCATAGCAGCACCAACTATAACATCCCTAAGTGGAAACCACCCACGTGCCCATGTTCAGTAGAATGGATAATTAAATGGTCATGTATTCATACAATGGTACACATACATCATTGAAGATGAACTAACTGCTACTCTCTACAACAACATGGATGAGTCTCACAAACAGAAGGTTGAGTGAAAGAAGGCAGATATCAAATGTATCTACTGTGTAATTCCATTTATATACACTATAAAAAAGACAAAGCAACCTAGGTGTTAGAAGTCAGAATGAGAGTAACACTTGGAAGGGTAGTAACTGGGAGGGGGCACAAGAAGGGCTTCTGGGGTTCTGGTGCTGTTCTGTTTCTTGATCTGGGTGCTGGTTATACCGGGTATGTTCAGTTTGTGAAGATTAATAGAGCTATGATTTAGGCACTTTCATATATATATAATTTATAAAAAGTTAAAAATATATCAATTTGAAAATATAACATTGCTATAATTTTCATGCCAGCTCATTAGAAATGGTAGAAGTTTACAGTGACACTTTGACAAAAGGTCCAGGCACACAAGCCCTGCATTGTCTTTAAACAGGACCATATTAATTAACTACCAAGAGAAAGCAGAGACACTTCAACCTAGCCTTGATCATTTTGTGGAGAACCACGGGAGTTTATCCAAATCCGCATTTCCTTTAGGAGCCAGGTCTGGGGTCCCAGTTCAGTGAACTCTTTATGGCATCTCTGACTCTGTTCTCTATAAGCTCTGAGTATAACTGTCATCAAAAGAACATGGTTTAGCATTTTATAGTGCTCTTGGTGTTTTATTTCTTTTGAGTCTTTCTTGACTGCAAGTTTGTTGAGGACAACACCCCCACCTTTCATTTCTCCATCCAGGGTCAGGCGTTTGGTGCACATTTAATAAATATTTGACAAATGACTGTTGTCCTTGAAGAAACAGGAAGATGAACAGAGACACTGCCTGAGACAGAGCAAGCATTTGCTTTTTTTTTTTTTTTTTTTTTTTTTTGCGGTACGCGGGCCTCTCACTGTTGTGGCCTCTCCCGTTGCGGAGCACAGGCTCCGGACGCGCAGGCTCAGCGGCCATGGCTCACGGGCCCAGCCGCTCCGCGGCATGTGGGATCTTCCCGGACCGGGGCACGAACCCGTGTCCCCTGCATCGGCAGGCGGACTCTCAACCACTGCACCACCAGGGAAGCCCAGCATTTGCTTTTAAGTGGCAATAGTTGTGTCGCTTCCTTTGAGTTGTCTCAATTTGATTTCTCTAGTCCCTTTGATCTCTCTCTCTCTAAACATTTTCTTGTTTACATGTTTACTGTAGAAGATTGGAAAATATAAAAAAGCACAAGAAGAAAAGGATAAACACCCATAATCCTTCCACTCAGAGAGAAACTCTTACAATTTTGTTATATTTTCTTTTTCTTTTCTTACAATGCATTACTTTCATGCTCCTTGTCCTCCTCTCCCCCTATCGTTTTCTTTTTTTCATTTCGTAAGAGTAATGGAAGTGAGCCTAGGAGAGACTTCTCCACATTTTTGAAGGATTCTTGGGTAGAGTGGAAACTGCATGTGTTCCTGCCTTGGTTTCCTTTACTCTCCCTGTGTGAAGGGGGAGCTTAGATGGAGCTCTAGGCCGTAGAATAGTATTTCATGATATTTAACTGAAGCTTCTCTTATCCACTGCTTACATTTTTGAGATTAGCATGGCTGGTGGGTATATTATACTCCAAATCACTGAAAAGACTTAGAATTCTTCCAGCATAGAGCCATTCTGTTTACTAATAGTATTGTTCTCAGTCTCATCCTGAAAGCAGGATGAGATCTTTTAGATCTCTTAGACTTTAACATCTTTTAGACTGTAACATCCCATTAATCCTAGGTCTCTGCTCAAGAATCTTACAGAAGATCTGCTTCTCCAGGAGGAGGTTTCTGGGCAGCTGTCCAAGGCTGTGCTGTTCTTTACATTTCTGGAACAAGGTGGTCATTGCCTTCCTGCAGCAGTGCTATGTGGCTGATGGGTCTGTCCTCCTGTCACACCCGGAGCTCCCCATCTGTCGTGCCCTTGGGTGCACACACCTTACAGTGTTGTACTTTTGCTTTTTCCTCTTAAAGTAGTCCTAAAATAGGCTCCTCTGCTTCTCCTCTTCCTTTCTTCAGTTTTTTGCTCCAGATTCCTCTGAGTTTTGTCCCTAGTTTCTCTTTAGAGTCTTAAAGGATTTAAATGATACTCATTTAAATGAGATTTTTCATTGGTAAGAAGAAAAATCACCCCTGTAACCCTGAAAAACTGTTTCTCTTGATCTTTAAAATACCTTAATGGGAACATTGTTTGTTCAGCTCAGCTCTGGTTGGGGACCTCGTGACATCTGCATTATCTCTAGGCCTCTGCTTCACCATGTTATTATAAATGATTGTCCTGAACAGAGTCCATCTAATGCAGATCCTGTGCTGTGTGTGTGTGTGTGTGTGTGTGTGTGTGTGATACACACACACATACACACACAGAATAGTTATATAAAACCTAGCTGTACAAATAGTTATAGAAAAGAGAAAGAGGCTAAAGTTTGGATTTGCATCTTTATCATTTCCATTTTGTCTAAACCTTGGCCTATGTTCAGTTACCTGAGTGGTCCTATAATTCTCTTGCCTGGAACCCATTCATCTAAGAAGTGCCTGCTGTCCTTGGCATTGAGGAGACAAAACTTCACGTGTGTTTACATTTGATTCCCTTCATCTTTGTGACCCTTGGAATGCAGATATCTGCTTAAGCGTGTGTTCATAGATGTGGTATTTATGCCCTCATTGTCAGGAACGCAGTGCCAGTTTTGGGGAAAGCAGATCGGGAGCTACCCTCTAAGCCCAAGCCTTCAGAAGGCCGGAACAGAGCTGCCTGCCAGGAGGAAGGTTTATGGTGGAGGCTTCCCGTACCCAGGGTGAGAGTTTCTCCTATCCTGTGAGTGCTTTTCTTCAAATATAACTTTCCAAAGTTAAAAAAAATTATTTTGATAGCGAAACTAATAGAGTGTAACTTTAGAAAAAGGGTCATTTCTATAATAATACAGGAAAAATAAATACAGGCTCATCCAACTAGGTTACATTCTAATTTGACTCATTATTTTAGTAAAATAGCTTTTTTTTAATGAAAAATAATCTATCGTCATTATGGGAAAAAAAAAATGTACAGAGTGTAGATGGATGAGAAGAGCAACAGTAATGAAAATGAGAATCAGTGTTTTCAGGGGCTTGGCCTGCTCCGCTTCCTTCCATCCTCCTCCAGGTGAGACACTATTGCACAAAGGCCTACGGTAAAAAGACCTGACTTATGCTTTTGACCCCACCATCTGGAACTTATTGGAAAACTGAGTCCCTTTTTCATGGAACACCTGCTACCATCTCTCAGGACACAGGAGGCGTTCTGCAGACTCAGTTTGGAAAATGAGAGAGGTTCAGCAGTCACACGGCTGGCCAGGGCCAGGGCCTGAGCTGGGGCCAGACACAGTTGCCTCCCTCTACCCTCCACCAGCTTTCCAGATTCTTCCCGCTACTTGTTGATGGTGTTTTGAGATTGTTCTTTAGCATTAAAATCTAGAGCAGTATATTAATTAATTCTGTCTCATTCGCTAAAACTACTTTCCCCAAGCTCGTGTTGGGCCCAGTGTCTCACTGTAGCTAGGACAGGGTCCCTGTCTCGAGGAAGCCACAATCAGATCTAAGAAAATAGCTGTGCACCGGCCTTCAGCAGGATGTGGAAGAGACACTGGGTGCCGTACACTGGACCCTGCGGGGCATGGGGTGAGCCAGTCAGCTCTGTCTGGGGACCTGCGGGGGCTTCATAGAGGAGGGGCCACAGGGACCCCAAGAAGCACTGGAGCCTCCAGGTGGAGAAAGCTGTCAAGGGGAGAGTCTGGACCGTGTTTGGCAGCCTGCGGGCGGCAGGGCTTTTAGCGGGGTGGCTGGTTGAGGAGCACAGATGGTGTTTAATGTCAGCTCTGAGTCACCCTTTGAAATTATACAGGTTCAAGGGGAAGGATCTGGAAATCCTCCAGCACATTATTTGACCTTCCACTCTCTCAATAACCATTTGGTGTCTAGCTCATAAGTGGAAGTTCTCTGCAAAATTGTGTCATACAGGAAAAGTCGCAGAATAATTTTAAGTAAAGAAGGTAGTTCTTATGCCTTAGCCTGTGAACCAGAGGGTTTATTCCCCTCCCCTTACAGTGCTTTTTACTAGTGTGTTGCCCACCCCCCAGCTTTGGCAGAGGCCTGGGTTCTGTGGATTCTCAATTCTTCCACCATCTCCGGAAATGACTGAATAAAGGTTAAATAAAACTTCGAAAGCAGGGCCAGAAGATACTCAGCTTTCGAATGTGATAGTGTTTGAGATGGAAAATTTATTTTCTGTCTAATTTTTTTTCTTGTTGCCTTGGCAACTGGTTGGTTTTTTTTTTTTTTTGCTTTCGATTTTTCTCAACATGAACTGCTTCCTTTGATTTAGCTAAGATGTGTGGACAGATTTATATCTTATTCAGAGTCTCTAGTGTAAGTGTTTATGAGGTATAGATTTTTCATTTTTCACAATCTTCACAAGGTTGAACAAGGATAAACAATTTCACATAACTGTAAGCTTGCCTGATTAACCAAACAAAGGCAAGTTACCGTGATCTTTTTTGTCTGATGTCAAGTACCATAAACATGATTCAGATTTGTTTTTATAAACTGTCACTAAATATTTTGATATTAGGCTTTTTAATGTCTCTGACAAGGTCTCTGTGAAAATTGTTTCCATAAATTATAAATGCACGTCGTTCCTTCTGTCTCCCCGTTGCTTCCTCTGCTCTAGCCACAGGGCCTCCTGGCTGGTCCTCATCCTTGCTAAACCTGTTTCTATCTCAGGGACTCTGCATTTGCCATTTCCTCTGCTGAAACCCGTCTGCCCCAGATATTCACACTGCTTCTTCCCTCGTTGCATTTAGGGCTTCCCAGTTAAATGCCATCTCCTCAAAGAGGACTGTCTGGACCTTTCTGTCTAAAACAGGATCCTCGTGCATCACTCCCTGGCCATTGTGGAGATGAGAGGATCCATCTCTGGAAAGCCTGAATGAAAATCAGTCACCCTATATGAAGTACACCAGCCACCAGTCTATAAGCCCTACCCATGGCAAGAGCTTCCAATTAGTGTTTTAATACCCCACCCTTAAATTATGAACTCATAGCCAAAGATCACCAGGTATTTGTGGAAATCCTCCATTGTAAAATGTAGAAACCAAGACTAATATGAAATAAAGAACTCAAAAGAGGGGCTTCCCTGGTGGCGCAGTGGTTGAGAGTCTGCCTGCCGATGCAGGGGACGCGGGCTCGTGCCCCAGTCCGGGAGGATCCCACATGCCGCGGAGAGGCTGGGCCCCTGAGCCATGGCCGCTGAGCCTGCGCGTCCGGAGCCTGTGCTCCGCAATGGGAGAGGCCGCAGCGGTGAGAGGCCCGCGTACCGTAAAAAAATAAATAAATAAAAAAAAAAAAAAAAAAAAAAGAACTCAAAAGAAACAGAGACAATGATGGAGCAGAAGAAATCTACAAAAAACAAAACAAAAAGTGGGGCAGAGGAAGTCATCATAGAAATAATATAAAAAATTTAGGAGAGCAACAAAGGGGAGACCCGGGTCAACAGCCGTGGAGCAGGCCTGGAGCTGGAGGGTGGAGAGCTGCAGAGGCAAGTGCTCAGCAGGCTGGGGAACTGAAAGCCTGTTCTGCCAGGTGGACATGTGGACGTTACACTGAGAGGCTCTTGGGGGGTGTGGGTAGAGTTAGGGATAGTTACAAAGCAAAGCAAGCAAATGCAAAAGAGAAATAACTATTAAGCACAGAAACAATAATATCGTACAATAAAGCAGTGATCAACTTTATATAGTTATAATAAGTTAAAAACTGAATGTTGATTTAATTTAAAAATGTGACATAATTGTATTTAGAGAACAGGGGAAGGTAAGTCTCTATGCACAGGGGCATGTGTAAGTGTATGTGATGAGGCCTAATGATATCAACATATAGTGTCTAAGACTGATAAGTTATCATACAGGACCATGGTCATTAGACATAAAAAAGATTTTAAAAACCAGGAGGAACAGCAAGTTGGAATGTAGACTCTGAGAAATGGGGAGGAGGATGGAGGAGGCAAGGAAGTATTGTGGGTTTTTTTTTTTAGTTTATTTATTTATTTATTTTTAGCTGCGTTGGGTCTTTGTTGCTGCGTGCGGGCTTTCTCTAGTTGCGGTGAGCGGGGCTACTCTTTGTTGCAGTGTGCGGGCTTCTCATCACAGTGGCTTCTCTTGTTGCGGAGCAACGGCTCTAGGCACACGGGCTTCAGTAGTTGCAGCACATGGGCTCAGTAGTTTTGGCTTGTGGGCTTAGAGCGCAGGCTCAGTAGTTGTGGCACACAGGCTTAGCTGCTCTGTGGCATGTGGGATCTTCCCGAAGCAGGGATCAAACCTGTGTCCCCTGCATTGGCAGGCGGATTCTTAACCACTGCGCCACCAGGGATGGTCCAAAGTATTATTGCTCATTGTCAGACTTTTATCCTCATCTGACTTTTAAAAGCTCTGAGCACATATTACTTTTATAAACATAAAATTTAGTTAGGAATTATCAATAAAATATAAGTGTTGAGCAGTCCTACTTCTGTGCACGTCACTGATTCAGTCTGATGTACGTTTGATTAATAAATGAATTCAGTCCAGTATCTGGCTGATGTCTTTGGTGGGTAGGCTCATTTGTTTAACCAGATCCATTTGCACTTGCACATGGAGTAATTAATTCACACTCACTTTGTTGGAAGTCATGCTGAAAACATTTATCATTTCCTTCTGCACCGTGGAGATAGATTAGACTACAGCTCATGGTTATTGAGGCTGTGTGCTCATTAAAGATGGAGTATGTGTAACAAACTGAGCTTTTTAATCACTTTAGATTTAATGACGTACCTTTGCCATGTACTTAATCTTCAGCAAATATTTACCCTTCCCAAACTGACAGTTTTGTGATTTATAACTTGTCATGTCAGATGAAGCATTTCCTCTTTCCCCCACCCCAGAAGGGTCTCTGTTCCAAATTATAGTCTTTAAAAAGTAGCTGACACATTCTCCTCTGTGGGGAACTTTCAACATTTCCATCCTATGACTTGGAAGTGACCCTTCTCACTCCTCTCAGCCTTAGTCCGTACTTATTGATATATTTATTTTGGATACAGTTTAATGTTTTTATTCTGCTATCTGGGTCATTCTCATAGAGAGATGGATGGGTGGGTGAATAGATGGAGAGAGAGAGAGAGATAGGCAGACTGACAGATGGAACTGTGTTAAGGATGTGTGGAAATACAGTTCCAGATAACAGAGAATACACCGCAGGTTTTAGTCTCAAGGTTTCCAGTCCATAAGAGCTGTATAATGGTCAGCTTTCCAAGCAGAAGCTAAACAACCATCATTCTACTGCATGCAATATAGTTTCTCAAAATTTTTGATGAAACTAGAATCAGTAAGATGTTCCATTAGAAAGTCCTAAATAACTTCAAGATACTTTTAAATGTTCTTTTAATTTGTACCATGGAAGTAATATGAGGAGCTGGAGTTGGAGGTGGTCATTGAAGCCTGAGTATGGATGTTTTCCATCACTAGTTGGTGCCATAACCTTTTTCAGCTTTCTCCCCTGCCCCCTCCCCACCCTGAAACACTTAAGAACACTTTCTAGACCAAAATTAAAATGCAAATAAATTAATGATATATTTTTGAATTTTGAAGATGAGAAACTACCAGACTTAAAATTCTAGAGGTGATGTCAGGATTAATAGGTATAGTAAATTAGAAGTTGCTCTTCTTTATAAGCAAAAAAGTTTGTATGTCAGGACTGGAAACCTCACACCCATGAGCCTGCCTGTGCACTGAATAATTATCATTTTCTCCAATGCCTTATTAGTCTTTGGGGCCACTTCCTGAGTTTGAATCCTGGCCCTGCCACTTACTAGCTATGTGTCTTTGACCAAGTTTCTTAATCTCTGTGCCTCAGTTTCATTATCTGTGAGTCTATTAATTAGCCCACTTAATGCCCATTCCTACCTCCTCCTAGCATCATTTCTTGTCTTACAGAGAGTGGCAGTTTTCATTTCTAGAACTTGTTGCAGCTAGTGTTCTGGATGTGAGTTAGATCTGCTAATCAAATGCATTCCCATAAACCTCTGAATTCAGGCTTAGATTATGTGGGAAGAGAGATGGGGCTGGGACCTTCATTTCTAGCTGGTGTGGATAATGGCAGAGGCAGCATGGTTCTGAAATTGGCAACTGTAGTAATAGCTTCCTGACTTGACAGGCAGCTTCCTGATTGAGAAGCTTGGAGCAGCATCTGTAGCAGCAGCTTCCTGGTTCTTTAGGTTCCAGCAGCCCCTTTGGCTGTTCAGTTCTACTTATTGATTTGAGGAGTAATTCCTAAAAGTTTAGCTTAGAGTCTGTCTCTGCAGTTCTCCTAACAGTGATGTGAATTATGTTATACTTCTTAATACCTCTCTTTCTGCTTAAGGTAGCCAAAGTGATTTATGTTGGCTGCAACTAAAGATCAGGAGCAGTAAACTTTGCTCACGGAGTTGTTGTGAGGAAAGATAAGGCATTTAAAGTGCTTAAAATATGTGGCATGCCTTTTTTTTTTTTTTTTGGACATTCTTAGGGTTTTTTCTGGCCTCAATCAATGGTATACCTACAACCGTGAATAACATAGATATTTATTAGTTTGTTGGTTCATCATTCACTCATTCATACATTTATTGAAACAAATATTTGCGAATGGCTATTCTAATCAAGACATATTCCAGCTATCTTAGGGCAGCTGATCCTAACTGAACATTAGATGAACATTAGAATCATCTGGGAATCTTTAAAAAAAAAAAACTTAACGTCTATGCCACATTCAAGACTTATTGAAGACAGGGAGTGTGTGTGTGTGTGTGTGTGTGTGTGTGTGTGTGTGTGTGTGTGTGTGTGTGTTTTGTGTGTGTGTGTGTGTGTGTGTGTGTGTGTGTGTTTGGTTTTTTTTTTTTTTTTTTTTTTGCGGTACGCGGGCCTCTCACTGTTGCGGAGCACAGGCTCCGGACGCGCAGGCTCAGCGGCCATGGCTCACGGGCCCAGCCGGAACGCGGCATGTGAGATCTTCCCGGACTGGGGCAGGAACCCGTGTCTCCTGCATCAGCAGGCGGACTCTCAACCACTGCGCCACCAGGGAAGCCCGTGTGTAGATATTTTTAACATTGAGATACAATTCTTATAAAGTGCACAAGTCTTATGTGTTACAGCTTGGTGGATTTTTACATATGTATACCCAATTATCTATGACCTAGGTCAGGGTATAGGAAAACAGAAATACGCATGAGGCTTCCCTGGTGGCGCAGTGGTTGAGAGTCCGCCTGTGGATACACGAGTTCGTGCCCCGGTCCGGGAAGATCCCACATGCCGCGGAGCGGCTAGGCCCGTGAGCCATGGCCGCTGAGCCTGCGCGTCCAGAGCCTGTTTTCCGCAACGGGAGAGGCCACAACAGTGAGAGGCCCGCGTACCGAAAAAACAAAAAAAAGAAATATGCATGAAAGATTTATTGTGTGCATGGGGTTTGGGGGGCTCCTTTTAAAAGAGTTGAAGTTTCAAATGCATTTGAGGTTTTGCCACTCAGAGGTCAAAAAATTTTAGTTATCTGGAATGACCAGTATAACTAGGTCATTTTCCTCTTTTTCCTTCTTCATAGTCCCCTACAAATTTGTACCCCTTTCTAGGTTTATGCAAGAAAACGGTTTTTATATGTGAAATGAAATGAATTTAAGAAGGATCTTAGGTAACAAAAAATCAATAAGGCAGTAAATGTTACCGCTAATAAGTTTGTGAGTCATAACCTCTGTTCTGTTTATCTTCTTATGATTGGCATAGTTCATTGGCTAAAAGAAAGTTTGCTTTCTTAAAATTAAGCTATATTTCTTCTTTCATGTGATCTCTTCAAAGAGAGTGAATATCATGAGAGAGTAAAAATAATTATTTTCCTTTTTTTCCCAAAGAGTGCTTGGTCTGTAGGCCAATGGCTGCACAATTAAT
Organism: Globicephala melas; assembly: GCF_963455315.2. NCBI lineage: Eukaryota > Metazoa > Chordata > Mammalia > Artiodactyla > Delphinidae > Globicephala > Globicephala melas. The sequence goes on along the minus strand of NC_083328.1, from coordinate 54,341,347 downwards.
ATTGCAATACTGAGGGCACTAGAGTAGCAGCATGAGCTGACTTAGGAAGATCAAGTTAGTAATTTTTGAAAAACATATGGAAACAGTTGATTACAGAGAGAAAATGACATCTGCAAAACATTAAAAGCATCTACATTTTTAATAAAACCAACTAGAACAACTTTGAAGTTGAATGATTTTGCATAATTAATTCATTACAGAATGAAACTTTTGGGAAACAAAATGTAGAATAAGCTACACTTTTAAGGTGATCACCTGTGATTTGGGATCAAAGTCTAGCATTGGAATACCATTTCAAGTATAGCTGAACTATATTAGTGAATCACCAAAAGGAATAGAAAACATGAAAATTCTATGTAGCTCGTTCCTCTGCCTTAAGATAAAACCTCCATAAATTGACTGAGGTGGTATGAATATTGTACATTTTAAGCACTCTTAGAGGATGAGCTTTGGATGTGAGGGAAGTCTGGCTATGACATTTATGATTTTGTTAAATGGCCAGTTAAATGTCTTAATTTCCTCATTTTTTCCTGAGTGGCCCTGGGTTGGCAGTTATTTTCTCTTAGAACTTTGAAGATATTATTTCACTGCCTTCTTGCTTGCATTGCTGCTATTGAGACATCAACAGTCAACTTAATTATCATTCATTTATAGGTAATCTGTCTTTTCTTTATGGCTGGTTTTAGGATTTTTATTTTTGCCTTTGATAATCTACAGTTTTATCTGGTACCTAGCCACAGAATTCTTTTTATTTATCCTGCTTGCAAAACACTGTGATTACTAAATTTGAGAATTCATGCTTTTATCAGTTCTAAGAAATTCTCACTCATTAACTTATTGTCATTGCCTTTCCTACAGTCTCTCTATTATCTTTTTCTGAAATTCCCATTAGATGCACGTTAGAACATCTCACTTTGACTTACACATCTCAGTTTTGTTTTGTTTTGTTTTCTCCATCTCTGTTTCTGTGGTAAATTATGAGTAAATCTTCAAATCTGATTTCCATTTTCTAATTTTCTGTCCAGCAGTGTCTAATCTTCTGTTTTACCTATCTACTGAGGTATAAATACCTATTATTATAATTTGACATTTTTCTAAGCTTTTTTTCTTTTTCTAATTTACCTGTTTATTTTTTGTAGTCTCTTGTTCTTTAGTCAAACTTCTGAATCCCTATTTTATTTCGTTAACAAAAACACATTTATTTTATATTCTATTAACTCCAATAATCTGTTTCTGTGAGTCTCATTCTAGTGCTGGTGCTTTTTCTTTACTCCCTCTCAACAAAGGTGCCTTGTTTAAATGGGTATTTTGTGAGTATTGTTTTTATTGTAAACTCATATTCCATGGAACTTTGTGTGTAGGGTTTCTTTTGAGATTTGGAGTGAGAGTACAATCTTCTAAAAATGGTTTGCATTTGCTTTCTCTAAACATATGAGAGCACATTAATCTGGAACCATATTAAAATAAATACCTGGCATAGAGGATTTTAGATCACAGAATAGTCTCAACTCAGGCCACAAATATATGTGAGGTTTGGCTCATGGTTATATTTCTGGAGAGATGGTTCTTTTTTTTCTCTCCACTCAGAGCAAAGCCAAGACAGACAAGTTTTTTTAGTGCAACCCTTTTCTTTATTTTTATTTTTTTTATTTTTTAAAAATATTTTTAGCCTCGCCACATGTCATGTGGGATCCTAGTTCCCCGACCAAGGATTGAACACATGCCCCCTGCAGTGGAAGCTTGGAGTCTTAACCACTGGACCACCAGGGAAGTTCCTACAACCCTTTCCAAGGCACATTTCTTTCTAGTCCATCTTTTCTCTAAGGGTGGAGCTACAGGGCTCTCGGCCTTGTGCAGTGAGTTTCCTTTCAAGCACCCCATCTGGCCATGACCTAGACTTTGTGTCCTGAATGCTGTGTGGCCATTAAAGCTGATATGCTAGGTTTAGGCACCAGCTCAGGATTCACTTACCTCTTGGAACACCCACTCTTGTTTTCCTTTTGGTCTCTGAGGACTTTCTTTACTTTATTCCAGCTTAGTCATGCACAATAAGAGATTTTTAAAAAATATCTTAGCCAGCATTTTTAGATATTTGGTCACAGGGAGGATTTGTCGTATCCTTATAAAGGTGGAAATTTAAAATTCCATATTTGCACCCACTTCTAGCCCTTCTAGCTCATGTTTCCATGTTAGAAACATTTTCAACATAAATACATCCTAAACCCCTCACAGCCCATATTTTCTGTCATTCAGGCAGCCTTAGCTTTCACTTCTCTGCTGTTTATAGGCCTTTTCTGCATAGGTTGTATACTACGCTATTTAAAAATTTTGTTTATGGCTTTTTTCCCACTTCCACTGAGTTTTCTGTGTTCTCTGAGGTTATTTGTTACAGAAGAGAAGGTGCAAAGCTTTGCCTTTCTTCAGATTCAGCTGTTAGTGAGAGAAGGGAGAAGAGAGAAGGAAATTAAGAATTATCTACTATAATTGTTCTCACTGTATTTCCCAGTCTCATCTTGCCTTTTAAAATTTAACTCAGCACTACAATTCTGACTCAGCCAGCAGTCATTCTGTGAACCCAGATCTTTTCTTCCTAGTTTCTCAATCTTTTTTTTAATTTTTAATGTAACCTGTTTCTCTTTCATATGTATTTATTAACCTAAACTTTCCCTGAAGCTCTTCACTTGATCTCCATCTACTTCCAAAACAACCACCCCCACAGACTCCCTGGAGGTTGAGTCATTTCAGTCCCACCCACACTCTGGTGCTGGTGCTCCTTAGGGGGACAGATGAGGGCTCCACCAGCCTGGGCTTCTGTGTTTGACATGCCCACACGCTGAGGAATCTGCTGTTTCCACCCACAGTGGGATTGTGTTTGCTTTGCAGAGCATGCACTTGGGACCTCTCTGTAATCATAGTCCTACTGCTGTGAGATGGGCAATGTTCACTAATGATTCATCCCACTAACTCTGACACCAGGATGGAGCAGTAAGTAAAAGTGATGTTCCTTTCAGTCAGGAATGAATGCTTGTTCATCTAGACTTTGCTTATAATGTTAATTTATCACTGCAGAAAAGACCTACAGGAGCATTTACAATTCACTTTTTTAAATCCTGAATGCTGGGACTTCCCTGGCAGTCCAGTGGTTAAGACTTCGTGCTTCCAATGTAGGGGACTCAGGTTCAATCCCTGGTCAGGGAACTAAGATCCCACGTGCCTCATGGCGTGGCCAAAAAACAAAAAAATAGTCCTAGATGCTAAATGGCAAATAGTTTAATACCTACATGTAACAACTCTGCTTCTGGTACTACTCTTGTCACTGTGATAATTATAAAGTAGCTTATATTTGTTGAGCCCTTACTACATGCTAGGTTTTATACTAATAAATCATTTAATTCTTACAACAGTCCTATGAGGCAGAGCTATTATTCCCATTTTACAGATGAAGACATGGAGATTCAGAGATGTAAAGTAACTTGCCCATGGTCACATAGGCAGTAAGTGGCCATGGTAGGACTAAACTCAAGTCTTCTAAATACAAAGTCCACGCTCACCAACATCTTATCTGTCAGGACAAAAATATTCAGACTTCTAATCTATGACTATGAGCTTTTTTACAATAGTCAGAACTTAAATCCACATTAGCCTGTCCTTTAAGGTAGCAAATTTGAACATATATGTATATTGAAACCATGCTGCTTGCTATTGCATAGAACTGACTTTGGAATTCCTTTGTGAGAACTACTTTCAGAACCAGCATGCAAAACAAAAGAAAAGCAATTTCCTTTTGGAGATAAACCTTGCTTTTTAACCCATGCCCAGTTACCCTGCAGGATCACCTACATTATTTATCAGATTTCACTCCTAATGCCTCTTTTTTCCAAAAGGGTAATTCTGTCTTCTGTGGATGGAGATTTGCCACCAATGAGGACATCCAAAAGAAGTTTCCTTCAATTTGTTAATATGGTTGATTGTATAACATTGTATACATTGTATAACATTGTATACATTGTATAACAATGTATTACATTGATTGATTTGCGTATACTGAAGAATCCTTGCATTCCTGGGATAAACCCCACTTGATCATGGTGTATGATCCTTTTAGTGTGCTGTTGGATTAGCTAATTTCATCTCAATAGATGCAGAAAAAGCTTTCAACAAAATTCAACACCGATTTATAATAAAAACCCTCCAAAAAGTAGGCATAGAGGGAACTTACTTACCTCAACATAATAAGGAACATATATGACAAACCCACAGCCAACATGATTCTCAATGGTACAAAAATGAAACCATTTCCACTAAGATCAGGAACAAGACAAGGTTGAGCACTCTCACCATTATTATTCAACATAGTTTTGGAAGTTTTAGCCACAGCAATCAGAGAAGAAAAAGAAATTAAAAGAATCCAAATCAGAAAAGAAGAAGTAAAGCTGTCACTGTTTGCAGATGACGTGATACTATACATAGAGAATCCTAAAGATGCTACCAGAAAACTACTAGAGCTAATCAACGAATTTGGTAAAGTAGCAGGATACCAAAGTAATGCACAGAAATCTCTTGTATTCCTATACACTAATGATGAAAAATCTGAAAGAGAAATTAAGGAAACACTCCCATTTACCATTACAACAAAAAGAATAAAATACCTAGGAATAAACCTACCTAAGGAGACAAGAGACCTGTATGCAGAAAACTGTAAAACACTGATGAAAGAAATTAAAGATGATACCAAAAGATGGAGAGATATACCATGTTCACAGATTGGAAGAATCAACATTGTGAAAATGACTCTACTACCCAAAGCAATCTACAGATTTAATGCAATCCCTATCAAACTACCAATGACATTTTTCACAGAACTAGAAAAAAAAAATTCACAATTTGTATGGAAACACAAAAGACCCCAAAACGCCAAAGCAATCTTGAGAAAGAAAAACGGAGCTGGAGGAATCAGCCTCCCTGACTTCAGACTATACTACAAAACTACAGTAATCAAGACAGTATGGTACTGGCACAAAAACAGAAATATAGATCAATGGAACAGGATAGAAAGCCCAGAGATAAACCCACACACATATGGTCACCTTATTTTTCATAAAGGAGGCAAGAATATACAATGGATAAAAGACAGCTTCTTCAATAAGTGGTGCTGGGAAAACTAGACAGCTACATGTAAAAGAATGAAATTAGAACACTCCCTAACACCATACACAAAAATAATCTCAAAATGGATTAAAGACCTAAATATAAGGCCAGACACTATAAAACTCTTAGAGGAAAACATAGGCAGAACACTCTATGGCATACATCACAGCAAGATCCTTTTTGACCCACCTCCTAGAGAAATGGAAATAAAAACAAAAATAAACAAGTGGGTCCTAATGAAACTTAAAAACTTTTGCACAGCAAAGGAAACCATAAACAAGATGAAAAGACAACCCTCAGAATAGGAGAAGATATTTGCTGATGAAGCAACTGATAAAGGATTAATCGCCAAAATTTACAAACAGCTCTTGCAGCTGAATATCAAAAAAACAAACCACCCAATCCAAAAATAGGCAGAACACCTAAATAGACATTTCTCCAAAGAAGATATACAGATTGCCAACCAACACATGGAAGGATGCTCAACATCACTAATCATTAGAGAAATGCAAATCAAAACTACAATGAGGTATCACCTCACACCAGTGAGAATGGCCATCATCAAAAAATCTACAAACAATAAATGCTGGAGAGGGTGTGGAGAAAAGGGAACTCTCCTGCACTACTGGTGGGAATGTAAATTGATACAGCCACTATGGAGAACAGTATGGAGGTTCCTTAAAAAACTAAAAATAAAACTACTGGACGACCCAGCAATCCCACTACTGGGCATATACCCTGAGAAAACCATAATTCAAAAAGAGTCATGTACCACAATGTTCACTGCAGCTCTATTTACAATAGCCAGGACATGGAAGCAACCTAAGTGTCCATCAACAGATGAATGGATAAAGAAGATGTGGCACATGTATACAGTTGAATATTACTCAGCAATAAAAAGAAACGAAATTGAGTTATTTGTAGTGAGGTGGCTGGACCTAGAGTCTGTCATACAGAGTGAAGTAAGTCAGAAAGAGAAAAACACATATATGTATGCTAACACATATATATGGAATCTAAAAAAAAAAATGTTCTGAAGAACCTAGGGCCAGGACAGGAATAAAGATGCAGATGTAGAGAATGGACTTGAGGACACGGGGAAGGGGAAGGGTAAGCTGGGATGAAGTGAGAGAGTGGCATTGACTTATATACACTACCAAATATAAAATAGATAGCTGGTGGGAAGCAGCCACATAGCACGGGGAGATCAACTTGGTGCTTTGTGACCACGTAGAGGTGTGGGATAGGGAGGGTTGGAGGGAGACGCAAGAAGGAGATATGTGGATATATGTATATGTATAGCTGATTCACTTTGTTATAAAGCAGAAACTAACACACCATTGTAAAGCAATTATACTCCAATAAAGATGTTAAAAAAAATAAAGTTTCCAGAGCAAGCAAAGACACTTTCTAAGAGGCTCCAAAATGTTCTCAGCAACATCAACATTTTTAAAATAAGAGCTTGCCCCCCACTCCCCAGGGTGATTACTTTGAAGGGAGAACACTCAGCTATATATTTACATTCTGGTGTATTTGTTTCCAGTTCAGTCTGTCACTTCATAGATGTACTTAACTTTGATTTGATGTGGAGTGAAATCTGTTTACACAAATATGTGTCTAACAAAAATACTGCTATGTGTAGAGAAATATCAGACTTTCCTTGTCTGTCACTCTCAGAAAGTCTTACTGCTGGTGTCAACACTGGAACTGGCTCAGTTTTGACAGGAATTCTGTTCTGTTCCTCTTTAAATCTTAAAAGTAGGAAATACTGGGGCTTCCCTGGTGGCGCAGTGTTTGAGAGTCCGCCTGCCGATGCCGGGTACACGGGTTCGTGCCTTGGTCCGGGAAGATCCCACATGATGCGGAGCCGCTAGGCCCGTGAGCCATGGCCGCTGAGCCTGCGCGTCCGGAGCCTGCGCTCCGGAACGGGAGAGGCCACAACAGTGAGAGGCCCGCGTACCACAAAAAAAAAAAAAAAAACTAGGAAATACTGACTTGTGGATTTGGACAGATTGTGAGTAGGCCCTCATTCTTCTTCAAGGAAAATGGATTGGGTTTCTGCTTCTCCAGCAAAGGGGAATGATCTTCTTGCTAAATATGTCTCCAGCAACACTTCAAGCATCATTTTTAAAGTGCTTACTTTTTTCTTACAGTGAAGGTTAAAGTTTCAAGCATCATCTTAATTAGCGGCTCACATTTAAATCAAGGCTGCTGAAGTAAACAGCCGTATTCAAAAATGGTAATGTTACCATAGCAACCCAAATCCAAATCATTTGCTTTTTCTGCTCACAATTGTTCCTTACTATCTAGGCCAGGATTTGAAGCAAATCTGCTGAAACATCCCATGTAAATGCGATTTTAAAAACCACCTGGGGGAAAAACACTTTAAAACACAGGCTTTAAATGTTACTGTGAAGCTCCTAATTTGCAATGGCTCCTGAAGGAGCTTAGGTCCCTTGTCTGATGGCCTCTCCTGGTCATCCCTTCTCAGGGCTCCTCGTACCCAGATATGGACGGGGTCAATGGATCACAGTTCTTTTTTTTAACAATCAGTGGATCACAGTTCTTTTTTTCTAACAATTTTTTAATTGAAAAAATTGATTTACAATGTTAATTTCTGTTGTACAGCAAAGTGATTCAGTTATACATATATATATATACATTTTAAAAATATTTTTTCCGTTATGGCTTATCTCAGGATATTAAATATAGTTCTCTGTGCTATACAGTAAGACCTTGTCGTTATCCATTCTATATGTAATAGTTTGCATCTGCTAACCCCAAACTCCCAGTTTATCCCTCCCCCACCCACCAGTCCCTTTGGCAACAAGTTTATTCTCTATGTCTGTGGGGACCACAGTTCTTGTTCCAACTGGAGCTAAACAGTTCTGGTCCAGAAAGTGAGAGAGTTGAACAAGGTAATTCCCCATGGATTTTCCAGCTGTGAAAGGGTCAGGTTCTCTGTCCCATTAAGTTGGGCTAATCCTCAGTCTCATAGTAAGAAAGGGAATTGTTATGCATTTCTAGGATCCAAGCCTGTGGTCTCTAAATGTCAATTATGAATCAGCTCGGGAGGCTCTTGAACCCCTTGCCTCACCAACCCCTCACCAACGTGTAAAACCAGCAGCCATCCTCATTATGGCAAATGATAGTTACATGAAAATGATTTTAATTAAGAAAATTATTGAGCAGATTAACCTTTTTTTTGTGTTCTAGTTGCCAATCCCTGCATTAAATGACTCTGGAGACTTGGTCCTATCTTAATTTTCTTGCCTGGAAAATGAGACTCAATAAGCTGGATGTGATCCCTGCCCCTGGATCAGGCTTGGTGTATGACTTTATTATTAAATCAAGTAGAAACATAATATCACTTTTTGGTAGTGATAAGCTGACACCAAGAGAATTGTTTTGCTTTAGAAGGTTTGCCATTAAAACAAAAACAGAACTTGAGGCTTCTCATGAAGTCTTTATTTCATCCTCACATTTTTTTTTGTTTAATCCCCTTCAGACTGGAAAAAAACTAGTCATGAGATTAATTGGAGAAAAGTCAGAGAAAGATATTGTTTTCTTTATAATTCATTTTCTATGCCGTTAAAAAGAATATAGAAAAGAGACAAAAAACCAGAAAGAAAAATGGTAAAGAATATGAACAGGCAGTTCACAGTAAGGAAACTCAAGTGACCAATAAGTGTATGAAGAGCAGCTCAGCCATGCAAGTAATCAGGGAAATGTGAACCCAATAATGAGATACCGCTGGAAATGTCTGACAATATCAGGGTTTGGCAAAGCTGTGGAGAAACAGGAAAATCTAGACAGTGCTGGTGGGACTGTAAATGCTGCAACCACTTTGGAGAGTGATCTGGCAGGATCTAGTGAAATTGAAAACACGTTTCCTTCAACTCAGCAATTCCACTCCTGTATGTATTTCCAGAGAAAGTCTCACAAGTGCTCAAGGGCTCACTAAGGCCTTGTTTGTGATAGTGAAAAATTAGGCACAACCTACATGTCCTTCAGCAAGAGAATGGATGAAAACTAATGCAGCCTGTCCCTACATTCATTCATATATATATATATATATATATATATATATATATATATATATATATATATCAATAATGGCTAGAAGTAAAACATCATAAGGTTGGGTGAAAAAAAGCAAAACTTTGTATATTGAAAATAAGATTAAAAAGATCATCACACATAAAGCAACACTCTGTCTTGCTTATGGATACATATATATGTAAGGTATAAAAATGGGCTGGAAGGAATCAATTTCTATGTAGGAATTTCTATTTCTATGTCAACTTTAATTGAATTGTTTAATTCTTCTTTAATAGGAAAAAGACTTGAAGCAAATATGACATATGTTAATTGTCAATCTGGAGTGGTGTGAACTTGGATATTATATAGATCCCTGTAATTTTCAGAACATTTTAATTTCTTTAGATAAAAACATAAAATGCCAAGGTAAAAGTAAGATAGCTTATGAATCAGACAGTAGAGATTGACCTTATTAATTGCCCTGGGCACCTACTATTAGGGCTCTTCACCTATCACACATATTTTTGTATTTTTCCAGCATTCATTTTATTTCTCACCAATTGCCTTTTAGAGGTCTCTGTCCTCTGCCCATTGCATCTGTTCGTCATTAGAATGAAAGGTGACAGCATGGGTGATTCATCCAGTTTTTACTTTCAGATGTAAGTAAGTACAGACCTAGACTGTGGTTTCAAAAGCACCTGACCAGACCATCCATCCTTTGAGGTGTTAACTGGGATTAAATATCTTGATGTCCACACCTCCTTGGGCTCCCTTGTATGTGGTTTTTGTCCTTTAAAGGAACAGCTGCAAATTCTAAAGTGTATAAACCATCAGGCAAAAGGAGGCTTAAGCTGATTGATTTTTCTTGTCATTAATTTTACATTATTAATAAGATAGGAAGTAAGTAACAGGGCTGGTGTTATACCTTAAGGGGAGGGGGACAGTCAGATGAAACCAGAAAGAGGAATCTAAGCAAGCTGCTGATGGGGTAGAGTGAACTGAGGCCCTTCACTTGCAGGGCAGTAATAAAAAGGTTCTTGGACAGCAAGGGGGTAGGAGAAATACCAGGTATGAAAAAGAGGAGAAAGGAAAAGAGGCTGGTCTTGGAGTACAGTAGAACAAATCCACAGAACGTTTAGCAAAAAAAAAGAAAGTCTGTAGGTACATTATTTATACCACAGACTGGGATTATTTCTGGCATCAAACTCAACCCCCCTGCCCCACCCCAGGTATGTGTGGTGGAACGTCTCACTGTTGACCAAGATATATCTGCCCCCTCCTTCAGCATCAGCTTATGTATGTAATTTATCATGATTCATGTATTCACACAGTGGATTGTGTAACCCAAGGCCCTTTAGAGAGTGAAAAAGGGTGCTATTAATAATTAATTGAGACAATAGGCACAAACTGTGGATTTCCTGGACAAACACCCCAGTCACGCTAGTGAATAGTGGTCACCCTAGTAATACACACATTTACATGTGCATTTGAAAGTAAAACTCATCAAATAAAACAAAGCATCAAAATTTTTAAAATGTATCTACCATGTGCTGGCCCTGGAGATACACCAGGTAACAAGAGAGACAAAAAACCTTGAGTAGGAGAAGATTGACAATAAACAAACAAATCATATATTATTAGGTACTAGTAGGTTTATATGGAAAGTATAAGGCAGACAAGGGAGATGAGGACAGCCAGGGTCTAGGGAGTGAAGGAAATGTAATTTTAAATAGTGTGCTCAAGGAAAGTATGGCAGACTGAATTATTGCTCACCAGTAATCTCTGCCTCTCCCTACAGGAGAATTTTTCTTCCTCATTCTTTTGAAATCAGGTTTGGCCATACAACTTAACATTGGCAATGATATGTGAACAGAAGTGACAGAGCTCTCCTGGTGACTGTCTGCTCCACCGTGCTCTTTTCCCTCTGCTATAGTCACTAAGCAATATTGAGGTAGTGGCTGCCCCAGTGGCCTGGCTTCCAGGGAAAGGGCAAGGATGATACAGATCCACTTGTAGTATGACACAGAGTGCAAGTAGTAAGAAACAATCCTTTGCTGTTTTATGAGGTTTGGGGCTTGCTTGTTAAGTAGTATACCCTAGCCCATCCTGACTAATATAGAAGGCCTCACTGAGAAGGTAACATCTGAGCAGAGAACTGAGGGTTGTATGGAAACCAACTGTGCAGATATGTGGAAAAGGCATGTTCCACAGGGAGGAACAGCAAGTGCAAAGGTTTTGAAGAGGGAACATTCTTGATACGTTCCAGGATCAGGAAAAAAGCCAGGATGCAGAGGTATCAGCATCCTGCAGCCTGTGGGGCTGGAGGTAGGACTTATTCTTGTCCATCCAGTGATCCTGTTCAATCCTCTATTCCTCCACAAAGTATGGAGTGGGGAGGCAGGAATGAGAGGCATAGGAGAGGATATGAAGAAAAGGTAGGTGAGATCTGGAGCAGGAAGATGCAGCCTAGCAGAGTGGTGCCCCACATCCTTGGACCACAAACCCTAATATACTAAAATTGGTAGCTCACCCATGTAGAGACCTTGGGAGGCCTCTGACTGCTGTCATGAAGAAGATGAGTCAGTGCATCCAAAGTGTGCCCTCCTCCCATTCACCTTGTTCTCATGCCCATGACTTTTTCTTAGAGCCTCCAACAGACAAACCAAGGCAGTAGGGTCACCCTTAGGAGTGTGCCATGCAGTGCCCTGAGAAAGGGGCAGCTTCCCCTCCAAGCAACATAGAAGACCATACAAACCACATGTTCCTTCTTTCCTTGAATCCTGATAATTCGCCATATTTTTATTGTCTTAGAGTAGATTTCTTTCAGCTGTGTACAGCCTTGAAGCCACAGATCCCCCCAATTAGCAGTTGCTGGTAAAAGAAAGTCTGGACAAATAGGCAGAGTGGGCGGCTATTGATGCTGCTGCCTGAAGGAGGCAGAGTTAAACGTCAAGCCCATTTAAAGGGAACCTGTTAAGGATGGAAGCTAAAATGTGCCGCAGAGGTCAAACCCCGCTGTGCACTTATCAGCCGCAGGAGTAGGCACAGAAGAGTCGCTGGAAGAAACCCCCATTAAATATCCGGGTTTCTGACGGCCAATGGCATTAATCTCAGAACACAGCCATTAATCTCAAATGCTCCATGCTAATTGACTGTCTCGGATTACTAAACTCAAATAACCTCTATAACTCCTCAAGATATAAAAATAGTTTTAGGTTTATAAGAATCTCAAATATCTATACGTTATCTCTTCTCTCCTTGGTAAAAAAAAAAATTTAACAAATGGATGTTCTGGTGAATAGATGACCTGGAAGCAATGCATGCAAGAGCATTGTGGCGTCAAGCCCCATCCTTCTCTCTTCTTGCAAATCCTAAAGAAATCTATTCATGATGGAAAGCATATTGAAATAAAATGGGAAATTCCACCCAATTTATATAATGCCAAAATCATTAGGACTGGGGCCCTTACTGAGAAAAAAAAAAAAAAAAGCCATCTCAAGGTCTGAGAAGGAAGGAAAGCATGGTGCAAATAGGTGCCAGCAAGAAGGGCATTCACTATGCAGGGATCAGTAGCAAAGGTGCCTCGGGGAGCTCAAGGCAAATCAATCTATTACAATTCAGTGGGATTCAGCATTCACTTCCCACTCCTTCCAGAATCCTTTGAGCCAGTGTTGCTCTCTGTGGGTGGAGGGCACTACTGGCATTTGGGGGAAGGATGATTCTTTGATATATGGGACTGTTCTGTGCACTGTAGGATGTTTACATCCTTGATCCCACTCACTAAATGCAAGTAGCACTTTCCAATCACTGACAAAATAACGTCCCCAGTCTGTCCCTAGAGTAGAGTGCCCAGTTGAGAGCCCTACAGGTCTGAGCTCTAACAACAGGTAGAATAAAGTGGGGTTTGAATATAGCTGTGAGGATGCTCCACTGAGCAGGAACTGACCAAGTTATCAGAGATCCATCTTCTGTCCATGCGTAGGTGCATCAGGAAAAGAAGTGATTGGCTTTGTATACTGGTGAAGAAACATTTAATATGTTTGGGTAAATTTAAATAATTTTTTTCATGATATAATGTTTTTTATTTGTACTATAAATGTTAATTAGAAATTCTTTAATGAAACGTTTACCTTTTTTGGAGATGGGTCAAGGGAATGGTGGGTACAAATAGCTAAGAAATAGTATGAGCCAATGTAAAAATAAGGAGTTGTTTGAAAGCCAAAACTGATCCTTGAACTATCTGAGAAATGAAATATCAGGATCCCAATGTCAAGTGTGAGCCTCACTACTAACTAGCTGTGCAACTTTTTAAACCCCTGTATCTCTCTGCCTGTTTCTCATCTGTGAAATCATTGCAGCAGGTTTCTTTACACATAAATAAAAATCAAAGCAAAACAAAACCCTTCAACTGCAACAGCAACAGGATAGAGCTGACGGAAAAGTTCATGTCTTAGAGAACAAATGGATTACTTTATATTAGAATAAAAATATTTTAAAATGATTTGGATGCCTTCCTCCCAGGATGGAGTGAGGAAGACAGCCTAGATGCCTCAGAGCCTCATTCTTGGTTGGATTTACTCCACCAGGACCATGCTTCACACCCAGTGGGAGCACAGTAAATGCTGAGTGAGTGCTGACACCTGCTTTGTGCGGCATGCATGAATGGCAGTGCATTCCCTAGTAACTGAACAGCGTACAATAACTCTTAAGAATTTTTAGATTAAATTTACCCAAACATATTAAATGTTTAAATTTAACTTAAATGTTTTAAATTTAAATAATTTACCCAAACATTTAATATGCCCAAAAGGCCACAACAGCCACATAATTAGAGAGATGGCTTTGTAGTTGGAAGTAAAGCAAATTTTAAAAGGAAATCAAAGTCTGAAATGAACTGGAGGCAGTGTTCAAAAGAACTGATGTAGTAATTAACTCAATGCATATTGTCATTACTCTTCTGGAAAGGGGAAGGAGGGTTTCTTTGAAGATGAGCTGCTGTCTGCTTGACATTTGCATGTAAAATAGAGGAGACAGGCTAGTTTTTTAGGTTCTTTCGTGGATACTGAATTTCAAAAATTAAATGAAATATAACAGTGAGACACAGATGAAAAATTTTAAATCTGCATATCAAAGTTATTGACCAGTTACTTAATAAGACACGCCCTGCTACTTGGAGTGTCACTGCTGAGCTCTCCTTCTCTCTCCCACTCTTCCCATTGACATTTCTCAGCCTCTGGCTTCCTGCCTTACCCCCCAGGACCAGATCATCTGTGGGGAAGAAGGTGGGAAGGAACACCTCATCCTGCCATGGTGGGACCCTTCCCCTTCCCCTTTCCTCTCGCCTCTCTAATGGCAGTACATTCGTTAGGTGAGTACATTTGCCAAGCCCTGGACTAAGACTGTTTGGTTTGTTTTAATGTTCAAGTAGGCCACCCAAAGAAATTTTAACAATTATTCCTCCAGAGGTTTGTTTTAATTTTTTTTTCTTGAAACAATCTCAAACTCAGAAAACTTGCAAGTACAAGTAACATTTTTTTTCATGAATTATTTGAGAGTAAGCCACCAACCTGTTGCCCACCATCCTTGATTTTCCTACAAACAAGGACATTCTCCTACAAAGCTCAACGAAACCATCAAAATCAGGAAATTAACAGTGACACATTACTACCATCTCATCCCCAGACCCCATTCATGGGGCCCAAGAATGTTCTGTAGAGCAAAAGGAGCCAGAGGAAATCATGTGCTGCATTTAGTTGTCCTGTCTCTGTAGTCTCCTTCAGTCTGGAACAACTGCTTAGCCTTTCCTTGGTTTTCATGAACTTGGCACTTCTGAAGAGTACAGGCCATTTATTTCATAGAATGTCTCTTGATTTGGTTTTGTCTGCCGCTTCCCCATATTGGTTCAGGTGATGCACCTTTGGCAGGACTATCCGAGAAGTGATGCTGGGTCTTCCCATTACACCTGGTCAGGTGGCACATGATTTTGATTTGTCCCGTTACTGATGGTGCTCATTTAGATCACTTGTGGATGGTGATATTTGCCACGCTTCTCCACTATATTTAAAGTTATTCTTTCTCCCTTTGTAACTAATAAGTATCTTATGGGGAGGTACTCTGAGGCTGTAAGTATCCCATTCCTCTTCAAACTTTCAATTATTTTATGGATTCATGGTTTTCTGTTTTAATAAATGGGTTATAATCTGTTAACTCTCATTATTTTGATGCTCAAGTTGTTCTAGATTTGGCCAAGGGATCCCTTTTGAGCCAGCCTCAGCTCCCCCTTGCTGTGCCCCCATCATTCTTCGAGCATTAGAAAATGGTGAGATGTCCAGGCTCATCTTGTACTTTCCCATCACCAGCCTGGAATCAGCCATTCTTCAAGGTGGGCTAAGTGCTTTGCATATATTATCTTAGCTAATTCTCACAACATGAGAATCATGAGCTGATAACTGGTAGTGTCTCCATTTTGCACACCAGGTGACTGAGTCTCAGAGATGTTAAGTAACTTAGTGTTGCACAACTTGAATTTGGCAGAGCAGGGATTTGAACTTGGGTCTGCTTGACTTTGGAGACTGTGTTACAGATCACTCTGCTTTAGATGATCCCCAGCTTTCCACTCTGTCTATCCACATCACCTTCCACGTTGTAGAACCTATTGACCTATATGGATAAGAAAGTTGCTATTGGAAAGTGTGCTCAGCATTCCAAGTGAGGTGGCCAGGAAGTCCTCTCCTGCAGTTTCTCTGACACAAGAACTGGAAAGAGGCCAGCCTCTGCCTCCCTCACCCTATGCCCATCCAGGAGGCTGCAGTTCAGCAATGGGCTTGTTGGGAGGAACTTAGGCAGAACTAAGCAGAAGCTCTTGGCATAGCAGCAGCAAAGGAAATTTATTTTCCTTTTTTAAAAATTTTATTTTATTTTTTAGGCTTGAGGGGCCTGGGACATAAACTAGGCTTGCTGAAATCCAGTGTAATGGAAGCCATCCCTGCCACTGAATTGTTTAAAAAGCATGGTCGCTGTTGTCTGTCCCAGGAGCCTGTCTGGCCACTCTGTGAATTCTCTCTCCTTCTGCCTCCAGGCTGGGTCTTAGGCTGCTGAAGGTACAGCCAGCTGGTAGAGGGGGATAATGACAACCAGCCATGGAGTAGTTTAGTTTCTGCTTCTTCTTGCCACATGGCCTTGTTCATTAACCCTCCTGTTTCCACAGTTTCTGATTCTGGTCCCTTCCTAATAAGAGTGCACGTAGCCTTCTCCAAAGAGGCACTCCTCACTAATTCTGCTACATGCTGATCCTTCCCTTACTCTGCATTTGCCTTTGCATCCACACTGTCCCCAGTCAATGTCATCACATCTTTGTGTATTTATGTATATCCTGTGAGTATTTTCCAGTTGTTTGATGTCTAGAAGTATGTCTCCTCTTCCTAGTTAAGGTCTAACTATCTCAGGTGAAGAACATGGTCTTCAGCATCCTCTGTTTACCTTGTAGCAACTTGTAATGAATTACATTTATATCATCACCTTTCTGTAAGTGTGTGTTGAGTCAATGAATGCTTGTCCACGTGTGGCCCTGCGTGTGTCTCACAGAACGTGTGTCCACATTTTTTTGGATACTCTAATGCTTTGGATTATACTTCTCCATTCCCTGTATTACCATAGAAGTTCTAGGCAAGAGATCATTTAGTAAAACTCCTGTTTTGTAGATGAGAAAGCCAAAGCTCAGAAAGGTGTCATATCTACCTGGTAGTAAAACTAGAGTCAAAACCCCAAATTCTGCCTCCTTTTCTAAAACTTCACCCACTGCATCATTCAACATTCTTCATCATTAGCAAGTACAAATATTTTTTATTATAACTACTTGTTGAATTAGCAAGGGTGGGGTGTGTGTGGAGTTAAAGTTAGTAATTTAATAAAGCTTATATCAGAGTGAAAAAAGGAAAATATACTTTGATTTAAAGTATGAAATTTTAAAGAATAAACCTGGTAGTTTTATAAGGAATTCTACAACTTGCAAATTAAAAAAATATACATATATATATATATATTAAAGAACAAAGATATGATATTGTAAAGAATATGTAATGCTTTTTTTTTTTTTTTTTTTTGTGGTACACGGGCCTCTCACTGTTGTGGCCTCTCCCGTTGTGGAGCACAGGCTCCGGACGCGCAAGCCCAGCGGCCAGGGCTCACAGGCCCAGCCGCTCCGCGGCACGTGGGATCTTCCCGGACCGGGGCACGAACCCGCGTCCCCTGCATCGGCAGGCGGACTCTCAACCACTGCGCCACCAGGGAAGCCCTGCAATGCTTTTTTATTAAGACTCACATAATAAGATCTAGTGTCAGAACTAATAACTATGGTGATTTCAGAGTAGTGTGTCTTAGGCTGCTCGGGCTGCCCTAACAAAGTACTGTAACCTGGGTGGCTCACACAACAGAAATGTATTTTCTCACAGTTCCAGAGGCTGAAAGTCTGAGATCAGGGTGCCACCATGGTCATGTTGTGGTTAGGACTGTCTTTCTGGCTTACAGAAGATCACTTTTTCATTGTGTCCTCACATGTTCACATGGCCTTTCCTTGGTTTTTTGCACATCTGGTGGGTAGTAGGAGACAATAAGGAGAGAGAGGGGTCTCTTCCTCTTCTTATAAGGCCTTCAGTCCTATCTGATTAGGGCCACACCCTTATGACCTCATTTAACCTTAATAACCTCCTAAAAGCCCCATCTCCAATTATAGTCACATTAAGGATTAGGCCTTCAACATATGAATTTTGGAGGGACACAGTTTGTTCTATAGCATAATGATAAGCATAAATGGTATTTTAAAACATCTTCAACAAGCTCTAATATGAAATGAAAATAACTGTGATCTGTTGGCAACAGGATCACAGGTACTGCTGCTAATAAGTTTGTTGCCTACATTCATCATGGACGGAAATTCCTAATTTCAGGTAGAGGTTAATGAAAATAAGATAAGATTTTTCCCCCATACTAGTTCACAGCCACCCTGAATTTCTATATAAGGACTCCCAGGTTAAGAACCCCTGATACATGCAAGTATCTTACTTTGAGCAAACAAGTGGCATAATCCCAGGATAGTGGGAACAGGTTCTGAAATCAGCTGATTCTGTCCATTGCCAGTTACCCAGGAATAGTGAGTGTGTTAAATTGAAAAGAAACATCATCTGCTCCTGCCTTGCTTTCTGATATTTTAAAATATGTGTTTGAGTATTGGAATGTGTTTTGTCTTGCAGACGCTAGTAACTTAAATACTGAACAAAATGATTCCTGGACCTCTGAGTACTCCTGGCTTGACCCTTCTGGGAAGGGCCCACCAGAGACAAACGCAGAGGATGCCGGACTTCGGAAATCTCTGGACACATTCTATGAAGTATTTGGCCATCCACAGCCAGCCTCTGGAAATTCACTCTCCACATCTGTCTACCAGTGCCTTTCTCAGAAAATCAATGAACTGAAGGGCAAGGAGAACCAAAAGTACACCCTCCGCAGTTTTCAAATGGCGCAGGTCATCTTCAACCGGGACGGCTGCTCCATCTTACAGAAGCATTCCAGGGACGCCCACTTTTACCCAACCAGAGAAGGAAGTGCGTCTCTGGAGGATGAAAAGCTGACCCCAGGACTTTCAAAAGAAATTATTCATTTCCTCTTGCAGCAGAACTTGAGGAAAGACCCATAACTGTTGCCTGGTGGTGAGAGCAAGCATATGGGGGGTAGCCCTGTGGCTGATACTGTTGGTGCATCACCCAGAACCCCTCAGGTGTCTTGCCAGCTCTGTGTGCCCAACCCCCAGCTAAGTGCTTTGCAGGCAAAGGCTGGCATCTGTGATCTGGTCCTGGAGCCAGTTCAGCCCAAATGGAGAGCCAGCAGTGTCTGGGGGTTTTATTGCCTCCATGGCCACCCCATCCTAAGGCTGGTGACCAACTGGTTTGCGAGTCTGAAAGTCCAGCTTCCTTGTCCCCAGGAAGGACATGCTCTGAGGCATGATTCAAGTTCCAGAGCTCTCCTCCTGATCAGGCCAAGGCTGGGGCTTCGCATGAAATCTCACTCTTGCCTGGCTCCTTCCTTCCCCTGTCCTTCTCTTACTCACTGGTGTCTCCTGGGAGCGTTTCCTTAATAAATCTCTTGCACCTGAACCCTTGACTCAGATTCTACTTCTGGAAGAAGCCGACCTAAGAGAATAGGCTTCCGTTCAATGAGGTTTTTTTCTTGTTTTTAATTTATTTATTTTATTTTTATTTATTTTTGGCTGTGTTGGGTCTTTCGTTGCTGCATGGGGTTTTTTCTCTAATTGCGGCGAGCGGGGGCTACTCTTTGTTGCGGTTCGCAGGCTTCTCATTGCGTTGTATTCTCTTGTTGTGGAGCATGGGCTCTAGGCACGCGGGCCTCAGTAGTTGTGGCACGCAGGCTCAGTAGTTGTGGCTCACGGGGTCTAGAGCGCAGGCTCAGTAGTTGTGGCGCACGGGCTTAGGTGCTCTGCGGCATGTGGGATCTTCCCGGACCAGGGCTCAAACCTGTGTCCCCTGCATTGGCGGGCGGATTCTTAACCACTGCACCACCAGGGAAGCCCTCAGTGAGTTTTTTTGAAGGGAACAAAGCCTTATGCTGAATCAAGTATAAGAATTTTACCAAATTGTAAAACTGTGGCCATGTGATTGGGAACGTATGTCCCCCAATAATACAAAGATTTAAATATGGTTCCAAAACATGCATCACATCTTAATCATACCTTTGCCTCTCCAAAACCAGAGCTTCCTGTTTTATAACATTAACTGGGTATGGAAGGAACATTTGAGCCATCTAAAATAACAGCTAAGATTCGCACATTTTTTTTAAAAAAGGCTTTTCATCTCCACCAGATTGTAAACATGAAAGGTGAGAAAAAAAAAATGTGTACCACCCACCAAAGTATGTGTAAGATCACTTATGATAAGCTAGGCTGATGGATGCAAGCTTGTCAATTTGTGGTGGAAGAGAAAAAGGAATCCTTTGCCCAAGTGGACTCCTTCCTCTCATTATTTTTGTCTTCTGCCTGCCTGCTGCCAGCACCCTCTGTCACCCTCTGAATGGCTGGCCCCTCACCCCTGTCCTTCCCTTGCTTCGCCAGGGAGCAGCTTTATTTATTTATTTATTTTTAATTTAAAAAAAAATTTATTGGAGTATAGTTGATTTACCATGTTGTGTTAGTTTCAGGTGTACAACAAAGTGAATCAGTTATACATATACATATACTCCCTCTTTTTTAGATTCTTTTCCCATACAGGCCATTACAGAGTATTGAGTAGAGTTCCCTGTGCTGTATAGTAGTTCCTTTTTAGTTATCTATTTTATATATAGTAGTGTGTATATGTCAATCCCAATTTTCTAATTTATTCCTCCCCACCCTTACCCCCTGGTAACCATAAGTTTGTTTTCTACATCTGTAACTCTATTTCTGTTTTGTAGATAAGTTCATTTGTACCCTTTTTTTATATTTTTAATTTATTTTTAATTTTTTTATGTTTGGCTGCGTTGGGTCTTCATTGCTGCACTTGGGCTTTCTCTAGTTGAGGCGAGCTGGGGCTACTCTTCGTTGCGGTGCACAGGCTTCTCATTGGGGTGGCTTCTCTTGTTGTGGAGCATGGGCTCTAGGTGCACGGGCTTCGGTAGTTGTGGCACACGGACTTAGGTGCTCTGCGGCATGTGGGATCTTCCCGGACCAGGGATCAAACCTGCGTCCCCTGCATTGGCAGGCAGATTCTTAACCACCGTGCCACCAGGGAAGTCCCCTTACCCTTTTTTTAGATTCCACACATAAGTGATATCATATGATATTTGTCCTTCTCTGTCTAACTTCACTCAGTATGACAATCTCTAGGTCCATCCACGTTGCTGCAAATGGCATTATTTCATTCTTTTTTATGGAGCGCAGCTTTAAATAGCCTGAGCAGGCCTGTGCTGGCAGGTTCTCTGCTTCTCAGCTGTGTCCTGAATGTTCGTTTGAGATTTGGTTGGTAGAAGGACATCTCCTTGCACTGAGCTCCCTGAAATTGTAATCAGAAGCCTCGCACTAATCGCTGCGCTAATCCCTCTCTCGAAGGTCCTTCGAACAAATTGTACTGACAGAAAGGGCTCTATCACTTGACTGGGGAACAGTGAGAGAAGCTGGAAATACTGAAAAATTAGATTTTGAGAAACTCTGGATGAAATTTAATTGGCATAAGGCTCTGTAAGGTTTCCAGAAAGCAGATTATGCAAATAGATCAGCCTACATGTGTATGTTAAGAATGAGGGCACCCTCTCAGGCCAGGTCTCTTAGGGACTCTTGACTGGAGAGAGAAGCCCTTTTAAAAGTCAGGAATTACATAGTAAGGCTTCCAGCTTTGGGATGATTAGAGGTAGGAAGAATATCCACCTCGAAGGGCAGGCCCCACTGGAAGGAGACCTAACAGAAAGGAAAGAGGAAATGAACATGTCCTTGAGAAAACAAGACTCCAGATCTTCCTCTGACAAGCAATCATCTGCATTTTCTCCAATTCAATTGCCCCCCCCAATAATTTTGAAACCAGGGAGACTTATAATTGAAAATCTACAGGTTGAATTTTGAAGTTGCTAGTTTTATTGTTTATTGATGTGTAGCAAATCCATAGATGCCCTTGAATGCTGTAGTCTTTAGCATTATTCTGTCACCAAAATATTGGACTTTAGTTTCCATGGCTACCAACAGAAGGAAACTAGATTATTTTCTACTGTTTTTGAAGGACAAAAGATACAAGCTATTTGAATTTCCATGCTGGGAAGCAGCAGCTTCTGTTTGGCAGTGAGATTTTAATATCAGCGAATTTGTAAACTTTATTAATATCAGTGCTGTGGCTGTTCAGAAAAAAGGTAAACTCTGAAAGCAGAGTATTTAGAAGTCTAAAAACCAGAATCACCTTAAGGTAAAAAAAGACTGTGGTGTGTGTTTACTTGTTTCTGAGTAAGTGCTTGTGACAGGTCAGTACAAAATATTTGATTCCCTGCAATCTCGCTCCTTAATTTGATCTTCATGCAGTTAGGATGGCATTTTCCATTTATCACTGTTTACCTTTAATGAAGACTAAGAGATAAGGATATTAAGGCTCTGGCCTCTGGCATCATTGTCTAATTCTGCCCTACAGATCACTTCACTGACATCATCCTCTGAACGTTCTATCTAAGATATCATCTGTGACCCATTTCAGAGATGTATGGGAGGATGGATTTGCTTGCAGGAACCTCAGAATTCTAAGGAAGAGAACTGCTACCAGTGTTTTAAGTCTGTGTAACTGTTATTCACTTCATTAATCTGTTTCTTTGCATGACCTATATATGTAATAGATTTTATTACCGGTAATTAGCACAAAACAATACAGTGATACTTTTAAAACTTTTAAAAACTTACTTTTTAAACTTTTTATTGGTTACAATCACACAGAAAAGTGTTTATAAGTGAACATCTTGAAGATTTTTGCAAACTGAACCCACCTGTTAACCAGCGTCCCGCTCAGGCAGCAGACACTATCAGCTAGCCCAGGCTGAGTGGAGATTTTCAAAGAACTGATCAGAATGGTTTGCTCAGATCAACGTTTCTCAAACCACTGGTTGTACACAAAAGAACTTTAGGTGCTAGATGGACAATGTTTATTTTCATTGTTATCTATTCATTTATAACTATAAAATATTATAACTACTATGTCTGATCTATGCTTTTACAGATATTACATAGGATGCACCTAATGTAAGTATGTAAAATTTTAAAATGAATTGAAGTAGTGAAAAATTAACTTAATAATAGTGTAGGTAACATTTAGATATATCAATAATTATGAAAGGTGGTATACTGGAAAATGATTAAAATTTGGAATACAATGGGGTAATCTATGGTAACTTCTGTGTTCTAGTCTCTATTCTACCATCTCTCTCCTGGAATACTACAAGGAAGTTCCATCAGGTCAAGACACATCCACCTTTTCCATTCTCTTTACCCTGCAGCCATAGTGCAAATCATTTTATTTTATTTTTTAGCCATACCACATGGCTTGTGGGATCTTATTTCCCTGACCAGGGATGGAACCTGGGCACCCCCACCCCAGCAGTGGAAGGGTGGAGTCCTAACCACTAGACCACCAGGGAATTCCCAGTGCAAATCCTTTTAAAAAGCAAAATATGCATCAATAGCTAGCAAATTAAAGAGAAGGAGCTAGCCTTGTCAAATGTGAAAATGTTTCTAACTCTACAGTGATTAAAGCAGCTAGAAAAGAAAGATAGATGAAGAATAATAGTTCAGCCCATAAATAGATATAAATGTAGATGGAAACTGAATATATGATGAAGGTAGCATTTCAAATCCATGAGGAAAAGTGGATTTTTTAGCAAATGGTCTTAGCACA
Organism: Globicephala melas; assembly: GCF_963455315.2. Lineage (NCBI taxonomy): Eukaryota > Metazoa > Chordata > Mammalia > Artiodactyla > Delphinidae > Globicephala > Globicephala melas. The sequence continues at coordinate 54,317,756 of NC_083328.1, read as the reverse complement.
TTTGGCTCCCCACCCTGGGGGAGGAAAGGAAAAAAGGTTAGATTCTTCACCTCACTCCTGATATCAAAATGAATTCCAGATGGATTAAAGATTTCAAAATTTAAAAATAAAATCATAAAAATGTTAGAATAAAAAATGAGTGTATACATATACATATATGGAAAGAGCTATCTAGATATCTTGGAATAGAGAAGATCTTTCTAAGAATGGCACAAAACCTGAAAATCCTAAAGGAAAAATGTGATAAATTTGACTTTTTAGAAATATTAAAATTCTGCAGGCAAAAAATATTTAAGGTCATAAACAAGATCAAAATGAGGAAAAATACTGGGAACACATGTAATAAAGAGACTTTTTTAATAAACAGAATTGTTACAAATTATTAGAAATAAACCAAATGAAAAACCTGACAAAGGATATGAACTGATAGTTAAGAAAAAAGTATATATAAATGGCTAATAAGCATAACAACCGTACTCAAACACGAAGAACTGCAATTTATGAGGTTAAATTTTAATTTATTTAAATAAGATACCCTTAGTTGTTTTGGGTTTCTCTGTTTTTGTTTCTTGATTTTTGTATTTTGGAGGTGGTAAAAAATTGGAAGGACTCTAGTTCTGGCAAGAGTACAGAGAGACAAGTGCTCTGATTGACTATCAAGGGGAAAGTAAAGTGGCAAAGCTTTTCTCAGGGCAATTTGGCAACTTCTATCAAAATGATGAAAGTCTACTTTCTTTGACCCAACAGCAGGGAACCAGACCTGGAAGGTCTCCTGCTGTCATGGAGTTTACCCTCTAGTGGGTGACGGAACAGGCAAGGTAACTTCAAATAGTGAGAGGTGCTTTGGGGCAATAAAAGGGATGTAGTAGTGCCTGGGGTGGGTGCTTAGACTGGGTGGTCTGAGAAGGACTCTGAAGAAGTGCCATTTGAACTAAGAGCTGCAAGATTCCCCAGAGCCAGCCACACAGAGGCTGGAGCATCCAGGCAGAGGGAATGGCATGTGCGAAATCAGTGTGAAACAGCCTGGTATGAGCTCTGAGTGCCCAGATGGAAGAAGGTCCCTGGGGCTAGAGCACAGTCTGCAGAGGGCAGAGTGGTAGATGAGTTTCGTAAGCAGGGGGAGGCCTTTTAAGCCCAGATGAGGGAGTAGAATTTTATTCTAAAGACAGTGGGACTTGAAGATTTTAAGCAAAATTAAGATAAGTTGCCATATTCATGGAAGTTTTTAAAATTAATTTATTTATTTGGCTGCATTGGGTCTTGGTTGCAGCATGTGGCATCCTTCCGTTGTGGCGCACGGGCTCTTCGTTGCGGTGCACAAGCTTCTCTAGTTGCAGCTCACGGGCTTCTCTCTAGTTGTGGCATGCAGGCACCAGAGCACACAGTCTCAGTAGTTGTGGCACGTGGGCTTAGTTGTCCCTCGGCATGTGGGATCTTAGTTCCCTAACCAGGGATCGAACCTGCATCCCCTGCACTGGAAGGCAGATTCTTAACCACTGGACCACCAGGGAAGTCCCCATGGGAATTTAGTCTGTGTTAAGGGCAACATTTCAAAACGCTGGTAAATGTTGAATCACCTAAGTATTCTATAAATGGTGAGATCTCCACCTCACAATATACACAAAAATAAAGTCCAGATGATTAAAGATCTAAGTGCAAAAAAAAAAAAAACCTCTATAGAATTGCAGATGACAATAAAGATAAGTTTTTTAATAATCTTTGCATGAGAAAGCACTTCCTAAAACAGATAGCAATGCAAAACAATGAAAGACTGACAGTTATGACTACATAAAAGTAAAAAACTTTGAAAGATATCATAAATATGTGATAATGGTATTATGGTTTTGTAAAAAAAATAGAGATGTATACTGGAAGATTTAGGGTAAATGTCTTAATGTCTATAATTTTCTATTAAATAAAAAAAATTATAATACTTAAAATACTTTATCAGAAACAAGATAATGAAACAAATATGACAAAATATTATCAGTTACCACATCTAGGTAATGAGTATACGGAGATTCACTAGTCTTTCTACTTTTCTATGTATGAAATCTTAATAATAGAAAAAAAAAGTTTATTTAAAAAAGAAGGAAAGAAAGGTTGAAAGACAAGAGACAGACTTGAGAAAAAATTTGCTCAGATATTAACAAACAAGAGTTTAATGTTGTAATATATGAAGAGTTTCTGTAAATAAATGCTAAAATGGCAAATGAATAGAAAGATGAACTAAGAGTATGAACAGCTACTTCACAGAAGAAATGCAAATTGTTAGTAAATATTGTGGGCAAAAAGCATTGCCTGGCATTTCAGTGAACAATGACTGTTGCAGCCATCACGCCCTCAGCCAAGGCAGCTGCCCTGATGGTGCACCCTGAGGGGAACTCAGTACAGAGAAAAACTAGATGCTGGCCCTTCATAGTTAAGGTGCATATCAAAGGAATAATTTCAATGAGCCCAGACTCTTGCATCTTCCCATACTAAAGCACTAAAATCATTACCTTGAAATGTCTGGTTTTGGGGATTAGCAGTAATCTTTTGATGTTCAACTACATGTTTTGTTTTGTGTTTTTCAGCAAAAACTCCTATATATCCTGGCTCCTCCCTTAGCTCTTTGGAACAGTTCCCCAGAGCTATCTGGGAGGCTGCCTTCCCAGGCTATAGTCCTCAGTAAGTTCCCTGAATAAAACATAACTCGCAACTGTTAGGTTGTGCATTTTTTTCTCAGGGGACAGTATGAATAGCCGCTTGATGTAAGTTATCACAGAAGTGCAGTTTTTAGGGACTTCCCTGGTGGCACAGTGGTTAAGAATCCACCTGCCAATGCAGGGGACACAGGTTCCATCCCTGGTCTGGGAAGATCCCACATTCCACAGAGCAACTAAGACTGTGAGCCACAACTACTGAGCCTGAGCTCTAGAGCCTGTGCACCAGAACTACTGAAGCCCATGCAGGGCAACTACTGAAGCCCGCGCGCCTAGAGCTCACGCTCCACAACAAGAGAAGCCACTGCAATGAGAAGCCCACACCTGCAACAAAGAGTAGTCCCTGCTCGCTGCAACTAGAGAAAGCCTGTGCACAGCAATGAAGACGCAATGCAGCCAAGAAAAAAGAAATGCAGTTTTTGGGCTTCCCTGGTGGCGCAGTGGTTGAGAGTCTGCTTGCCGATGCAGGGGACACGGGTTCGTGCCCCGGTCTGGGAAGATCCCACATGCCATGGAGCGGCTAGGCCCGTGAGCCATGGCCGCTGAGCCTGTGCGTCTGGAGCCTGTGCTCCGCAATGGGAGAGGCCACAGCAGTGAGCAAAAAAAAAAAAAAAAAAAAAGAAATGCAGTTTTTAAAAAGTGTTGCCATTTTAGAATATATATGATTGGTAAGAAATTGAAAAGATCAATCCCGTGAAGTGTTAACAAAGGTGTGGGGACATGGCAATCCAAAATGAAAGCATGTATTACCTTTGCAATGAAATAGATAACTGAAAAATTAAAAATATAGACCCAACCTTGCCACTTGCCTTCCATGCTTCTCGCTGCCCTTGGTCTAGCAGTTGGTCCTGCCCATCCCAGGGCTTCACCCTTACTCTCTTTGCTGCAGCCACAGTGGCTTCTCAGTTGCTCAACATGCCATCTCCTTAACCAACAGGTTTTGGGTAGGGCTGTGGATGCCTTAATAAGTGTCAACCATCATTTCAAACACCCCTGTTACTGGCCCAATTTTACAGATGGGGAAACAGAGGCACAGAGAACTAATAGGTAGTGGAGGTGGTGTCAGAGCCCATACCTAACCCCAAGCTATCCTCTGCTCCCTGCTCCAGAATGCTGACCTTCCTCCCACCCCAGGGTCACCCACAGTGTGCCTTCCTCAGAGAAGCCTTCTGGGACAGCTCCCTCCCACCTTCCCTTATGGGAGGGGCTACCTTCCATAGGTGATGGATACAGCACAGAGCATCACCTTCATAACTTGATTACACCAAACAAATGTAACGATGTGGTACATGGTTTAAGTCTCTTCCCACCTCTCCATCTCCCACCCCCACCAAAGGAACATGAGCTGTATCTTGTTCACCCATGCCTAGCACGTCCAGGCTGGCAAACAGCGATACTTATTTATATTTATAAAATAAAATGTAGGAAATGTCTGTATTGTTTAGAGATGTGTACTAAAGGATTCAGCGGTAAAACATTTTGATGGTTGTAATTTACTTTAAAATACTTCAGTGGAAGCAAGATGAAGCAGATACGATCAATTTCATTCACATGTTGGTTTGTGTACATCCAAGTAAATGACAAGCCAGTTTGCTTTTGTCTGCATTTTTACTCAAAACATTTTTTTATTCCTTTCCTCTCTCTATTCCCATTCTCCCAGGTTACTTTGCAGTGGCTGACTCTCTCAGACTCTACTTTCTTTTCCAGGGGAAAACCACTTTCCCTATCTGTCAGAGAGCACAATCTCTATGAGCAAGTTTACATTCAGAGAAAGCCCATGTTTTTTGTTTTTTGTTTTTAATTTTTACTTTATACTGGAGTATAGTTGACTTACCATCCACAATATATTTTTTAAAATGTATACAACTTAATAGAAAATTAAACAAACAACCCAATTAAAAAATGGAGAGAAGATCTGAATAGACATTTTTCCAAAGAAGACATACAAATGGCCAACAGGTACAGGAAAAGGTGCTCAACATCACTAATCATCAGGGAAATGCAAATCAAAACTACAATAAAATATCATCTCACACCTGTAAGAATGGCTATTATCAAAAAGACAAGAAATAACAAGTGTTGGCAAGGACGTGGAAAAAAGGGAACACTTATGTACTGCCAGAGGGAATGCAAATTAGTGCAGCCACCATGGAAAACAGTGAGGAGGTTCCTCAAAAAATTAAAACTAGAACTACTATATAACCCAGCAGTTCTACGTCTTGGTATCCATCCAAAGGAAACAAAATCCCTATCTTGAAAATATATCTATAACCCAGTGTTCAATGCAGCACCACCCACAAAGCCAAGACATGGAAACAACAAGAGTTCATCAAGAGATGAATGGGTTTTTTAAAATGTGGCATATATACAGTCAAATATTAGTCATAAAAAGAAGGAAATCCTGCCATTTGTGACAACATGGATGGATCTTGAGGGCATCACACTAAGTGAAGTCAGGCAGAGAAAGACAAATACCAATACTGTATGATCTCACTTATATGTGAAATCCAAAAAAAAAAACAAACCCAGAAGTGAGACCAGAGCCATAGATAGAGAACATATTGATGATTGCCAGAGGCAGTGGGTGAAATGGGTGAAGGTAGTCAAAAGCTACAAATTTCCAATTACAAAATAAGTCATGGGGATGTAACATACAACATGGTGAGCAGAGTTAATACTACTGTATTACATACTTGAAAGTTGCTGAGAGATCCTTTTTTTTTTTTTTTTAACCAGTCATCTTTTATTGTTAATTTTCCATTAGGACATGAGAGGATTCAGGGCTGCCAGGCAAAGGTCATGGTCAGGAATGTAGAGTGTGCCCTCTTCAGTGGTAGTCATTTGGCTACTCATGTTTATGGAAGATTTATTTTCTTTTTACCTTATTCCTTCATCTGCAGCATATTCCTCTGTCATCTCATTTTGTCTAATTTACTGTGTTTGTGGTCTCCCTTCTGCAGGCTGCAGGGTCATAGTTCCTCTTGCTTCTGGTCTCTGCCCCCAGTGGGTGAGATTGGTCCAAGGGCTTATGTAGGCTTCCTGGTGGGAGGGATTGGTGCCTGTGCTCTGGTGGGTGGAGCTGGGTCTTGTCCCTCTGGTGCGCAGGGCCGTGTCAAGGGGTGTGTTTTGAGGTGTCCGTGAGCTTAGTACAACTTTAGGCTGATGGGTGATGGGTGGGGCTGTGTTCTTGTCTTGCTGGTTGTTTGGCATGAGGCGTCCTGCGCTGGAGCTTGCAGGCTGTTGGGTGGAGCTGGGTCTTGGTGCCGAGATGGGGACCTCCGGGAGAGCTCACGCCAATTAATATTCCCTGGGGCCAGGAATTCTCTGGTGGTCCAGCGGCCAGGACTGGCGCTCCCACCACAGGGGCTCAGATTTGACCCCCAGCTGGGGAACCAAGACCCCAAAATCTGGGATTGTAGTTCCATGAGCAGAGATCGAACTCAGGCCCTAGCCAGTGAAAGTGTGGAGTCCTAACCGTGGGACCGCCAGGGAACTCACATGTTTAATTTCCTTGTAAGAATGGCAGTAGTTGAAAAGCACGTAAGCTGCCAGCACCATAGAAAGCCCAGCAACACTCCCCTTCTTCACGTTAAAATACTGTGGTAATACTGGTAATAACCTCTTTGAAATGCTCCAGCAATGTATTTAGGGATGAAATCCTGCATTAGTATCCAGTGTGGCAGCTCCCCTAATTTGACATCCAGGAACTTCTCCTTCAGTGGTACGACTGATGCCATCTTGGAGTCCTGGCTGTCTGCTCCAATATGAACTCTTCCGTGTTGAGCAAGGTTTGAGGCATAACTAAAGGCCTTCCCACATTCTTCATCTTCATAGAGTTTCTCACCACTATGAATTCTCTGATGCAGAAAGAGATGAACATTTTCCAGATATAAAAGTTTTTCTATCGCTGATTATTTTATAACTTGAATACAAATCTGTACTCCAGCTTCTTGTTTCTTCCCTCACAACCATCCAGGGTTCTTTCCCTGGCTCCAATAAAACAATTGTGTCTGGCTTATAAATGGAATGGCCCACTGAGACCAAGTTACTATAGTTCTCCATCATCACATCCCAGTACAACTTCTTCTGAACAGGGTCGAGAAATTCCCACTCATGCTGACAGAACTCTATGGCCACATCCCTGAATGTTATTGGTCCATGGGCCATGATTTTAGACCTTCCAGAGCTGATCAGTTCTCATGGTTCATTTACCAGAAAAACACAGTGTTCAGAAAACCCAAACTGTCCCTTGTGGGCTTGGGCTACCTCTGCACAGTCGTTTCTGTGGCGACCTATGCCAGTTTCTTGCTTGGGTGGAGAAAGTCCATGTTAAGGAGACCCAAATGACAGCCCCTTTGGGATAAATGATTCTCTCAGGAAATAGGCTTGTGGACCAGACTCAAGCCTGCTTACCTGCTTGCAACCCACTGGCCTTATTCTCTCATTGCTTTTTTCTTAAATACCTGAAAGCTGTGCATTGGAGAAAGTGGTTTTAACAGCAGCTGAAGCAAGAATTCTACAAATCCACCCAAGTGAATCCTTTCCAACTGCTGTCTCTCTGGGTAGTGCATTCACAGAAGACACAAGACTCAGGACCCCTCTGTCACTGTTATTTTTTCCTCGGCCTCCTTCAGCATTTGCAGCTTAATGTCAGATGCCTTAAGCACACTTTATTATTTTATGAGAATATAGTTCATGTGTATTCGAGCTGTGAAAGCGTTCTGGTTACCTTTGCCAGATACCCCTGGGATCCTGATTAATGCTTGCCCCACTGACTCTCTAGAAGGTGTGTGGCCCATTTGGATATAAGGTGTGGAATTCTCAGATGCTCTGGTTCAAGAACTCCTGGCAGCAAGGATGCAGTGCCTAACCCTCCTGTGATTTTTCACATTCTCTCCCCACTGTCTTGTATCCTCAGCCTTCTCCCATTTCCTCTCACTTTTCCATCATGTATTTCCAGGTTTCCTTTATCTTAAAAAAAAGAATTACACACACACACACACACACACACACCCATACACACACACACACACACACACACACACACAGCAAAAAAAAAACCCTTCATTTAATGATGTTAGCTCTGTCCAGCTCCTCTTCTTCCCTTTGCTTCCATCTTCTGGACCAAGGAAATAGCTAAGACACAGGTTGCTGGAATTTGGAAACAGAGAAGACCCTGAGATGGCTCTGCTGCTGTTCACCCCCAAGCATGTCACTTAACCTCTCTGGGCCTGAATTTACTTATCTGCAAATTGTGGATAATAGGTGATTGTTATGTCTCAAAGTCTTTATGAGGCTCTCATAAGTTAATGAATATTCAACATATGTTAATATAAAACATGCCTGAAAGCCCTTTGTAAATTATAGAGCACAGTGAAATTGTGAATTTGTAAGAATGGCAGTAATGTTCTGTGCTCACTAGTTCATCATCCCTTTCTAATCTGGCCTCTACCCTACTGCTGCTCAGTTGAAGCCCCTTTCAGCCATGACTGTGACTAGCACCCTCCCCCCTTGAAAGTAAGGCCATTTTTAATCACCCCCTCAAATCCCAGCGGAGGCTTTAATGTCCCATAGTAAGGAGTGGTTAGATAGATTATGGCATATCCACATTATGGACCACTATGCAGCTGTAAAAGAATGAGGAAGTTCTTTTTATTCTGATGTAGAAAGATCTCCAAACTCTATTATTAACTGGAAAACAAAAGCAAGGAGAAAAAGAGTCTATGCAGTAAATTACCATTTGTGTGGGGGAAATGGAGGCAAAAGAGAATTGTTTGTGGATGCGTAAAATATCTTTGGAGACATGCAGAAGAAACGTAACTCTTGCTGCCTCTGTGAAGAAGAGCTGGGGAGCTGGGGAATCTATATCCAAAAGTACATCTATTAGCTTTGTAACAAACAGAAGACTGGTCCCCAAAGATGTCCATGACCTAATCCCTGAAACCTGGGAATATGTTACCTTATGTGGCAAAAAGGACTTTGCAGATATGATTGGTATGATGCAGTTAAGGATCTTGAAATGAAAAGGTCATCCTGGATTGTCCAGGTAGACCTGATATCATCACAAGTGCCCTTATATAGGGGAGGCAGGAGTTTGAGAGTCAGAGAAGGAGATGTGATGATGGAAGAAGAGGTCAAAGTGATGCCATTGCTGGAAGGGGACCACAGATAGCATTCTTTGGAAAGGCAAAGAATGGATTCTCCCCAGAGCCTCTGGAAGGAATGCAGCCCCAAGATAATATATTTGTGTTGTTTTAAGCCACTAAGGTTGTGGTAATTTATTACAGCAGCAGTCAGCAGCTAATACAGTGGCTTAAAAAAACACATTTGCTCAAAATCCTGAGGCAGCTACCAGTTCCAGGAGAAGATGATATAGACTCATTTTTCCTGGCTCCTCCCCTCTAAAAACAGCCAAATGCCATGGAAAGAATTCGACAGACAATCCTACTCTGAAGGACTCTTAAAGATGGAAAGAAGAAAAAGGACTGGCTGGGGACCTCATGTCTTGAAGAACAACACCACGGTGAATTCTCTGAGTGTTCTTTTATCTTCCATAGATCCTGAGTACCAGCCAACCTGCAACCTGAAACCAACAACAGACAACAGATTTTAAAAAAAACAAAAACAATGGACAAAAAGAGAGAGAGAGAGAGCGAAAGAAAGAGCAAGAGAAAGCAAGCAAGAAAGAGACGGAAGGAAGGAAGGAAGGAAAGAAGGAGAGGAGGAAGGAAGAAAAGTCTGTTCTCTCTGGCTAAAGGACCAGGAAAAGAGAATGATACCAAAGCCTTAGTGGGGAGACTCATACCCTGTGGTAGCAGTGGGACCAACCCGCTCACAGCAGCAGCAAGAAGCAGAAATGAATTTCCAACCCATCCCTCACCCCACAGTCACAGTCAGCAGCAGACTGATCTGCCCATAGTGGTGGTAACAGCAAAATGCAGGTTGGCCAACCCATCCCATGCCCTACCCTCCCACCCCAAACAACAGTCGACCCAATCTGCCCACATCGGTGGAAACAGAGAAACCCAGGAACCAAGCTCATCCACTGCCCCACACCGGATGACAACAGGCAAGTCCCTCCAAATTCACTAGTAGTGCCAGCAGGCTCAGTGTCTCCAGCCTTCTATGCAGTGACAGAAGGTAACCCAGGGCATCTCCCTTCATCTGCCTAATGACACCAAGCAGCCCAGGGAAGCACCTTTAACCCATGTAGGCATCATATGTAGGGATCCAGTTGGAGCTTAAGCAGAGCCAGAAGAACAAAGTGGATCAGAACAACATTGCAAGAGCTCAGAAAACTAAACTGTCATTGAAATGATAGCCTACAAAAGTAAGCCTTAAAAAAAAACTAAACAGAGTGGCTGCCCAGTAAAATAGAGGATTTATATAAGATCAAGAGTCTCCTAACATTATATGCAAAATGTCCAAATACTATTAAAAAAAATCACTTGTCATACCAAGAAGCAGGAAAATCACAACTTGAATGAGAAAAGATAATCAACTGACACCACTAGTGAGATGAATCAGTTGTTGGAATTATCTGGCAAAGATTTTAAAGCAGCCACTCTAAAATGGTTTCAGCCAGCAATTATGAAATCCCCAGAAACATGAAAAAATAGAAAACCTCAGCAAAGAAATAGAAGTTACAAAAAAGAACCAAGTGAAAATTATAGAACTGAAAAGTACAACCACTAAAATAAAAAACTCACAGGATAGGCTTAATGGTAGATTGAAGATTACAAAAGATGGAATCACTGGACTTGAGGACTATTCAATCAAATTCACTCAATCTGAAAAACAGCTAAGAGAGATTAGGGAAAAAGAGGGACCTGTGGGACAGTAACAAAAGCTCTAACATATATATCATCAGAATCCCAGCAGGAGACAAGAGAGACTGTGGGACTAAACAAACATTCAAAGAAATAATGGCTGAAGTAATGGTGAAAGACAGAAACCTACAGATTCAAGAGCTAAATGAACCTGAAATAGGATAAATCTAAAAAACTCCTCGTCAAAACATATCATAATTAAACTTCTGAAAACTAAAGAAAAAAATCTTCAGAGCAACAAGAGAGAAATGATGCATTACTTACAGGCAAATATCAATTCAAATGACAGCAGATTTCTCATCTGAAATCATGGAGGTCAGAATGAAGTGGCACAACATTTTTCAAGCGCTGACAGAAAGGAACTAACAACCACATCTCTCCCGAGTTCCTGTCCTATAGTTCTAATTTCCCACAGGACATTCTACTCAGATGCAGCCTTGTCAACTTAAACAAAACATATAAAAAACCAAGTATATGTATCTGCTTTCCCCCAGGCTAATATTCTCATTTAATGTATCTAACTTGTCAATGGCATTAACAGTTTCTAAGTCACTTAGTCATGATGGAGTCATCATGACTTTAACCTCTAACACCTTTACTTCACTATAGCATGCAGTGGTGAAGAGCTGAGACGCAGCAGCCAAACTGCCTGGGTGTGATCTTGACTTTACCATTTATCAGTGTGTGTCCTTGGGCATGTGACTTAACCTTCCTGTGTCTCAGTTTCAGGAATAACAATAATACTAGTTCAGGGTGTTCAAATAAGTTCAGATTTGTATGGTATTAGAACAGCACCTGGCACATCACATAGTCTTGGGGGGATTTTTGGTGTTTTTTGGTTTTTTTTTTACTTAAAAGTCAAAGTTCTCACATCTGCCTTTTCTCTCTCTTCCCACTGCCATCACCTGCTCTACGCTTTCATCTCCTTAGGCCCTCGTCATGGTTCTCTCTGCTGCCAGACACTCCCACACACTGTTGCTACCATATTGGTCTTTCTAAATCCAGTCAGTGTTGGATCCCATCCTGTTCCCCACAGAAACCTCCCAAGCTCTTTCATACCAACAGGGTGAAGCAGAAACCCAGGTCTGTGTGATTCTAACCCTAGGATTCTTCCCTCTCCTTGGTTCTCTGACCTCATGCCCAAGCTCTATGGCCTCCAAGATATTCCTCCCTTCTCCAGCCCCACCCCCCACCCCCGGCTGTACCCAGCTACTCATTTATGCTTTAATCCTACACATCAGGACCATCCTCTATTAATATGTGTACATCTGCTTTCCCCAAATAGACAGAAAGTTCCTGAAGGCCAGAGGCACAGAGCAGTGCTGGGCAAATACTGACCATTACATGAACCTATTCTATAGTCGCACCTCTTGTTCAGCCTCCTGGTGGAGTCCGCTTGACAACTTCTTTCTCTTTCCTACAACTGAAACCATATAATTTTAAATGAGGAGCAAGGGGCAGGGGGTGGGAGGTGAACTTGTACGTTCTGAGAAACATCATGGCAGAAGGAACAGTCCAATTGTAGGCATCAGAGGCAACAGCACTGGCACTAACAAGCAGAATATCCAGTGAAGCTCATATAACTTCTCTGGCCCTCATTTCCATTTGCAAAATGAGGACATTAGCAAAGCTTGAAGTCCTCCTCAATCTCAAATGTTCTGTGACAAATCTCTGTGAGGGTGGATTCAGGAAACTGATTTTCAAATTGATTGATTGAGTGGTGTGTTGTTAGTGCATGGAGAGTTAAACCACTCTTCATAACAATTCAGTTCCTGAGTTTAGCCTATCAGCCAGGGTTTATTAGGGACCATTAACTCTGCAGTACTGTGGGTTGAGTGCTGTGGAGGAACAGAAGTGATATCTCACAGGTTCCTTGGCCTCAAGGTGTTTATTATATAATCTGTTTATTATAATTATATAATAAAAGCTCACCAAGCTTATGATCCAGGAAATTACTTTGTTTACCTAAGATTTCTGTAAAATAAAGTTACATATGTTATGTAAGCTGTGTGAATTCTGTGTCATTTTTATATTATTTGAAATACACACATACATATATACTATATGTTTAGATATAAATATATGCATTGAAAATGTATGTATTTAAAATAGCTCCATTAACAGGCTGGGTGTTTAAAAACTATTTAATAAACCAAATGATGTAGATTTTCAAACCTTCACAAAAATAGAGAGAATTGTACTATGTGCCCATCACCTAGCTTCAACAGTCATCAACTTTCTGCCATTCTTTTTCATCTATCTCTACCCACCCCTGCCCCTCTTTGTGTGTGTGCTAAAGCAATTCTTCTTAAGCTATCAGTGGTGAAGAATCCTTCTGTTTAATTTCCAATCTGTCATGGACCACAGGCAGTTGGGCATGCAAGTTCAACAATACCCAACTGGGCTCTGCGCTGGTCAATGAGACAAGTCCACTCGTAGCTGCTTGGATGCCATGACAATGCAAAGTGCTGTCACGGTTTCTAAACACTCATTGTCAATGTCTGCACTTACCACAGACTAATAGCACACAATTGGCAAACTGGCACTGATCCACAGACCACACTTTCAGTAATACTGTGCTACAATATTTTAAGGCAAATCCAAGACATTCTTTTATTTCATCCATAGATTCAGCATGTATGTCTAATGGATAAGGACTTGGGAAAAAAAACACACCACAATACCACTAATACCTCCAAGATAATCATCAATAACTCCTTAACATCATCTAATAGTCCATGTTCTTACAGTTTTAGTTGAATCAGGATTTAAACAAGGATCTACCATTGCTTTTGGCTGACATATCTCTTAAGCCTCTTTTAATCTATAATAGTCTCCCTTTCCTTCAAAAACTGTTTTGAACCACTCTCCAGATTGGTTTATCATTAACTACAAAAGTTTCCCTGATTCATAATGTTTCAAGTGGGTTTTCCCTGAAATTGTTATAGTGTGACCATGGGAAGGGCTTAAAAACAAATGACCTCTACTCTCCCAACCAAACTCCATGATCTATGCATGTTATGACCACACTGCCCACTCTCCAGACTGTTTTCATGGCTACAAAGTCATTCATATTACTGAGTACGTAAAAGTGTCAGTCACTCTCCCTGTCTTAACATCTCTGATTCTTTGTCTCCAATGGGACCATTCATATAACAGACACCTGTGAACATTGTTAATTGAACTATGGGTTTCCTTTGCCTTGATATGCCCCAAACAATGTTTACCAGATACAATCATATGCACGATACAGAACTGAGATATTTGGGGACATATACATAGTATAAACTTGAGATACTCTTTGATTGTTTGATATGGGCCAGATTGGGTGATATGGGCAAAGCAAACCCAAACCACCACACAATGGCATTTATTTTTCCAGAAACCCTCTTCTTACCACTAAGGATACAGAAGTTCAAGTAGTTTTGTGTCTTCACTGTCCAACACTCCATGTAGAGTCATAGACTTTTAGAACAGGAAAGGAAACTTAACAATTATGCAATCAAGCCCCCTGCAGTGAAGGAGATAAGGCTCCTTTGACTAGTTATCTAGACATCTAGATGTCCCCTAGACAAGAGCTAGGTCTCTGACCTACAGGAGAGACTCTGTACACTTGGGGATATCACTCTCTGTGCCCCTCGGGGTTCTGGATGACACATAACAGGAGTAGACTCCAGCTAACTTTAGTAGAAGGATAATGGGGGCTAACAGAATTGACCAGAAGCCTGGATAACTAGGTTTTAAAGACAGGCAGGATCTGAGAGAGGCTGGGCCGCAGGAACACAGCTGAGGTCATGCTGCAGGGACAGCCTGATTTGAATGTCCCTAACCCTGGCCCTGATGCCTCTCTGGCCGATGGACACCACCACAGCTGAGGCCAAGAGCCCAAGTGCCTCTGCTGCCATGGAATTCTGAACTGTCCCTGAGTCTAAATTAAAAATCCAGGGTGGGAACACCTGAGTTGCTGAGGCTGGATAATGTGACTGTCCTCTTCAGCCAGGGGTCAGGGAAAGGGCCATCTGGCTTGGCTTGCTTCTACAATAGGAAGTGAATCCTGCTTCCCACCATGACCCACATCATAGAGGAAAGAGCCTTAGGATGCTAATTATCCTCCCATGATAGCAGATGACACTTTATCTCCACGATTGAACTTCTGTTAGTGTAAGGACATAGACAACAGTAGTTATTTTAATTCTACGAAATATAGAGATATTTCCTACCACCTCCAGAAAATGGATTACATCCCCAGACAAACATCACTATTCTAAGTGCTGATTTTGCAAAGGATTTAACCTCATTGAAGGAGAAACAGTTTCTTTTGTGTCCTAGTAGTTCAGTGACTGTCTCCTGGCCTAATTTCTGGGGGAAAACTGAAGATCGATCTGTCCACCTGACTTTCACTCAGATGCTCAGTGTGAGCACAGTGACTTCCAAGGGCATTAAAACTTCTCCTACAAGGATTCCATTAGTGATTAGATTTGCATTTGAAAATATTTCATGTTGCTACATATCAGATTGGGGCAGAGATGAGCTGGAACATAGGAGATTTGTTGAGGCAACAGCTAGGATTCTGTCACTGTTCTCTCAGTGTATTTCTGATGGCTCTCAAATTCTATAATGGAAGGTAGTATCGTGTGGGTACGTAATATGAAGCCAGAGCTGACACTGTGACAGCTGTTCCCAAAGGCAAAGAATTTTTTTGTTACCAGGAAAAGATGTCCTTGCATTTCCTGGGCTGAGGTAAGAGTGCTTGGCAGTCCCTGTCTTCTCTGTTTTCTGATCGTCTTAACACATTACAAGAGAGAAAATAATGAGCCAGAGGGATCTTCAAAGCATTTGTCCACTGCCTGTGTGTCTTAGTTTAGGTTCCCTTAGAAGCAGACTCTGAGGCACAAGTTCAAGTGCAAGTAGTTTATTTGAGTAGGGGAGTGGGGAACTGAGACAGGAGGGACGGAAGCCAATAGGAGGTGCTTGCTTAAGGAAGATGCCACTGTGGACAATTGGAACTTAACCCTATTGGGGAACTCTGGGGGGCCAGTGCAGAATGTAAGCCTCAGTTATCCTGAACAAGGAGTTATGGAGCTGGGGTATAAAAACACCAATTCCACAGTGTTTGGTCGAAGGCTGCTGCTGGGAAGGCACTAACTCTCCAGCACTTCTGGCCTGCTGTGTGTCTAGGCAAAGCAAACCCAAACCACCAGAAAAAGCCCTCCGGCAGTTGGAAGTCAGGCTGCTATGCACAAAATGTCAAGGCCCAGGGTGATACGGGCAGGGTATCCTCAGCATCTGCTACACTGTGTTCTCTCATCCTCCAGACTAGTGGACAAACTTTCTGCTCCCCATCCATTCAGAGCCCAGAGTAAATCTTCCCAGAATCAACTGGTAGATGCACATCCTCTGCCTCCCCCAAACCAAATTTCCAATTGATACAGATTGCTTACTTCACTACTCATTGTTCAGTAGCTCTCCACCCATGTTACAGGGTCACTCTGTGGTTTAGTCCTCTTTCCTCCCTGTCTGGTAACACGCTAACAGCTCAGACCCTGACCACAGCCCTGGAATAACTGAATAAATCTCACTGACTGACTGACTCCAACCTCCATCCATTCAGTAACATCCTAGATGTTTGGAAATGCCACAGTCTACAGCCAATGCACTTTAGACATGTCCCTGTCAGCTTTGATGTTTTGGAGAGATTTACTATTTGCTAAACATGGTAAGTTTGGGGTATGTGATCTTGAGGGGATATAGTATTTCTCATCTCCAAAGGAAAAGATCAGTTTCTTTTAGGACTATGGATAGCATCAGTGTAAACTGTGGGCCAGCCAGCTGTGAGTTGGCAACTTGGCGATGTCTGGGAAGAAAGGCTGGGGACCTCGGTGAGAGCAGAAACATTTACTCAGTTGTTGTCTGGTGTATGAACATCCTACCAAGATTCACTGAGTGAGTTGAAAGGCCATCTGAGGCTTGATGTATAATCTTATTTAATGAAGGGATAGCTTGAATTTGATGTCTTTCTGGTTTTCATCATTTTTTTTTTCTTCTTCCACCCTGATTATCAACCTTTAGTAAAGACTGGGAGATCTCAGTCAGTTGGCTCTAATGAAAAGGACCTTAATAGATCACCTGGGAAGTTTCTCTGCCTTCAGGCAACACTACACTAAACCATTCCTGACAGAAAGCTGCTTACCCTTGGTCTGAAAACTCTCCCAAAAGAGAGGTGGGAGAAATGCCATAGCCTCCCTGTTCTCGGTGTCTCTCCTTAATAAGCTCTGGGCTTATCCTTGCTTGAATTTCAGCTTCAAATTTTTAATAAATGTCATGGTGACCTTCTCAACACTACAAAGATTTATTCTGCAGAGTATCCCAAGTGACCTATGACCATCACAAGTAAAATGATAGTATTTAAATATATGAAGTAAGTAGTTTTTCAGGAATTTAGTCTTCTAAGAAATCAATTAAAAACATAAGTAGGACTTGCTTTGAAATACATCAAGAAGTCAGATGAGGTGATGGATGGATGGATAGATGGTGTCTAGATGGATAGACATGAGATAAGTAAGGATAGTAAATGTTAATGGTAAAAGCTGGTAGGTATACAGCTCTTATTTGTAAATTTTTATTAAGAGACTTCCCTGGTGGTGCAGTGGTTAAGAATCTGCCTGCCAATGCAGGGAACACAGGTTCGATCCCTGGTCCAGGAAGGTCCCACATGCTGTGGAGCAACTAAGCCTGTGCGCCACAACTACTGAGCCCGCATGCCACAACCACTGAAGCCTGCACGCCTAGAGCCCGTGCTCCGCAACAAGAGAAGCCACCACAAATGAGAAGCCCACGCACCGCAACGAAGTGTAGCCCTCACTCGCCGCAACTAGAGAAAGCCCACGTGCAGCAATGAAGACCCAGTGCAACCAAAAATAAATAAATAAATAAAAACTTTTATCAAGTTTTCTGCATGTTTCAAATTTTTTCATAATAAAATGTTGGGAAAATATATGAAGGATATTTTTTAAGTGTATTAAATGTCTACCCACATACATTTGTTTATAAATTGGGGTTTTAAATTACCACAAACTTTCCTAAAGATAATCTTTTCTTAATAGAAAGCATACTTGAAATACTAAAGAGAACTCTATTGGCTCCTAAGTGGTAGAACTAGTTAAACAATCAACAGATCATTAATGAACACCTCCAAATTACTCTTGGAGATATGAATATATACCACCTTCAAAGAACTTAAATTCAAGTTGGGAAACTTACTTCTATATTGATCTGTCTAGATATCTATCTCATCACCTATACTTAATCTATGTCATCTGCAACATTAACACCTACATTTTCCTGCCCAGATCATAAAATTTATATTTATGCCATCTATCTATATCAAACACATCATCTACATCTATGTTTAGAGCTATATCATTCATATCTACTCTTACATCATCACCTACATCCATGTTTACATACACTTTACCTACATCTGTGTTTACATCTATATCATCTACAGCTACATTTTCATGTTCATCATATGCATCATCTACACTGATGCTTAAATCTACATCAGTATCTACGTTGGCTACATCACTGGTTCTCAACCCAGGCAACTTTGCACCCAAGAGGCATTTAGCAACATCCAGAAACATTTTTGATTGTCACAACTTGTGGATGGGGGAGACTGCCCCTGGCAACTAGGACAATACCCAGAACAGCCCCTGACAGCAAAGAAATATCCAGCCCAAAATGTCAATAGTGCTGAGATTGAAAAAATTTAATCTACATCCATGTTTACAGCTATGCCATGCACATCTGCACCTATACTGAAATCTACTCTGTCTACATCTGTCTTTATATCTACAGCATTTACATCTATGTGATGGACAACAACATCTACAATACCTACATAAACCACATCATCTATATCAGCACCTGCATCTACGTAACCTACATCTTTTACATCTGCATCTACCTGTGCATCTAATTAGCAGCTCAGAGCATGTTTGTTACATTGGAATGAGTGATCCATTTAATCTAAAATTAAAATTTAATCTTAATTCTCCCCTCCTCTGACCATAAAGATTCTGATGAACCAATTCAAATGTGTGGAGTGGGGTGCAGTTTGGGGTTTCCCTAAACCACCAAGCAACTGTAAGACAGCAACTGGGAGTCTTACAAGTCAACTCAATTCTGACACTGTCAACCCAGAGATAGCATCAGATGCCATTGGTTGAGGGCTCAGTTCCACAAGACTGCCCTCCACTTCAGGTGCCAATCACAAGTCCAAGACTGACTGACTATAAATGAAGGGTTCCCATGACCCCCTCCTTGGATTTAATTAGTTTGCTAGAGTGGCTAACAAAACTCAGGAAAACAGTTTAGTCACTAGATCTCTGTTTTTTTACAAAGGATATTAAAAGACATGCATGAACTGCCAGATGAAAACATGCACAAGGCAAAGTCTCAGACAAAGGGGCTTCTGTTCTCATGGAGTTTGGGGCCCAGCATGATGGCACATGCAAGCACTTTGGTTCACCAACCAGGAAGCTCTCCAAACCCCATCCTTTGGGATTTTTATGGAGGCTTCATTACATAGTCATGATTGATTAATGAATTCAACTTCCAGCCCCTCTCCCTTCCCCGGAGGTCAGGGGATGAGACTGAAAGTTCCAACTCTCCAATCATGTGGTTGGTTCCCCCAGCAACCAGCTCCCATCCTTAGGTGCTTTCAAAAGTCACCTTCTTAACATAAACTCAGTCAAAAGAGGCTTGTTCTGAATATCAAGGCAACTTTATCACTCTTAGGAAATTCCAAGGGTTTTAAGAGCTCTTTGCCAGAAACAGGGACAGAGACTAAATGTATATTTCTTGTCATGAATCACAATATCACAGGCCACATACAAAAATGTTACATCAGAATGAGTGGTCCATTTAGTCTAAAATTAAAATTTAATTTTAATTCTTCCCTCCTCTAGCCACATACTAAAATGTGAGTGGAACAGAGCATGACCATTGTCGATGACACTTGCTAAAGTGTAAGAATTGTGAACTCTGCTGGCTTTGTCCTGGCTTCAAAGGACAACTTTGGCTCCTGATAGAAGAAGCCAAAGAGACTTCCATTTTGACTTGGATTGAGGTGAGAAGTTAAGCATGTGCTTGATGATTTTCATTCACGCCCTCTCTTTGCTTACCAGCCCTCAGGACCAGAGGGCATCTGCTGCAGACACAATTGTCTCTACTATTGGGATAAAGAATAATTTACTCTCAAGAGAGCAGTCACTGCCCTTTGAGAATTTGATATGGTTGGATCACATCTTGCTCCACCTAAACTCATTTGGGCTGGAAAACATACAAGTTGGCACGTGGGAAGCCACAGATCTTGCAATTTCACCCTGGGTGCTTGGGCCTCAGCGTAGTTAAGAAACTGCTTATCCTACAACCAAACGGCAACTCAGGTTGCCACATTCTTTTAAGCCCCCATGGGCATATGAGCTGACTTGTCAGCCGTAGCAAAAGTAAAATGCTGTTTTAAATGAAATTGAGAACATGGGAGAGAAGACAAACAAAAGCAACTTTCTGTGGCTTCTTTAGCCTATGACATTTACTAAATATCTATGCTTCCGGTAGAAACACACACCTCTTGGAAACTGTTATTTGTCCTCCAGGAACAAGACTGACCCTGGGTAAAGTTTCAAAACAGATTCTCAGTAAACTTTTTGTATCCTCACTCATTGTAGTGTTTCTAAATTTTCAAAAAATATTAATTTTTAGAAACTGAAAGTGAAAAATTAGCAATTCTTTACTCATTATTATGGATTTCTTAAAATATTTCAATATATGAGAAACATACAGCTTAGCAGTATTTACAAAAAACTGTAGCCTATAGCAAATATCCAAACATTATAAATGCCAGTGAACATAATTGAATAGTTTTTAAAAATAATCTAACATTTGAATTTAACCCAGTAAATGCTACACAATGTCATAGTTTTAATGTTCTCAAAAGTAGACCACCCACCTTCCTATTGGTTGAATGTCCTCCCTAATAACGATTCCCACATTTGGTTGTTCATCAGTCATTCACTCAGCAGCATTCACTGAGCAGCCACAATGTACCAGGCCCTGTTCTAGGTGCCAGGAATAGAGTACAGAATGAAAAGGGCAAAAAACCCTGGCCTCATGGAGCTTGCAATCTAGTGGGAGATGTAGGCAGCAAACAAATAAGTAAAATAAATGTCTGTTTAACTAGAGGTAATAAGTACTTTGGAGAACAATAAATCTGGAGAAAGGATAAGGAAAGCTGGCAAAGTGGGAGAGGGGAGGTCTGGGAAGGCCTCACTGAAAAGGTGGCAATGAAGCCACAGAAAGTGCCAAGGATCTGAGGCAGAAGAATGCTTGGCATGTTTTAGGAGGAGCACAGAGGCCTGTGTGGCTGGAGCAGGGTGCATGAGAGGAGAAGTGAGAGGGGTAAAGGAAGCCAAATCATGAAAGGCCGGTTGTGAGTGAAATGGGAGCCACTGGAGCATTTTGAACAGAGCAGTGATATGACTAAACATTTCAGTCTCTGTCTGGCTGCTATATGGAGGATGGACTATAAAGAGACCAGAGTGGAGGCAGGGAGAGCAGTGAGGAGGCCATTCATTTAGCTAGCTGAGGGATGGTGGTGACTTGTAGTAGTGGTAGTGGTAGTTAGAGGTGGAAACCAGCAGTTAGAGTCTGTACTTATTTTCAATTAAGAGTCTTCAGGATTTTCTAAAAGATCAGCTATTGGTGTGAGAGAATAGAGGAGTTGAGGATGACCCCAAGGCTTGTGGCAGAGCACCTGAAAATATGGAGACACCATTTACAGGAGTGAGGTCCCAAACTCTTAATCATACATTATATAATTTTGGGCTACAGTAGAGCTGGCTGAGGACAGGTCAAAGACGAATCAGAAATAAGACTAGTCATAAAAAGTCAGACTCCAGATTGAACCCAACCACATAGAAACGTGGCCTGATGCTAAACTCTGTGAATCTCTCCTAACAGAGGCTAAGAGGGGTCCTAAGATTCAGGCAAGGCTGAGCCCATAGGCACAGGGTAAAGTGTATTCGCTGTGGACAGTTGAAATCAGCAGAGGTAGTCAAGTGACACCCTGAGACAAAAACCTCCTTAACTCACTGAAGTTGGATCAAATGCCTTCAGGGGACAGAGATTTTAAAAGGCCTGCACCCTCCTCCCAGGAGTTCTGGAAAGGCTTCCCACCACCCACTTTGCAGTGTTCACAGAAATGTCCACTTCAGCAGCCCCACCCTCACCCCAAGAATATAATTATGGGAGTTATTGTTTCCGTGTGGAGCAAGAGCAGAGCTGGCCCACCAAGTGGGCCATAAATCACAGGTATGAGCTGAGAGATCCTGAGAAGGTCCCTAACTGAAGTGGGTCCCTGGGGAACCTCTCGCTGTGTGTGACATTGTACTCATGGATTCTCTCCCCTTGGAGGTCTCTAGGGACAGGTTGCTCTGAAATGCCTCCAGGAGTAATGTTGGCTTGGTTTGGAGCCTCCCAGCATTCATTAGCGCTTTGTAATAGCACATTTTGTACAGATTACCACTTCACTTTTAGAACTGGTATGGTGGGATGTTAGCAGGTACTGAGACAGAAAGATGATGGAAGCTGGGTCATCTGGATGTTTACTCTAGAGCAGAATGACAAGGAGACAGAGCGTGGTCCCCAAGTTACTTCTTCCTCACCTCCCAAAGTTCTCTTGGTGTCTCCCTTTCGTCTAGAGGGCCCGGGAGAAATGGAAAAGAGAGTATGGAAACGAGAGGCTTGGGGGCCATTGACGGACTTGGCATTGCAATGCCTTCTCTGAGGCTTTCATTGCCTCTTTGTGCCCTTTTAAAATTTATTTATTTACTTATTTGGCTGAGCTGGGTCTTAGTTGTGGCATGTGGGATCTTCATTGCCACATGCAGGATCTTTAGCTGTGGCATGCGGGCTCTTAGTTGCAGCATGCGGGATCTAGTTCCCTGACCAGGGATTGAACCCAGGTCCCCTGCATTAGAAGCACAGAGTCTTAACCACTAGACCACCAAGGAAGTCCCTCTTTGTGCCCTTTTACCTCAAATCAAGAGGTAGCAGCATCCAAGAACACCCATGTGTGGGTTTACTTAGAGCAGGGGGTAGGAACTTGTGTGTATGACACTCTGTCTCTTACATACTCTTCTTGTTTTCTTTCCTGCTCTACATTCCCACTGTCAAAACAGTGTCCAGAGTATCACAATAAAACACTTACTTATTATGCAAACAAACCATTGCTCTAGCTTTGAAGAAATATTGTCTACCCATTTCATGGCGTTTTGGGTGAATTCAGGAGTGGGGGTAATTCAAGTTCACTTTTCAGTGACTCAACTATTTCCCTTGAAGCAACTGCTTTCCTTCGTGCTGCTCTGGCCTTTCTTCAACCTCTCCTTGGGCTATAGATTCAGTGGGGCCTTTTGGATGCCCCTTTACTTCCTCTTCCATCTCTAGGCTAGAAACTGGCCCAAGATTCAGGTCCGATGAACCCTGAGACTTTTGCTTTAGTCTGCAGGAGCCGGGTACCTCTTTGCCCCTTGGGACATATGCCTGCAAACGTTCTTTCTCCTTTCCTTAGTTAGCTATGAAGTCTGCCTTCACTTTACTTCTGGGGGGAAAAGACCAAATCCAGTAAGTCTTCCAATATTTATTTTCATACGTAATAGGATAATATGCCTTCTAAAAGACAAAAAAGTTGAGACTGGCCCATCCATTGGTAATTTAGTTTTAGGCAGTACTGAGTTTGTATGGCAGGATAATATTATTCGGTGCTGTTTTCTGAGCTTTGTGAGTGAATGCAAAAGAAAGGAAAGCAGCTAGGAAAGTGGGAGAAAGAGATGGAGAACAATCCTTTAATAAAACTGATAAGTGGCCCACTGTATATATACATGTTACCCAGAACAAAAATATGGGCAATTACAATCTTGGGAGGTTTCTGATTATGCATATTTACTTAATGGTAATGGCTCCTTGAGGACCATTATGAATTATTGAGAAATAAAATATTCATAGGTATAAAACTGTAATTAGCCTACATGGAGTTTTTCTGGAGTTTACATATACAGAATACATTTTTGTAAAGGAGAGGCCTGCCTGGGAGCTGGTACGCTCTAATCTTCGCCATAAATAATTTAAAATTCAGCACCACCAAAAGAATGCCTCCTCTCAGAGCAAAGAGTGCTTATTAAGTCCACCAGATCTCTCAGAATCACGAGATGGAACCAACTTACATTTCATGACTCCTGAGGATGAGCACAGAGAAAAAGGCCAGACAGAGTACACAAGGGAGACTTCAAAACAATCAGCACAGGACTGCTTCTGCTTTCCAGTATCAGACATGTTGGCCTGAAGTTACTGTGATTTCAAGGTCATGACCATTATTTCTGGCTTGTTGCTAGAAATTCCACAAATTGAGATACATACATTGGAATGAAACCAAACTTCAAAAATCCCTATGAAGAGTGTCATATAGAGAAGGAGTTTTCAGGAAAAGAGGAGAAATAGGCCCCTGGACATCAAGGCATCAGAGATTGAAAGAGGTTGCTCCTAAGAGGTGGAAAGAACCCAACAGAACAGGATGCAGGTCTTGACATCTCTGCTACTCACTGCTTGGCACAAGTGCTGGAAGAGGGGAGGACCACACCATCTGTGTGTGCTTCCACTAGGGACCCCACTCAAACTCCTCAACATTCACACCCACATTCCTCCCCTGCTTCTGGGCTTGACAGAACTCCAAACTTCCTCTGATTTTTTGCATTAGTCCTATCTTAGGAGCTGTGATTTTTCTCCTTCACTCTCTACCTATCTGCTTTTATCTCTCAAGGACTCTTCATGATTTCTGGTCCTATCGGAGCATTTCCCCTTATACTACAGTACTCATATTTGTAAACAATATGCAAGCATTTTTCTATCCTATGTTACACATAACCCATTTGAACATGATGAACTTGGCAGGTACACTTAAGAAACAGCTTCAATCTTCTCTTACAACTGTCTGCAAGCATTTCTGTCAAAGCTCCTTTTCTGACCCTTGAACAATATCTCAGGCAAAACAGTAGCTTTTCATTAACTCTGGACTATTACAGTAGTCCAGACTTCTATTTTTCACCCAATTCAAAGCCCCTCTAACTCCCAGCTGCTGCCTGATCTGGAACAAGTCAAGTCATGGGGAAGAGGGAAGGGTTGGCCTCTCCTTTTGTTCTCTTGTTTCTTTCTTTCCTATCCTACCCCTCTCTTCAGTTCCTTCAGGTCTGGACCGAAGAGGAGGATGACAGAGATGGAGGAGGGTTCAGAGATGGCCAGTCATCTGTGGTCCTCTGTTGGTTTTCACTGCCCTCTATTGTGGCACACCTCCAGATGCTGGCTGGCCCTTTCACAAGGGACCTTTGTGGATTCTTTAGAGTACTCCGTGGGAACCTCTTCACTCCCCCAGTCTCTGACAAGAGTGATGCTCTCTGACCTCTCACAACACCTCTCAGCTACCATTATCAGCACATCTTGGGGATCCCCTTGCTCCTTCAAGCAGGGGCTTTTTGGGGTGACTTGAGACCAGTAGCATTCTGTGGAGGCCACTTAGCCCAGGGAAAACTCTGCACATGCAGATGTTCCAGCCACTGTCCTCTCCCCTCAACTTGCCATTGAGGCTGCTCCGGCTGATCTCCTGCCCACTTCCACCTTGCTCACTTCACTCTCAAACTCTTGGGGACACAAATTAAATTGTCTTGTGATCTCCTTCCCACTCTCCTCTATTGGCGTTGGAGCGAGTCTATGGGTTTCTGCAGCTCAGCAAGCATCTGGCAAGGAAATGAGGTATCAGTCTCCCTTCCTGCAGACAACTCCACTTTATGTTAGCTTCTTGCAGCCCCCAACTTGGCAGAGATAGGAAGAAGCATCATGAAACAGTACAGGGCTCCCTACAAACTCTCTTCAAAAAAGTTCTTTCTCCAACCAGTCCTTTTATAGTTTTGCATTTCTAGGTTTGTATCTGTAGTGTTCCCTTACACAGACCTGTGAGTAATACCCACTGTGCCAGTTTGGCCCCGTTAACAAGTCTTGTAGAAATGTGACTGGCTTCTCTCTTTGAAGCATGTGAGTACTTAAAACCCATGTTTCCTAGCTTTGAGGCTTCAGTCAAAAGTCAGACATAATAAGAAAAATTCTATTTAACATCCTGCTATATGTTTGTGAATGTATGTGTCATCGTTCAACTTTCCCAAAAAGCAGACCTTGAGACAAAGATTTGACTGTAAGTAATTTATCTGGAGATAATTCCAAGAAACAGCAGTGGGGAGTAGAGAAGAAAAACAGGAAAGAAAAGTCAGCCATAAAGAGCTTGCTATCAAGAAAATTTCCACTGTGTGTAACTAAGCTCAGTCTCGCTGGGAAATTCTCAGAGCCTATGTAGAATACATACCTCTGAGGGAGCTGTGAATCTGGGGTGTTTGTACACCTCATGTTCGGGTGAGGGCTGCTCCTGGGGGTCTTGATTCCTCAGCATTTCCAACTTGCCATTTGCACAGCTCTGTTTGCTCTGGTGACCAGAGAGAGATATCAGGCAAAGAAATGCAGATCTTGGCCATTGAAAATCAAGCCAGTGTGCTCCAAAATGGTAAGAATGAGGGAAATTAAGGAAATGGGCAGAAAACCAGTAGCATCTGCTGCAGTGTGTGTGTGTGTGTGTGTGTGTGTGTGTGTGTGTTTGTGTGTGTGTGTGTGTATGTTGGGAGGAGGAACATATGAGAGACCAGCAAGCAGCCTTCATTCTAGATCCTTACCATGTGATGTGTTGCTAACTATAATAGATTTTTCAAGCACCTAATGGTCTTATCAACCCATCAGACCCAAATCATAGTTATCTCCCCTAGTTCTCAATATCTATTTCTTGCTTTCTCTCCAGTATATAAACAAATAAGTGCACCTGTTCATCTAATTTTCTGCAAAACCCCAAACTGAAGAGGAAGATTCCCTGTTTTGTCACCCTGAATGGTTGTAGCTCTATCTCTTGACCTCTTTTTAATTTGGCTGTGTCGTGCAACATTCAGGATCTTAGTTCCCCAACCAGGGATCAAACCCGTGCCCTCTGCATTGGGAGCGAGGAATCTTAACCACTGGACCACCAGGGAAGTCCCATCTCTTGACCTCTTTTTAGAAATGTTAATTAATATCTTCTTGCAAGCTATATGGAGTTATATTACCCATAATTTAGTAGGTTAAAAAATAGTTTCTATCTTCTCTTAAGATGAAGATTTGATTTGTGATTTCTTAATTATGTCAAAGTGTATTAGGAATCTAACCTGACATAAGAAACCAGGTACTAAATGTATTGTAGGATCAAATTATCTAAGGAAAACTACTTATTGACATGGTCTTTATTAGGAAAAAACCTTAAAGTCACAGAGATAAATGTTTATCTTATTGGCCACAAACACAGAGAATTCTGTAGATGTACATCTGCAGGGCATCAGTTTCCATGGTAATGCCATTTTCCTGGCATGCCATGCTCTCTCACCCTCCTCTGTAGACCTGGAGTCTACCCTACACCTCTCCCATCTTTACTCTCTGACTAGTGAACTCTGCTAGAGCAGGGGGAGGAGTATATTTCCTTTAGCCATTAATGTTGGGATTAACCCTGTAATCTGCTATAGCCAGTGGAATATGTATCTACTACAGTGCTTGATAAGCATTTATATGTGCAAATGAAATGAATTCATAAATTTTGAGAGAAAAATCTAAATTCAGAACCTGTACTGCTAACCTGTGGTTTTGAACTATATGCCATTTTTTGGTCTGTTTGCTTCCTGATTCCTTCCTCTGTTCTGTATTGCTGGAGAGACTGGCCCTTGCAAACTAAATTTTACAGTCTTCCCTGTCAGTCTTTCCCAGGTATGTTCAGACACTAAGAGGTACTTGCACTGAAAGAAAGGAGAAGTCGGGTTTTTATCCCCCTTTCTTTTCTTGGGAGGAAGGGGATGCATCTCTAGCAGTGGCTGCTTCTCTTCTGTGGTTCTAGCTCCCTTCCTCCATGGCCCCATGGCCTTTGTAGCTTGTAAAGCTTCCCACTCCTACCAGGTGGTCCATGTTTCTGGGGTCCAGCGAAGATACATCCTTTCTTTACCCTACAACAATCTCTGGGTCTCCTCATTTTCTCCTATTTGCTTTTCAGCTTTTCTAATCCTTGAGTATTATTTCCTGTATTAAATTCCCTCTGGTAGTTTCATTTTCCTGACTGGGTCCTGATGGATTACCTATTTCAGGAGCCATGTGCAAAGCTATGTTTTTTTCTGAACCCTGGTTCCTAAGGGAGATATGCTTTCCTCCTTAATTCCTCTTTGAGAGCATTCCTGAGAAATGTTCTTCCCTATGGCTTCTTCTCTTTTCCTATAGTAATAGTATTCTGTACAACTTGAGATAAAATTATATCCAGAACAACATCAGCAATCAAAAAGCTAGGTCAGCCCACTATTCTAAAGATGTCATGTGTTCCCAAATTGATCCACAGATTAAAAATGTCAGCTGTTACCAAATTGATCTATAGATTTGATGCAATTCCTATCAAAATCCTCAGAGTTTTTCATGAAAATTGAAAACTGATTCTAAAATTTATATGAAAATGCAAAGGGCCAAGAATAACCAATAACATCCTAAAGAAAAACAAGTTGAGAAGACGTTTTCCACCAGATATCAAGATTTATTTAAAAGCTATGGTGATAGAGAAAGTATGGTACTGCTCCAAGGATAAACAAATAGACCACCGAAATGGAATGGACTGATATTCTAGAACAGTCCAGACACATACCTGTACACATATGGACTCCGGGTTTTTTTCAAAGTTAAACTACAGAGCAGGTGGGAAATATGGTCATTTCAGGAAAAAAAAAAAATTCACAGAACACTTAGGTGGTGATATGGTTTTAAAAAAAATGACTGTACCCCTATCTCATACCATGTTTATTCTAAAGCCCTGTTTCCTAAGGAAAATATTGATTTCCTCTGTCATCCTGCTTTGAGAGAATTCCTGAGAAATGTTCTTCCCAAAGGCTTCCCCCCCCGCCTCCCTGTACATGCTGATCTGAAATAATAAAAAGATTATAAAATAATGAGAAAAAAGAAAAGTAAGTCTGAATGTAGGAACTGGCTGTCGACCAACTGACAACAGTGAAAAGACATACACAGCCTCAAACACATGTTTCTAGATATGGAGGTTGGGGGGTGGTGCGGTGCGGGGGAGATGAGAAATAAGCTTGAACAATCTAAGCAGGACCTCGCTCCTCTCCCCCTGACTCATTTTAACTACCTCCCCTCACCCTTCCATCCCTTCTTCTGCCTAACTCCCCACCCCCGCTCAAGACCCAGAGCACCAAGGCGACTGGACTGGCGTAAATTTCTTCCTACTTGCGCCACCGCCCCGGGGCCGCCTCATGACGTCAGGGCTGAGCGAGGGGGCGCCGCCTCCTGGGTGCCCGCCCCTCCCGGCCCTGCGGCCCCGGCTTGCTCTTTAAAAGAGCGTGGCCTGCGCCAACCGCGCCACACCGCGGGGACCAAGATACAAGGCTATTTTCCCCGAGTATCTTCATCTCGCCTTCCGTCCACGTCTGCTCACCGTCAGCCGCCGCCCTCTTCTCCTGCGCAGATTCCGGCGAGCCGGGCCATGCAGCCTGCAGTGCTTCTCGGCCTCCTGGGAGCCACGATGATGGCGGGTGAGTGGGCACTGTGGGGAGTTCAGAACCGCGGACAGCACCAGCCTCTGCCTCTCCGGCCGCTCTAGGCATCCTGACTGGCGGATACTGGAAGACGGGGAGGGTTGAGTGGATGGTGTCTCCCTCTTGCTTGAGGTTCTTACTTTCTTCTCTTCCCTGGGTATTTCCCTTCAACTCCCCGCCCCAACGTCTGACTTGGAAAAAGCCAGAGAGCTTCCTAGCCCAACCAAAAGAGTCTGTTTTAATCGATATAAAGAAGACGTGTCCGCGCCTCCAAGGAAACCCCACATTTTGTGCTCACTTCTAAAATGTCACATCCTCTTTACCTGTTTAGAGAGATACTGTGATAGTCTTATTCTGTATCTGTAATTAATTAATTAATCTGTGTTTGTTTGGCTTTTTAAAGCCAGATGACCACGGAGAGACAGGAATACATGTATTATATTAGTTGGCAACTGTATAATTTATTATTTTATTATTTAAACATGATTAGATAAAAGTAAGTCTCTTATGTATATAGGTAGATAAGATATATCTTTTTTCTTAACACATTCATATATGTGTGTTCAGGTATATGTATGCACAGGTTTAGTGTAATATTTTTCTGTATTTTGTATTTCTGCCTCTGGGGAGAGGTAATTTCACATTCAAATTAATCCATCTTTAAGTTATAAATGGTAACTGCAAGAGATATTTTGACTTTTGTATTCCAGAAAAATAATGAGTATAAAATAACCACGAAAAATATTTTTAGAGTAGTAAAAAAAAAATCGTTTTAGTCAATTTGGGAGGATACAATTTTAAGTAGTAGGTATTTGAGTGCCTCTTTATGTGTGGAAAATTGTGGGATTGATCTTTCAAACTACTCTGAATCTCAAAGAAATGATCTTTGGAGATTTGGGGAAAAAATGTGTGTGTGTGTGTGTGTGTGTGTGTGTGTGTGTGTGTGTGTGTGTGTTGAAGTAAAATCCATGAGTCCATTGAGAAGTAAATATGCCACCACCAGATTAAATTGGAGGGGTTCTTTTAGCTGTCTTAATGACCTCATAGAATATTGTTCTTATCTGAGATTGAGGTTCCTAACTAGAGTTGAGGCATCGCCATCCATGAATATGAGGGTTTCATTGACAGCAATTACGGGATCCCAAAGAGAAAATGAAAGCCACTGGTAATTTATTTTATTGCAAACTACATACATGCAGAATTTTCTAAAATTCTTGTCACTCTTACAAATTGCCTATAAATGTTCTCGATTTAATTAAAGGAAACCAAATGAATGTTTAGAGTCCTTCCTGGTCAAAAATATTTTCAGAAAGGAATTGCTTAACAAGATAAATCTGTGCTATACATTGTGCTATAGACCACAAAAACAATGTCTTTTATGAGACTTATTTAACTATAGTGGTAAAATATTTATGTCTCTTACGCAAGATAATATTTTAAGAAGGGTTTATATTTTAACAGCAACTAAAATCAAGATATTATATTCTTTAAAAATTTTTTTTACTGAGCTATAATTCACACACCATAAAATCCATACTTTTAAAGTGCATAATTCAGTGATTTTTAGTACATTCACAGATTATCACATTTCAGAACATTTTCATTGTGGTAGAAAGGAACTCCATATGCATTAGCAGTCATTCCCCATTCCCACCTCCCCCAAATGCTTGGATATTAGGTATGGTAGCCTTCAAGCAGAGTTTGTTCTTTAGCAAAATCACAGGAAACCTGCAGAAACCATCTGGCTCATTTCCTACCATTATGAGCTTCTGAAGGAGATCTACACCTTTCTACAGGAGTTGTTCACTCTAAAAATTAATATGAGTGAAGGAGCTACATGCTATTCATATATACTAGGTAAGATGGTTTCTGCATTCAAAAGCGTTAGCGGGGACTTCCCTGGTGGTGCAGTGGTTAAGAATCCGCCTGCCAATGCAGGGGACACGGGTTCGATCCCTGGTCCAGGAAGATCCCATATGCCGTGGAGCAACCAAGCCCGTGCGCCACAACTACTGAGCCTGCGCTCTAGAGCCCTTGAGCCACAACTACTGAGCCTGTGTGCCAGAACTACTGAAGCCCGTGCGCCTAGAGCCCGTGCTCTGCAACAGGAGAAGCTACCGCAATGAGAAGCCTGCAGACCGCAACGAAGAGTAGCCCCCGCTCGCCACAACTAGAGAAAGCCTGCACGCAGCAACAAAGACCCAACGCAGCCCAAAAAAAAAAAAACAAAAAAACTACAGAGTTTGCGTACCATGTTATTTTATAGCTGTATTTTCATTCTGGGATGAAACCTTAGTTTGGTAGTCTTATGGAATATTAATACTTTGGAAGTTATTCTCAGATTTATCATATGATATTATTTGAAAATTTTTCTGCCATTTGAATACTTCACTTTTATCACAATTATTGGGTTTTCTTTTGTGCACCCTTAATGTTAACTTTTACAAAAATAAGTTAAACTACTTTAGGGGTATCAACATACCTTCGGTTATTACTTTGCTGCCACAGATTCTATTGGAAGAAATACAATGGAACTTAGATGTCTCACTAGATGCATAATATGCTTTCATAAGGAGACCTTAGTTCCTTTCCATCAAAAAGATGTCTGAAGAGCCTCAATTAGGAAAGAGAATTGTTCTGTAAAAACAAACATGAGCTACAAATTGTTCAGAGTCACAGAAGAAAAATATTCCTCTCCCCTCAAATCAAATGACTGTTACTACTTTAGCAATATCAGTAGTTAATAATAGCACCTATTAAACATTTGTGGAAAAAGAAAAGTTATTAGCAAGAAACTGCATTTACCAAAGAAAGTTTAGTAAAGCCAGAATTTTAAAAGGCACTTTCTAGTTTATGACAGAAGTAATTCTCTCAGTTATTTCTTTTCAGAGCATTTTACAGATCTCAGGTGGAAAGAGTAAGTGCCAAAGTGGGAATAACAGCCAACAGTTCTCAAATAACAGCCATTTGGGGGATAAAATAATGGCCCAGCATATTGGACCCTGAGTACCAAAGGTGGCCATCCAGATCTTGTCTGAACTACATTTCAGGAAGATAGTGGGGACATACCTTGTTAATCACTTCTTAAATATTTTACCAGTGATTTTAACATGCTGCATAACTTTGGGCCTATTGAAACAATTGGAGTAGATCCCAGGCTGTGCTTTGAAAAGAAAAATTCAGTAAGGTGAGCAAATGAAATAGGAGTTTTATTTCTAGATTGAGCCCTATGATATGTAATTGATTGGGAGGAGGTAAAGAGATTGGAAAGCAAATATTTGGGGAGGAAAGGTCAGGTTGCTGGTAATAAGAAACAGCATTTGAGCAGCTTCCATCTCTGATGTCTGAGAGTTTTGCTCTTGCTCCAAGTAGCTCTTCACTTGTCTCAGAGACCTGGAAGAATCTTCTGCACTGAGCTCTCCAGCCATAATAGCAGTTTCTCTTCTAGGGAGTGTCAGGAGAACTGTAGAGATGGACCTATATGTAAATGCTTTGAGCTTCTCCAGTGGAAAGAGCTTAGACAAAACAAAGTCAAAGTGAAAGATAAAAGAATCAAAGCAACTTTGAAAAAGGAAAAAAAAAAAAAAAAAGCACTGTAAAATTAAAAACACCTGAAGCATTTCCTAAGATGACAAAGGCACTTCAATCACTGGTTGAAAATAAGCAGAATCTCATGAAATTTAATTTAAATAAATTAAAATTTATCTTTTTGCAATATCCTCATGAACTATTCATTAAACACCTATTTGCATATGATATTATGGATTCAACAATATCCTGGTAAACTTAGATACCTCCCATATTCTTTACATGGCTGCAGACAACATGGGGAAAGGGAAACAACACTGATACAGACACATAAGTGTGCTTGTCCAAGAAAAGGCTTGAGGGTAAAATGAGGTAATTAATTATATAAGATAATCATAACCACATTTTTGTAAATAAAGTGAGTTTCAGGGAGAATATTTTCTTGGGGACAGGAAAAGGCAAAGGGAATCACAGATCTTTACCCATTTTGAGTAGGCAGAGGGGTTGAGGAGGGCACCCCAGTTTCATTTAAACTAGGTTTATTTTAAACATTTTATTGACATATAATATATGTACAGAAAAATGCATATAGATCATAAGTATACAGCTTACAGAATTTTTCCCTCCTTAAGCGCAGCTGTGTAATCAGCACCCAGATCAAAAACAGAACATTGCCAGTATCCCAGAAGCTCCCCTTGTGTGGATTTATATTGGATATAAGATAGCATTCATTTTCAAATCATGTTTATGACATTGCTAGGGGAAACAGCTGTGTGTGTGTGTGCATGTGTGTGTGTGCGTGCAACTGGGGCAATTCTTGTCCCTGGGACAGACATCCGCAACTATCTCCACTCTGCTCAGCTCTGACTTTGCCCCTCCCTCCAAGTAACATGCTGGGGGTGGGGTGATTTTGTGAGTTTGGGGACACACAGCTTCCTAAAATCAACTCACTTCCCATTCGTTTTTTCTTTCAAAGCTGTCAGTTCTATGCCAGTGGACATCAGGAACCACAGTGAAGAAACGGTAAGTTGAAATGGAAGTCTAGAATCTAGACTTATATCTAGACTCTGGATTCTCCCACCCCTTATCTCATCAAACTAAACAAAATGAAAACCAAAAATAGACAAACAACAATGAGGAAATGGGAGCAAGTGATGTCCCTCCTGCCCTGGGCTTTTACCTCCTTCCTGGATGTTTTAGTGCCCCTGAGGATAGCTGTCATCACACTGTTTTCCTTTGAATCTGTTCAGAAATGGGTGTTTATTTCTTTTCTCTGGATAGTCTTGACCCAATGCCTTCTTGCATTGCTCTGTGGGGTGGCCTGGGAGGTTTCATTACAGTCCTATATGTAAGTCTACATTCCTGACCCAAGGGGTCTGCATCGGTACAGGTCACATAGCCAAGCCTCTTTTGACAGCAGCTCTGGCTTAAGTAGTCAGGCATCCCAGTGATACCAGCTTTGCCAGCCTGCTTTCCGGTTTCCCCCTAGGTGACTCGCTGCATCATCGAGGTCCTCTCAAATGCCTTGTCGAAGTCCAACACTCCACCCATCACCCCTGAGTGCCGACAAGTCCTGAAGAAGAGTAAGTATCCTCCACTTCAGGAGATCTTTGTCCCTTGAGTAGTTCTTTCTCTTGCTCCCTCTGTTTCGCCTTCCACTTTATCTCCATATGAACCAGGGGCATGATGCAGTGGGAAGACTACAGGCTAGATCAGTATCTGGGAAGATGACATATGGCTTCCAAACCTGCTCTGCCACTTAAACATATGGCTTCCAAACCCTGCTCTGCCACTTCATAGCCGTGTTACCATGGGGAAGACCCCTTGCCTCTCTGGGCTTATTTCCTCAAAGTAAAATGAGGGAGTTGAACTGAATGATAGTCTGTGAGCTGTCTATATAGTTCTTAAATTCCTTGGTTTGAGAGTTTGGAATTTTAAAACAGACTTTCATTTGGGTGGAGTGAGGTATGGGGAGTGCTCATTTGTGATTAGACAGGGAGGCGAAGTGTTCTGGAAGCAATGGAAGATGAAAGGATAGAAGGAGACAAAAATTATTCTTCTCTTTACCTTCTACTCTTCTGACAATGAGGAGCTAGAAGCTTGGAAAGGTGACTGGGAAACTTCTGGCCTGTTTACATGACAGATTGGTTAAGCCATTTTAATACATAGCTTGTTAGAATGAGAGGACTACCAAATGGTATCAGGAGTTCCAGGCCTGAGAACTGGAAGGGGTGGGGGTAGACTTAGAGCATCCAAGGAGTCAGAGCAATGCCCTTCTGGGTCTAGACTGGAATGTTCCTCTATACAAACAGCTTATGTTGAAAACAAAATTTAAACAGTGATATGAGCAGTATCCATTGGAAGTTGACATAAAGAGGTAAATTTTACAAAACTATGCATCTCTGGGACTTCCCTGGTGGTCCAGTGGTTAAGACTCTGTGCTCTCAGTGCAGGGGGCATGGGTTCGATCCCTGGTTGGGGAACTAAGATCCCGCATGCTGCACAGCATGGCCAAAACAAAAACAAAAACTATGCATCTCTTTTAGCATGAAGTCAAACTGATTCAAACAAATCCGAAAAGCTCTGTTCTCTTCAACACCTTTCTCTGCTTTTAAATTTTTAGTCAGGCTGAGAACAGTGGATTTTCTTTCTTCTTTTCACCTTCAAAATCTCCTATTGCAAGATAATACTCTCTTCCTGTTGCTGCACATGAGGTCCATGCATAAAATTATAACAAGTATGAGTGACTAGCCAAAAGAGTAACCTGGGGGGACTCAATCCACTATTGGGGGCTTCAGGATAACCATAGTAGGTGTGGGGGCCTGAGACTGTAGGAGACCCATGCACAGTGGAAGGAAGCTTCTCTACCACTCCCA
The DNA here is from genome assembly GCF_963455315.2 of Globicephala melas. NCBI lineage: Eukaryota > Metazoa > Chordata > Mammalia > Artiodactyla > Delphinidae > Globicephala > Globicephala melas. The sequence goes on along the minus strand of NC_083328.1, from coordinate 54,282,066 downwards.
GCCTACATGCCTCTTTCATGAGCTTGTCAGAATGAGTTTATTAGCCATTGCAGGGAATGAGTGAGAGCAGGGTGGGTCTCCAGGCAGGGACTAAATGCTGCTACTTTGGGCAAACCCATCTCGTTATCTCCCTTCCCATTTCTTTGTTTACCAGACGGATGCAGAAGTTTTGGGTCTGTCATACTAGGTCATCAAAGAACCAAGATTGCTTAGGAAGAGTTGTTGATTGTAGGGCTTTGCTAACTGCCAAGATCAGATTCTTAGCTCTCAGGTAGGATTCTAGCCTCTGCTCATCACTGATTGTGCCCTGGGGTCTTTTGAGTCTCTTGAGAGAGCCCCAGGAAAACTGGTAAAAATCAAATGACCCATGTCTATCAGGACCTTGGAGACATCATACCCAGAGAGCCATTAAATACTGAGATCAGGGAGATTTGAGCTCCTCCGGGGTTGCAGACTCAAACACCAGCCAGGGCCAGGAAAATACGTAAGAGAAAGGAATAAAACAGGACAGGAAGTGACTCACGAACTGGAGGATACAGGCCACTTCTAAGGAGGAGTAGATTTTTCTCAGCTTGAAACCTATTGTGAGAGAAATATAGATTCTGTTACCAGATCTTGGGATTTTTCAAAAGAATTTAAAATTTGGATATCTAAGCAATATCTCTTAGTATTTAAGTATTGCCTCTGAATTCAAATTTACTAAAAATGTTATTTAGGCCAAATAGAATTCACCTTTGGGCTACCAGTTCATAACTTCTATCGACTAAAAAAAAAAAAAAAGAAGCACAACCTAAAATTTGAGATTTATATTTTATTCCATGGACATACTAAGGACTTAAGCCCAGGAGACAACCTCTCAGATACAGTCTGAGGGACTGTTTTGAAGAGGTAAGGGAGGAGGCAGGATATATAGGTGTTCTTGCAATAAAAACCAGATAGTCAGAACATTAAAATATTACAGTTAATTAAAGAAAACCAGACATCTTAAGTTAACAAATTTAGCACTTTTCTATGTATGGGAAGATGCAAGAGTCTGGGCTTACTGAAGTCATTCCTTTCATATGCACCTTAATTATCTTGTTTTTTCCATCCTGAATCCCCTCTGGGTACACAGTTAGGTGTGGCTGCAGTGCCTAGATGGCCAGGACACCCTTTGTTTACTGATTTGGCAGGCGACATTCTTTGTCCACACTTCTGTCCTATTCTGGTTTTCTCTCTCCTGCTGAAATGTCTTATGCTGGTCACAGGACTGGTGGAGCTTTCTGCCAACAAGTTGGATGAATTCCTTCATGTAGCCTCCCTCCCATCCCCAGCCCATCTCTGTCTCCACTCCCACTCTCTCCAGCACATCTCGGTTAGCACACGCTTACTGAGCAAACAAACATTTGGGGAGCAGGGAAGAATCATTGTTTCATGGCTTGAAGAGATCTTAGGGAATTCATAGTCCAATTTCTTAACAGGTATAACAATTTCTTTGATCAGGTCATCTCTGCAACATGATAGTTAGGGATGGAAGGTGCATTTTCTCCTTTTTACTTGAAGTAAGAGTGAGCTTCACACCTTGGTTTTACAGATTGACAAGACTGTATGCTGCTAATCACAGCCTTCCTCAGATCTCACCTGAGGGGACTTAAAGCTAAATTTAGGAGGAAGTGCTAAGCCTCAGGCAAGCTGCTACAAGCAGCACACATTTAACCTGGAAAAAATAAAAATGCTTCTCTTCTTGACCAGCAGGCAGTAGGAAAAGGGCCACACAGCCTCTGCCTCGGGAAGCTGAGATTCTGTCCAGATGACATCAGTATCTGCTCAAAACCTCCCTGCTTACCTGTGCATACCTGGTCAGCCCTGCCTCAGTGCTGCACACACCACCACTGGCTCTTAAAAGGCAAAGGCACTGGTGAGGGGCCAGCCCTCAGGTGTCTGGGTGTGGAAGGTCAGGGACCTTTCAGTTGCCTCATAAAACATGAAAATATTATCATGCCAGGCTGGGCTTTTAGGCAGAGAGGAATAGACTGTCTGCTATTTCTTGGACATTTTTACAAAACAGACCATTTTTTTCTATTTTGCAAATATCAGTTCAAAATGACTCATCAAGAGCCATTCAATAGAAATATCATGTGAACCACAAATATAATTTCAAATTTTTCAGTAGCCACATTAAAAAAGTAGACAGGTGAAATTAATTTTAATAATATATTTAGTTTTGTCCAATTTATTTTATTCAATATACAATTTGTACATACAATATGTTTATAATACATATTATCTTGTACATCCAAAATATTATCATTCCAACATATAATCAATATGAAAATTTGAGGTATTTTACATTCTTGTTTTTCATCTGAAGTCTGAAATCTGGTGGTTTCTTACATTTACAACATGTCTCAGCCTGGACCAGCCACATTTCAAGTTCTCAGTAGCCACAAAGGTTTGGTGGCCCCCACCATGGATGGCGCAGACGTCAGCCTAGAGCTGTGAGCAGCCTTGGCTTCAGGTGTTCTATATGAACTCAGTGACATCAGTTGAAATCCAAGCCCTCCCAGCTAACAACTCAGACAGTGTTAACTGCATATCTTCTTTCACAGGCTGCCCTTGAGTTAAGGAGGATTTAGTGAAGATGCTGTCAACATTTGGAAAAGATGAGAAAAAACAGCATTCAATTAAAATGTCGGTTATACTGTCTACTGTTGATTTGTGCAATACAAAGATAACTCAGTTTACTGAAGTTCATTCTCAACCTTTGAGAACATGTGGGGTGGATGGGACCTGAGTGAGGGAAGGACATGGTCCTTTCCACTGCTGTGCAGTTTTCTCAGGGAAGAAACAAACACCCTGCTTATCACCAATTACTAAGTTTTATTGTCACTTACTGCTAAGTTGCATCTACACAGTTGATTGGATAATAAAAATCTGGTAAACTAATTAAACACATTTTTAATCCTTTGTTGAATCTGGTATTTCCCATTTTGGGCATTTAACTTCATTTAGCTGGATTCTAGTGGGAACCATTTACACAACGCTAACTTTTAAACCCCTACTTAGAGCAAACATGGAAATAATGGTCCTGAATTACACCTCTCTGAGCCTCAGTGTCTCTGTCCACAAAAAGAGGAGGTTGAAATACACAAATTCTAAGGTATCTTCTGGTTCTAACTTCTAGTATTTTATAAACCTATATTTGGATTTCAATTTGGTCATTGAAAGATGCTTGTTGGGTGTTATTAAAAAATAAATATGCAGAGAATTTATTATCAGATTTAAACACAGCTAAGGAGTTTTCATAACATTTCTTTCTTTCTTTTTTTTTAATATTTATTTATTTATTTGGCTGTGCTGGATCTTAGTTGCAGCGCATGGGATCTTGGTTGCAGCAGGCAGGATCTAGTTCCCTGACCAGGGATCGAACCCTGGCCCCCTGCACTGGGAGTGTGGAGTCTTAACCGCTGGACCACCAGGGAAGTCCCCATACCATTTCTTTTAAAAGTAATCTGAGTATATTCTTTATTAACTTAAAAAATTACCCAAGGACTTTCAGGATCTTTAGGATTTGTAGTGATCACTGAGGCTGTGCTTAGTGAACCACAAACAATTCTGAAGTATACTTACTCTTTTTTATTTTCATTATAGGTGGAAAACAGCTCAAAGATGAAGAGAAAAGTGAAAATGAAAACACAAGGTTTGAAGTGAGATTGTTAAGAGACCCAGCTGACACCTCAGAAGCCCCCAGGACCTCCAGTAGGGAGGACGTAGGGGAGGAGGACGCCCAAGGCCAGACAGTGGCAGACACAGAGGGCGGTGGGCACAGCCGAGAGCGGGCAGGCGAGCCCCAAGGCAGCCAAGTGGCCAAAGAAGCAAAGGCACGCCATTCTGAGAAGAGCAAGGGACACGACAGGGAGGAAGAAGAGGCGGAGAAATATCAGAAAAGGGAGCGTGTGGAAGATGGCAGTGAGGAGAGACACCCTGGGGGGCCAGGAGAGGCACAAACTGCTCTTCCCAGCCACAGAAACCAGACTCCAGCTAAGAAAGAGGAGTTAGTGTCCAGATACGATACGCAGTCTGCAGGGGGCCTGGAGAAGTCGCACAGCCGGGAGAGGAGCAGCCAGGAGAGTGGAGAGGAGACCGGAAGCCAGGAGAATGGGCCCCGAGAACCGCAAAGCCACCCCGAGCGCCAGGAAGGACCTGAGGAGAGCGACGAGGATGTCAGCCCCGAGGCGGACAAGCGACGCTCGAGGCCAAGACACCACCATGGGAGGAGCAGGCCCGACAGGTCCTCTCAGGAAGGGAGTCCTCCCGCTGAGGGAAGGGGGTACTCCTGGGAGGAGCCACACGTGGGCACAGGCGGCTCAGGGGAAAAGAGAGCCCGCCATCCAACCCTTTCCAGGGCTTCGGAGGAAGAAGCCGAATATGAGGAGGAAGTGAGGAGTCACCTGGCTGCCCGGGCTCCCGGGGACCTGGAGGGGGCACGATATGGGGGCAAAGGAAGTGAAGAGCACCGGGCTCCCAGGCCTCGCAGTGAGGAGAGCCCAGAGGAGGAGGACAGGAGAAAAGGCCTCAGCCTAGAGCTGAATAGCATGGCGCACGGCTATGACGAGGAGAGCGAGGAAGAGAGAGGCCAGGAGGGGGGACCCCGCCACAGAGCCCGGGTAGAGGAGCCGGGAGCCTACTCCACTCTACACCAAACAGAAGAGAAACGGTTCTTGGGTGAAGCGCACCACCGTGTTCAGGAAAGCCAGACGGACAAGGCGAGGCGGCATCCACCAGGCGAGGTGCGAAATTACCTCGACTATGATGAGGAAAGGGGTGAGGAAGGGGCCCGAGGGAAGTGGCCGCAGCTGGGGGACCCACAAGACGCTGAAGAGAACAGGGAAGAAGCGAGGCTTCGAGGCAAACAGTATGCTCCCCCTCACATCACCGAAAAGGAGAGATTAGCTGAGCTTGTCAGTCCATACTACGACCCTCCCCAGTGGAAGAGCAGCCGGTTTGAGAGAAAAGACCACCTGGATGACAATTCTCTTGAGGGTGAAGAGGAGAACGGGCTGACCTTGAATGAGAAGAATTTCTTCCCAGAATACAACTATGACTGGTGGGAGAAAAAGCCCTTTGAGGAGGATGTAAACTGGGGGTATGAGAAGAGAAACCTGGCCCCCAAACTGGATCTGAAAAGGCAGTATGACAGAGTGGCCGAACTGGACCGGCTCCTTCACTACAGGAAGAAGTCAGCTGAGTTCCCGGACTTCTATGGCTCGGAGGAGCAGATGCACCGTCGCCACGCAGCAGAAAGTGAAGAGGAGAGAGCTGGCCAAGGAGTTCTGACAGAGGAAGAGGTATGCTGTGGGGCTTTTGCTTAAAACTAACTTCAGGTGGTTAATTTTAATATGTTATATACAAGACTATCTGATACTAGGGGGAGATATGGATGGGGATTAATCACCATGGGACTGTACGCCTAATAACAGAGCGGAGACAACCTCTGGGTTTGATTTCCACCTGGCATCTAGCCATTGTCCACAGACCTGTCCACTTCCTCCCACTGCAGTGCTGCAGTGCTTCTCAACCTCGGCTGCATGTTGTAATCCCCTGGAGAGCTTGAAAAATTACTGACATCTGGGACCCACACCCAGAGCTTCTGTTTGGTACTGGATGCTGCCTGGGCATCAGGATGTTTTAAAGCTCCCAGGTGGTTTCAATGTTCAGCGAAGGTTGAAAACCACTGGTCTAGTGTCTTCTCCTTGGTCATTTGACTTTTCATCACTATTTTCCAGGGTAGGAAAGAACAGGTGATACAGAAGTTAGTTGCTTAGTTCTATCTCTGTCATCTCTTGGCCTATAACAGTCAGACATCTACGTGTAGGAGAAGGAACATTACCAGAGCTTTACCTTCCTTAACAATGTTTTTTTCCCCCAATATTGATTATGTAGGTTGGTGCTTCTCAGGCTTGAATGTGCCTCAGAATCATGTGGGATTTCTAGCCTTAGAGTTTCTGATTCAGTAGGTAGGCCCCAGGTGGGGCCCAAGAACCTGTATTTCTGACGAGTTCCCTGGTGATACTGATGCTGCTGGTCAAGGAACCACACTTTGAAAACCACTGATGTCGGGTATCTCCTATAGCCTCTAACATATCAAAAATTCCCCCTTCTGTTCAGACTCCCTAGAACTGCAAAGAACTAACTTGATCTGGGACCTCATGCCTCTACTTTTCTGTATTTTCTAGGAAAAAGAACTTGAAAACTTGGCTGCGATGGATTTGGAACTACAGAAAATAGCTGAGAAATTCAGTGGTAACCGAAGGGGCTGATGGTCGTTGGAGCAAAGGGCAGATTTTAAAAGCAGCCTTCACATGATCTGTTTTCCACCACCTCACTGAAAGACCCCATTTATTTACCCAAAGGCAGAAAGTAGAATTTACTGTTCATCAAATGTTTGACGTGATTGGAAATGTCCTTAATTTTTGCCAGAATGTTATTGAAAATATGAATAGCATGACTTGTAGCATATTCTTTATCAAATAATAGATATATTAACATGCTTGTGACAATGACTGTGCTACTGTCCTTGAAAAAATGTCTCAGTCTGAAGTAATAAAAGATTCACCTGAGGCCAAAAGTGTCATGTTCTCAGCTTCCTTTGGGCTAATAGGGAGGAGTGTGACTTTTAGATCCATTCTTCAAAGTAAATTCTAAAATATAGTACTAAGATTTGTTGGTGTTTGGATACAGAAATGAAAAAAAAAAAAAAGGAAAAGAGCAAACATCTGAAATAAAAGAATGTGGAGGGGGCTTCCCTGGTGGCGCAGTGGTTAAGAATCCTCCTGTCAAGGCAGGGGACGCGGGTTTGAACCCTGGCCTGGGAAGATCCCACATGCCGCAGAGCAACTAAGCCTGTACGCCACAACTACTGAGCTCGCGTGCCTAGAGCCCGTGCTCCACAACAAGAGAAGCCACCACAATGAGAAGCCTGTGCACTGCAACGAAGAGTAGCCCCCACTCACGGCAACTAGAGAAAGCCCGCGCATAGCAACAAAGACCCAACACAGCCAAATAAATAAATAAATAAATAAATAAATAAAAGAATGTGGAGGATATAAAGAGAAAGAGATCAGGAAAAGACATTGCTCCCCCAGGCTGGAGGAAGATTAAATAGGCTTGAAGAACCTGTTTCAAAAATTATTATAAGCCATTACTTTTAGAATCTGATTATCTGGAGAGCTCTGGGAATAGCTGGCCAAGGGTCATTTTTCAGGGCTGAGGAGAAAGCCTGGATAGTGGGAAGAACTCCAGACTGGGAATCACAACATCTGGGGTAGGCCAGACAGATCCTTGGACCTTCACGGCCTGTCTCATATCTGCTCTATAAGAAGACAGGGCTCTGACTCTAAGTAACTGTGTGACTTTGGGCAAGTTACTTTCCCTCTCTGGGCTTCAGATTCATCAGTAAAACAAGGATATCTGTTCCATTGGGTTGTTGTGAGGATGACTGAATTTAAGCAAAACACTCAGAGTAGTGCCCAGTGTAAGGCAATGGTGCAGAAAACAGTGGCTGCTACGATTTTTATGGCTGCAGTTTCTCACAGCAAGACCAACGGACAATAGCCCTTCTCCCTTCTTTTACTTGGCATTTCATTCCTCACAGATGGTGGCTTCTACTTGGTTGATTACTCCTGTTTTGGCAGTTCAGGTAAAGCATTGTCCTCTGGGCATCACCCATGACTTTTATTCATCTGGAAGGCCTGGTTCTCCTCCTCTTAACTAAGTTAAGACTTGCCTGTGATAATTTAGCCAGATTCTTGTCAGGTTAACTCTTGGTGACATACTTCTCCAGGAGAGTGTCAGTTTATCATATGGAGAGCAAGCCAGTGTGATGAATCAGTGTGATGAATCTGACAGAAAATTGTTCTAAATCTGGGCACACACACTTCTAAAAGTCTGCTTATTGTCTCTCTAGGTATTTTTTCCAGCCATGGGATCATGACGGGCTGCTCGCAAAGGTGAGTGGGAAGCGCTGGGGGTCATGCCTGCTGGAGGCAGTCCTCGTGGGACAAGGAGTTAGGAGGATACAAATATCGTTCCGGTTTCTGGGGGCTGCCATAACAAAGTACCACAAACTGGGTAGTTTAAAACAATAGAATTTTACTCTCTCACAGTTCTGGAGCCCAGAAGTTCAAAATTAAGGTGTTGGCAGGGCTACACTCCCTCCAAAGTCAGTAGAAGAATGTCCTTCCTGCCTCTTCCAGCTTCTGGTGGCCCCAGGCGTTCCTTGGCTTGTGGCAGCATCATTCCAATCTCTGCCTCCATCTTCTCATGACCATCTTCTTTCTATGACCCTCTCCTCTTCACACAATGTTCCTTTTATAAAGATACCAGTCATGCTGGATTAAGGGCCCACCCTACTCCAGTATGAGTAATTACCTCTGCATCAATCCTATTTCCTAATAAGGTCACATTTGGAGGAACTAGGGGTTGGAACTTCAACATATCTTTTTCTGGGGGCAAAATTCAACCCAAGCAGGCCAGCTCCCGCACCCCTCAGGTGGATTAACTCTGAGCCGCATATTCTGTGCCTCCTAGAACTCCCCAGGGGATTGAGCCCCAGGTGCCACAGGTGGCCTGCTCTCTAGTGCACCCTTTATGGGCTCTCTTTACCTCCCTGTCCTGCTCCTACTGGTGACCCTACTGGTGTTTCCTGGGATCACCTCCCAGATAAACCGATTGTCCTCAACTTCTCATCTCAGGGATTGCTTCTGGGAAAGCCCAACCTAAGAAACCATTCAACAGCAAGCTCAAACTCGTCTTATGGTAAATAATGTAACCACACGTTGTAATACATTGCAGTTATAATCTCTTGTGTTACTGTGTCTTGACAGAAGATACTGGGAAATGCTTAACATGTTACAATACATGCAAAGCAATATGTCTCTCCCCTTCTCTACTGCAGTCCAGTAGAAAACAAAATCATTTCCTAAATAAAGAGAATTCAAGGGGCTCAAAATGAATAGGGATTTACTTACTGGATGAGAGAAACACTGCAATGCATCAAATGCCAGCCTGGCAAGTCACACACACACTCACACACACACACACGGTGGGCACTGCTCATGCGGAGAAGCTGCTGGCATATGGAGCACAGCTCTGTATGGTGCCCCAGGCTTGGAAATGGTTCACACAGCTTCCTCCTGGCCCACTGCCTGGTGAGGCCCTGTGCTCTAGCACAGCTTTTCATCTTAGTTTGCTGACACTTCAGGGCAGGGGAATAGGCAGGCATGAATGACCTATCAAAGTTGCAGGAGACACCCAAGAGAATCCCACCTGAGCTGTGGTGCCCAGCAGAGTGCAGTTAGGACCTCTGGGTGCCACCATTTCTTTGAGAAGGAGTCAAGGACTAACCGGGTTACTGTTTTTTCCCCCGTTAGTCAAAATAATATATGTTGATGGCAAAACATTGAGTGAGTGTTATGAGTTGAATTGTGTGCCTCAAAATGATATGGTGAAGTCCTAACCCCTGGCACCAGTGAATGTGACCTTATTTGGAAATAGAGCTTCTGCAGATGCGATCTATAATAGTTACGATGGGGTCATTAGGGTGGGCCCATATCCAATATGAAGAGGGAAATTTAGATACAGACACATACAGAGAAGAATGCCATGTGAAGACAGACATACAGGGAAGAAGTCCATGTGAAGACAGTGGCAGAGACTGGAATTATGCTGCCACCAGCCAAGAAACGCCTGGGGTCACCAGAAGCTGGAAGAGGCTAGGAAGGATTGCCCCCTAGAACTGTCAGGGGGAGTGTGGCCCTGCTGACACCTTGATTTGGAACTTCTGGCCTCTAGAATTGTGAAATAAATTTCTGTTTTAAGTCACCCACGTGTGGTACTTTGTTAGGGCACCCTATGTACCTGATATAATGAGAAACAAATGGCCTCTGCCCCTCCTCCCAAATCCTTCTGCAGATGCAGCCATCTATAGTTACTTTACAGTTTTTTTTCTTACTTGAGTATTTAATTGTCACAGTCTCTAATATTTTATCAAGTGATGGGACAGGAGGGGAGAAAGTGTCCTATCATTACAAAATGAAAATCCACAACATACCATTGTAACATATATATAATTGGGAGATCTCAGGTGCTAAATAATTAACTAAATGCAACAATTACTATTTTTAGCTCAGGAGCTAGTCACTTGGACACATAACAGGCCTCAATGAGAAAGTGAAGACCAAAAGGAAGCAGGATGAGCCACATGGACACCTGGGGAAGGACACTTCAGGCGGAGGGAACAGTAGATGCAAAGGCCCTGAAACAGGAATGTGGTTGGCACGTTTGAAGAAGAACAAGCAGGCAGCATGGGGGACAGTCATAGGGGATGAGGGTAGAGAGGGTGGAAGGGTCCAGATCATGCAGGGCTTTGTAGGTCCTGGTAAGGACTTTTGCTTTAGCTATTGGAGAGTTCTCTGGAGGACTGACGTGATTTGCTTTACATGATAAAAACACTGTGGCTGCTGGGTTGAGAGAAGGCTGTAGGGGAAGTGAGGGCAGAAACACAGAAACCAGCAAGAAGGCCACTGCAAAACATCCTGACGGGTCATCGTGATGGCTTGGACCAGGGTGGTGGCACTGGAGGTGGGGAAAAGTAGTCACACTCAGGATCTAGTTTGGAGGCAGATGACAGGGAGGGCCGATGGATTTGGTGTGGCAGGAGGGAAAGAGAGGCATCAAGGATGATTCCAAGGTTTCAGTCCTGAGCAACTGGGAAGAAGGGAGGTGGGGAAGGTTACAGGAGGGACTGGCTTAGAGGGGAGGTATGCGGAACTCAGGTTGGGATTTGTTAAGTTTGAGATGTGACTACACGCCCAGTGGAAGTGTTGAGTAGGTTGTATGGGCCTGGAGCTCAAGGAAGAGGGCGGCTAAAGACAGTGTGGGAGTCACCATCACAAAGATGGTGTATAAAGCCTCAAAATGGGGTGAGATCACCTAGTGTTATATAAATGAGCCAAAGATGGCCTCTGTATATCTGCCCCAAAGTTGTTTATTTCTTCACTGTAGGCTGAGAACTGTTAGCTCAAAAGCCTGTCAGTGCCAGACTCAAATTTTATACATCCATTCATTTTAAACATAGCCCAAAGGAGCACATTTTTGGACATTCAGGGCCCATCTGCTTTGCATACCTCTGCCAAACTATACTTAGCATCTGCTGGCCATTGATAAGATAGAGCCATGTGACTACAAGACAGACCTCAATCCTTATAAGCTGTGAGACTCCTGCCCCTTGGACCTCTCTGACTCAGCGACTCCCTGCCATGCCGAGCGGCATTACCTAGACACCAAAGGCACCACCCCAACTCCCCTCTCCCTGGGAGTTCTCTTGCCCTCCTCCCCTTGAGTAGCAACCCCCTTGGTGTAGCTTCTGGACAGATTCCTGCTATGAGGAACATCTCTCCCTCCCCGCCCTTGCAAACCTGTCAGAGCATCATCATCACCCAATAAAGTAGGTATGAGCTCCTGCCACCTCATGGTTCTATCTTTTTCTTTTATCAGTTCCCAAATCCCTTGAACATCCTACACCCAAGCAGCAAGTATAGACAAAAAAAAGGAAAAGGTGCAGTTGCTGAGCCCTGGGGCACACTGATATTTTCCTAAACATTCATCTCAGAGATGAAGAGGAACCAGCAACAGAGATGGAGGAAAAAAGGCTAAAAAGGAAGCAGGGAACCAGGAGAGGAAAACTGTCACACAGAGAGGAGTCAACTGCTGCCAATAGGTTTAGAGGACTGAGAAAGAGCTTTGGAGTTCACTTTACATCTTTTTTGTCCCCTGTAAATTCACTTACTGCTTTAAAGTTTTTAACTGTTTCAGCAGTTACAGGAATTTTTTTTTAAATCAGAAAGAAAAATATTTACATTTTAAATACAAAAGAAAAATTTTATTCTTGGTTTACCTCTAAAACCCAACCACTTACATGCTCATGGTTTTGTTTTTTTTTGTTTGGTTTTTTTTTACTAACCTATTCTATCTATACAACGTGTGCATCCTGTGTGATTACTAAGCATTTATTACCCTTGGATTTTCTGTGTCAGGTTTACTTTGTTGTGGAGTTTCTTTAAAAAAGCTAAGTGAATTTGTCCAATAAAAAGTCTCACATTTTTTGGAAAACCAGTGATGCAACATTGTTTCCAGATCTGCCTCCAAAGCTGAACTTGGGTGTTGGTAGCTCTTTGAGAAGTTCAGATCCTTCACTGAATTCATTTAGCAATGATAACTTGGTTAAATTATATTAGGTTATTAGAAAAGTCTTTCACTTTTCAACGTTCTGGAAAGAGATTTCACTTAATGCTTCACCTTCTCAATTGCACTGTTAGGATTAAGGCTTATGGCATCAATAGTCCCTTTGGCAATACTAGTATGAAATCGAGGCAGCTTTGCAGAAAGATTCAAAAAGTCTTCTACCTTAAACTTAATAAACCTTCTTTCTCTATAATATTTCTGGAAAGCTGTAGCAATTCCAGTAATGTTAGGGAAACCAAATTCTGCCATTTCCAGTTTCACTATCAAGTACTGAAGCATCCAGTAGAATCTTGTGTTTTTGTATCTACCTTAGTCAAGCTATACCCACTTCTACAAATGAGATTAATCCTGTATCTCCATATTCTTGGAGAGTTTGCAGTTCTCTCTCACAGATAATAGCATCCCAGTGCTCTTGGGTCCCCAGCCATTGGGACGAAGCCATCCCCTCTGGGACTGCCCCTCTGACTGTGCCTGGGGCCCCAGCGCCACTGCTCTGTTCGTTCCCACCACGCTCCGAAATGCTGCCCTCCTATTCCATTCATCGCTTCACTTAAATCTGTGGTCAGCACACTTTTCCTTAGAGGGCCAGATGGAACATATTTTAGGCTTCGAAGGCCATATGGTCTCTGTCACAACTATTCAGCTTGGCCATAGCAGAAAGCAGCCATGGACAGACAATACTTGAACAAATTAGCCTAGCCGTGTTCCAATAAAACTTCATTTATGGGCACTGCAATTTGAATTTCATGTAATTTTCACATATCACAAAATTATTCTTCTTTTGCCTCCATCCCAACATTTAAAAATGGAAAAAACTGTTTTTAGCTTTAGGCCATACAAAAAAACTGGCGGTGCACCAGATTGGGTCTGTGGGCTGTGGCTTGCTGACACTTGGTTTAAAGCAGGCATATTCTTTCTTATTTTTGTCTCCTCTATTCCTTGAGTCTGTCGCCTTACAGCTACTTTGTGTCACTCACAGGTGATGGAAAAGAACTGTGAGAGGCCACCTTACTTACACGTATTTGTTTGTGGAAAGTACTCCCAGAAAGCAAATAACTTTTCACTCTCACTTCCTCCGCCCTCTGGATTAATTTCTCTACTTTTCCAAGTGTGCTGGTTTAGAATGATAACAACATACAACATATTGAGGCCACCCACATTTTGAAACAAGTTTTCTTTAGTACCTTGTTAACTTTCTGGCAATGTGAAAATGAAATGTCTAAATCTTTCCAGTCCTGTTTTAATATCTCATTTAAATGCCAGAAGCCCAGGTTACTAATGAATTGTAAGAGGCAAAAATAAAAGGAGGGGGGAGTACATCACATTAATTTCCTATGCTTCGAAGATTTTGCACTTCCTCAGAAAGGGTCAAAAAACAGTGGGTGCCTAATAAATGTTAATGGGGGTAATTAACAGCTTATCAGTTGCTCTTCAGGTACTCACATTTCTTGCCATCTGACCTGTATTACATAAGGCCAAGAAAAATCTGTAATTTCTTTTACAAAAATTAATACTAGCCCAGAGGCAACATTCTATTTCTAGTAAAGATATCAGATGTAATTGGATCCTTTCTAGCACTAGTTAAATAGAGTCCAAAATCAGGACCATTTAGAACAACATGAATTTTAATAATCAGATTTTTAGGACATGCTTCTTAGTATTTACTATTGCTATTGTAATATTTACAATCAATGCTTTATTTTTTTAAATTAATTTTTATTGTAGCATAGTTGATTTACAATGTTGTGCCAGTTTCTGCTGCACAGCAAAGTGAACCAGTCACACATATACATATAAGCCACTCTTTTTTAGATTCTTTTCCCATATAGGTCACCACAGAGCACCGAGTAGAGTTCCCTGTGCCATAGAGTAGGTTCCTATTAGTCATCCACCTTATATATAGTAGTGTGCATGTCAGTCCCAATCTCCCAATTCACTCCCCCTTGCCATTTTCCCCCCTGGCAACCATGAGTTGGCCCCCTACGTCTGTGACTCTCTCTCTTGTCCTGCAAACAAGCTCACCTGTACCATTTTCTTAGATTCCACATACAAGCAACATCATATGATATTTGTCTTTCTCTGTCTGATTTATTTCACTCAGCATGACAATCTCCAACAACAAATGCTTTAAAACAAAATGTACACGCCCTTTTTCTTCAAAAGTTTATACATATTAAAAAAGAATATATTTTTGGCTTTTCCATATATAACCAATAAATGAATGATTACCCATTAAGATCTGGTTCATATGAGGGAATTCCCTGGTGGTCCAGTGGTTAGGGCTCCTAGCTTCCACTGCAGGGGGCCTGGGTTTGATCCCTGGTCGGTGAATTAAGATACCGCAAGCCACGCAGCGCGGCCAAAAAAACAAAAAACAAAAAACAAAAAAATCTGCTTCATATGAGAGGGGACCAAGATGGCAACATAGAAGGGTCCTGAACTCCCTCATCCCTCATTCGGATACAATGAATGTTCTCAACTTCATCCTTGCCACAGTACTGTACAGTTGAGAGGGAAATGCCAACCCCAACTCCCAGCCTCTCCCTGAGGGCCACAGGGTTTGGACCGCAACATAGCACCCCAACATTTAAGAGTCCCACTCAAGGAACCAACGGGCCTCCTAAAGACCTAGCTCTGAAAGCCAAGGCCATTTAGGTCCATGAGACCCACAGGACTGGAGCAAACAAAGTAGCAGTTCTTAATGGCAACCAAACACTTGCTGCTGTGCCACCCCCCAGGGCTCAGTGCAGAAGTAGCAGAGAACAATACCCATCTCCCAGCCTTTCCCTGAGGGTGTGACTACACACTTTATAAGCTGCTGCTTGAGTGCTAGGCTTCAATTTAGCACACATTTAGGGACTGGCTGTGATCCAGGGCCACCGGAGTCTATGAGCACTTTCCCTACTTTCCACCTCTGGTTTGCCCCAACATTATCCGATTGCCAACCTCTCTGGAAGGAGCTTGTATGCATGTCTGGCATCCCAGCTGCCACCCAAGGAACAGAACCCCAAATCTAATAGCCAATGAGAACTGCATTCACGAGTCCCACAGGACTTTAGCAAAGAAGTTTTTATATGGGTGCAGGAGCACCCCCTGCAGCTATACATCTGGGTTCAGTGTAGAGGGAGCAGGCAAAAAATGCTCACCTCCCAGTTTCTCCCTGGAAAGGGCTTAACTACATACTTTCCCAGCTGCTGCCTGAGGATCCACTTCTAATCAGCCTGCATCTAGGTGCTGACAGCAATTCTACCCTTTGGGATATTGATGGGTCATGGCACACCCTCAATTATTGGGAGCCACTAAGAACAAAGTCAGGTGTACTTAACAGCTTATCAGTTACTCTTCAAGTAGCTTGGAGATGAGAAAGTCTTGAGAGACAACCAAGAGCTCAGACTGGGCTAATTGATGAGGTTTATCTCCTATATGAGATCATTCTGTCAAGACTGTGAGAGGTGGCTATTGTATCTAATGTGCAGGCACCAAGACTGAGAGTGAAAGAAAATAAACAGAGGAATATGTTCTAAACAAAAGAACACGCAAAATATCCAGAAACAGATCTTCATGAAAGAGATAAGTGATTTTACCTGATAGAGTTCAAAATAATGGTCATAAAGATGCCCACCAAGGTAAGGAGAGCAATTCATAAATAAAGTGAGAACTTCAAAACAGACAGAAAATATAACTACCAAACAGAATAATTGAATATTGAATAATACAATAACTAAACTGAAAAATTCAACAGAGGCAAACAGAAGAAAGGAGCAATGAACTCAAAGACAGTCCAGTGGAATTCATCCAGTCAGAGCAACAAAAAGAAAATAAGAATGAAAAAGAGTGAACATATCTTAGGAGACCTGAGATACCATCAAGTGGACCAACATACACATTATAGAGGTTCCAGGAGAAGAGAGAGAGAAAGGAGCAGAAAGCTTATTCAAAGAAATAATGGCTGAAAAGTTCCCTAACTTGGAGGAAAAAAAAAACAGACATCCAGATAAAGGAAACTCAAAGAGTACCAAATTAGATGAACCTATACTGACACACATTACGATTAAATTGTCAAAAGTTAAAGGCAAGGAGAGAGACTTAAAAGCAACAAGAGAAAAGCAACTTGTTACGTACAAGAGAACCCCCATAAGACTACAAGTAGATTTTTCAGCAGAAACTTTACAGGCCAGAAACAAGTGGGATGATATATTCAAAGTGCTGAAAGAAAAAACTGCCAACCAAGAATACTATATGCAGCAAAGTTGTCCTTCAGAATTGAAGGATAGAATTTTCCAAACAAACAAAAGCTGAAGTTTATCACCACTAGATCAGCCCTACAAGAAATGCTAAAGGGAGTTTTTCAAGCTGAAATGAAAGCTACTAATAAGCTATTTAGTAACATGAGAACATATGAAAGTATAAAATTCACTTACAAAGGTAAAATATAGAGTTAAATTCAGAATATGCTAATATTGTAATAGTGGTGGGTAAGTCACTTATAAAGACAAAAGTATTAAAATATAACTACAATAATTTATTAATGGACACACAACATGAAAAAGACAAAACATCAAAAATACAAAATGTAGGAGGAGTGTAAAAGCGTAGACTTTTTGTATGTGAATATATATCCAAAGAAAATGAAATCAGTATCTTGAAGAGATATTTGCACTCCCACGCTCATTGCAGCATTATTCACAATAGACAAGATATGGAAACAACCTAAGTGTCCACCAACAGATGAATGGATAAAGATGTGGTATATATATACAATGGAATATTATTCAGCCACAAGAAAGAGGGAAATCCTGACACTTGTGACAACATGGATAGACTGAGGGCATGATGCTAAGTGAAATAAGCCAAATACTGTATGATGTCACTTATATGTGGAATCTAAAAAAATCAAATTCATAGAAACAAAGTAAAATGGTGACTGCCAGGGGCTGGGCGGTGGGGGAAATGGGGAGATACTGGTCACAAGGCACAAACTTTCAGTTATAAGATGAATACATTCTGGCGATTTAAGAATGTATACATTCTGGCGATTTAATGTAGAGCATAGTGATTATAATTAACCATAATTATATACTGGAAAGTTGCTAAGAGAGTACATTTTTAATGTTCTCGCCCCCAACCCAAATGGTATGTCACAGGTGGAGGTGTTAGCTAATTCTGCAATACAAAACTGCATCAAATCAACACTGAACACCTTAAATTTACACAATGTTATTATGTCAATTACAACTCAATAAAACGTCATACAATTTTAATGTACCTTTATGCTAAAAAATCTTCTAACTGGCACCACTGTATATTTCCAAGTATCCTAATCCAATGGAGAAGTAAGATGGACATTACATAATGATTTTGTCTTTACTTTTTGATGGCCACTCATTAAAGTGCTATTTCACATAGCTCTCCTGGTGACTGGATGTCTAGTAGTCATAGAATTACCCACTCATGTGCTCCAAAGGTGGATGTCCACTTTATAAACAAGACACTCTTGATATGTGTGTATACACAGAAGTGTTTCTCAAGGAGTGGGTTCCGACCCAGCAGCACTAGTGTCACCTGGAAACTTAGAAATGCAAATTTCCCACCCCATTGCAGACTTAATACTTAGAAACTCGGTGCAGCCCAGCAATCAGTGTTTTAATAAGCCCCCCAGGGGATTCTGGTGCACACTAAATTTTCAAACCACTGAATTAAATCATCAGTACTCAAAGATGAAGTAAATTACATGAATGAGAAAACATTAACAAGTAAAGGTTAACTTTAAGTTAACCTGGTGCAAAAGTCCACAAGTCAACTCCAGGGGCAGCTATATGGGCGCACAGGTCCTTGGCAGTGCAGACCCCCACACTGAATGGAATGAGATGGGACTTGAAAACTGGTTGAGTTTCAAGTAGGAGATGGTTCTAACAACAGTGACCAGTGGAGACCAGCCACTACTGAATCTAGTCTGTGCATATATTGTGTTCTCTTCGACCAAACTTGACTGGTTGCATGTGAGTGACAACTGTTTGCAAGCACATGTTCAGTGACATGCCAATCCAGGCATGTTTTCTTACAAAGACCATGTGTCACAATCAGCTGAAAGCCAATGAATGCGGCATCACTGACAGCATCATTCATGTAAGTCAGATGGATCACAGTAGGAAATGCTTTTATTCTTTAAAAGCAATTGTTTTAAGAAAAAGGAATCAGAACTGTAGTTGTTGGTAAGGCCATTTTTAGAATAGTACATGCTATTAGGAAAAAGCAATTTTTTTTTTCTGAGATGCCCCTTGCTAGATGATTGCATCTATTCTATAACGACATGAACAATACACACAATGAGCATGTTTAGTGAGCAAGACTCAGACTCTCAATGGGCAAGAGCTGTGGCTTCCTCTAAACACTTTTCTTGGCTGCAGACGACCAAATAATTTAATTACACTTTTTCAGAGCTTAGAAAGGCTAACCACCTAGTCATGCCAGAGCTCAACAAACCAGCATTAATAATCACCGAAAAAAGGCACTTTAAAATACATTTGACAAGGAGTGACACTAATGCAATGAGGACTGGTCTAAGCCCTGCACTAAACTTTGTTAAAGTTCATATGGACAGTGTGTTCTGTCTCCATGTGGATGTGTGTGCACATATAAATATATGTATGTATGCGCATATACCAATATCCATATACATGTATCTATCTATCTCCGTAAGTCTCTGGGGAGGGAAAAAACCATTTCTGTTTCATTTAATAGTACACAAAAATTCTAGTCACTTTATTTGGAACAAAGAATGAGAGGATTGGCAAATTAATTCAAAAAAGTACCCTACAACACCTTTCTACTGACAAAAACAGCAGTAAAATAAATACTCAGATCTTTTCTAGGTCATCAACTATTAAGATAATAAAATATAAAATTATTAAAAGTTTATTCCACTGGAGGGAAAAGGGTGGACATTTTTGGTACTGTAAGTCTCACACACATTCATATTGCTTAGGTTGAAGAGAACATAATGAACAGAGGAAATTTCTTCCACAAATTCCTTCGTTTCAGTACCCAAGTTTCACTGATGGTGTGTTATTCCACTTGGCTTAACATATAAACAAAGTTTTGTATAAATATATTTCTTTGATCTCTAAATTCTAAAGATATTTGCGCAGAGCACTAAAAGTACTTAGAGGATTTTTGTGAAATAAACACAACTGGCCATATACCAGTTTACTGCTTACCCCAGGCTTGGGTATTCTGGCTCGAGGTTTTGACAGACAGAACCAATCTGTGTCAGAGGTGGACAAAAGGCTTACTTGTCCTTCCCACGAACAGGGGTATAGACATGTTCTCATTCTTAGGATATGAAAACACAATTAGTAATGGCATTTAAAGTTTACTTACTAACTGCATAATGTCTGAGAACAAAAATCAAAGCAATTTTTGAAAGGTTGAGTCAGACTCTGGGCACTTCCGTTTTTTAGCTGCTGGCTCTTCAGTCTTGTGTGATTCTAAAGTGCTGGTGCTAGATTTGAGACTGGGGTCTGCTTTAAGGTTGTCCATGGCAACAGTGAAGCCTGAGAGAAGGTACCCCCCACCTCCGCTCATCAGTAGTTTGGGATGACTTCGATCTGGCAAAACCTAATCAAGACAGAAAGACAGACATTCATGTTTTCCTAAGCAGATAAAGCCACGTTAACAATACACATGCCAGAAATGAGAATTTAAACGACACAGATTCGCCTGAAGAGAGACCAATTTAATCAGAGCAAGTCCTAAGGAGGTCCATCTTTCACATGACAGTGCAGATAAAAGCGTAGAAATTGGTTTAAGTGATTTTCTTTTGAAATATAAAACTGAAACCATTTCTCTTATACCTGAAGCAAGTTTCTGGTGGTGAAAGGGCAACTGGTTTGTGTAGTGCTCTGGGCCTGGTTTTTCACCCTCCTTTAATGGGCAATTTTTGCTCTGCGGTTCCTCGTCATCCTGGCTGAGACTTTCTCAGAGCAGCACTGCATGCTCTTCCTCCCCTCCTTCCTCCCACTTGTCACAGGCATCTGACCTGTATCATGGTCTGACAGCTCTCCCTGCCTAATCCTGCTCCCTCTTGTCTTATCTTTCACAGGCATTTCTCTTACACTTTTAATTCTATCTTCGCATATACGTTCCAGAGGACCTGAACTGACACAGAGCCCACCAGGAACTCTCGAACACTTGCTGCAAAGACATGCCAGCAGAAAGGAAAGGGTCACTTTCTTGTTAGCCTAGGGATTTTGCTATTATCAGTTATTCCCTCTACAGTGATCTCAAGGCCTTGGGGAAACACGAACCATAGTCGTTTGCATTTTAAATGTCTCTGGACTCGGGTATCTGAGTAATAGACCATGACGTGAAAAAAGAAAAAAGGGTCCGGAAAGGTCAGGGCACTTTCTCTGAGTTATAGACGTGAGACTCCACCATATCTATAGATAGAAACAGGGAGATCCCTATTTAACAGCTTCTGGTACTACTGTGCAGAGCCAGCGACCCAGGAGAGCAGCTCCCAGGGACTGGCTGTGAGAACACATACCTGGTAATTTCTGAGCCAGGTTTCAGACAGCCTGAGATTGATGACCCCTCCTCTTTCCCGCAGTTTTGTGTAGCATTCCAACAGAGGCTAAAGGCATAAACAGAGTTCTGTTAATAATTATTTTGAGGGTGCAATTTGAGAATCAACATTCAGATGCAAGAATTCCTGTCCACTCTGTTTCAGTATTACCTCTTTATATTGACAGTACACCACGAATGGCCTTGAAGGAGCCACAAAGTCCAGCAAAGACAGCAGCAGTGGAGTGGGATGGAAACGACTAGCTACAATTAAACTGCAAGGAAAATGTTAGACAAATTATTTCTCTATGTCCCCAAAGCAGAGCATAGGTTTTAAAATATCACGTATTTATTTGCATGACTCACACAAGGAAGCACTTTAAATACAACATTCTAGAGATTCCAACAATAAAATCACGAGCTATTACTTTCTAGGAAACACAAACTGGATTATAAACTCTCATGGTGACTGGCAACTCTATGCGGCCAACTTAGAGTTGGCAACTCTAATGACAGTCTTGATTTAAAAAAAAAAAATCTGGAAGAAAATCCAACATTGTAATACTGGCTTTGCAGATACCTGAATCTGCCTTTCCTGTCAGGTTTTCCTTAGCCCCATGCCCTTAGTCAGTAACACATCAACTGGAATGCCCTCCAACCTGCACCTAGTGGGACTACACAGCCCAACTTGATGTGACATCATTGGAGAAATTTCAATTTCTTCTAAAACTCTGAAACCAGCATAATCAATTTCTCATCTCTGCCAGATGCAGCCTCCTTTCTTTAAAAACCCAAGACAGAATCATCATGTTTGCCCTCACTACAACCAAAATAGACAAGCAGACAGAGAATGCTAATCTGCTTGAAGCAGAGCCCACGAGCACCAAGATGTCTCCCATGTTCTTTCAGCAACACACCCGTCTGCGTTTCTTTCACTCAGCAGAGCAGCAGCCTCTAAATGTCTTTTCTTCTGCTCTTCTTGTCTCCTCTGCTTTTCCTGAATCTTCAAGAAGAAAAATAAGATACCAACATACTGAGGTCATTCAGTCGGGTTTATGGAAACACTGGTCTGTCAAAACATTTTAACAATATTTATCAACTTGGACTAAGGCAACAGAAGAAGATCATTTATAAGGAAGCTAAAAACACATAAGAGAGCCCTTTGGTTATAAAACCACCATGCAGCCACCTATACAATGCTTCTGTATCCTAAAGCTCCATCCCAAAGATTAAATCACACATGTGTACACTCACACACAGTTTTTATCTGTCTGTTTTGATATTTGTTATCTTGGGAGCTGATGCTCCAAAGCCAAATCAAATCTCAGGGCTTACATGAAGTTAAATGAAGCCTGAGGAAGATACTGAGGGTAGTGGGAACTCTTAACATTCTTACATAATCCTTTTTGCTTCCTCTCTCTTTAGGCTCCTTATAGTCTGGATCTTGAGAGACAATTTCCATTGTTTCTTGTTCTTCTGGGTGATTGCTCTCTGGGGCTTCTGGCATGCTGTCTTCGTTCTCTTGTTCTGAAGTCTGTTTTTCCTCCAGTGTGCCATTACTTTCTTCAACCGAAGCACTGTCTTTTGGCTCTGAAGATAACATCTCAGCAGAAAATGTTCCATTTAAAAGACTGTCCACTTGGTTGAGGGGGAATTCATAAAGACCACTGAGGAAAGATTTTGGAAATCCAAAACATGCTGTTGCTGCCCGAACAGGTCCACCTCCAGGGTACAGCTGAATAATGGAGCCAAAACCTGAACAGACAAAAGAAACAAATATCTGCTCAACGGAGGTGGCTCTAGACTATGCAACCCTCGGGGTACTACACAGTAAGGAGACTGAAGGTCTCTCTGCTTTACGCTGTTCAGAGGTTGAAGGTGATGCAGCTCCTCTGGGGTCCATCTGGAGTCCATGCATATTCCCAATGGGGTAACAGAATTCCAAACAGGTACACAGGAAGTCTTAAAGAAGTGTACCCCCCTTGACACTACAGTAAAACCCTGTGATCATACAAATTTTATATGTCACATGATTGGTGATTGGTTCTCAGCATCCCCCAAGTCCAATCTTTAAACAGGACAGTTAGAAGTTCTTATCTTCAACAGGGTCATAAAAAGGGCAGACAAATCAGGCTGTGTTGTACTCTTCTAGTACAGAATACATCCCTAGTATTCTTCCCACCCTATACTCTCAATTCAGGCCAATAAAATGAGCACCAACTATCCAAGAGTTTAACTGAAATCATGGTCCTGGAGGTCCTAGCCAGTCACAGGCTTCAGAACCATCCCCACTGACACAGAAGCTGGAAAGGACACTGTGTCGGGAGTGCCAGCACAGCTCAGGCTGGGAGATGTGGGCTATGGAGAAAGGTCTCAGAGACTGGAGCTGTGCAGGCACACCCAAGTCATTTCATTCGCTTCCAGTAACTCAAACTCACTTTCCATGA
This sequence comes from Globicephala melas, assembly GCF_963455315.2. Taxonomy (NCBI): domain Eukaryota; kingdom Metazoa; phylum Chordata; class Mammalia; order Artiodactyla; family Delphinidae; genus Globicephala; species Globicephala melas. Next base: position 54,258,775 of record NC_083328.1, on the reverse strand, counting down.
GTTTTGAGTTTTTTAGACCCCTCAACTCAAATCATGGTAGGGTTTTAATGAACTTGAAAACGTTAAATCTTACCTCCCATTCGTTCCATCATTGCACCCAGCACCAAGCCTGCACATGTTTCCATCACAATCATTTTATTGCCAGCACGGATATTTCCCAACGTCAGCATCTGGGCTAGCGTATCGTATCTCATGTGGCTAAGGAAAAAAAATGATTCATTCATTTATAGCTAAGCAAAGTCTGCTATTTTAATCATAATTTTTCAAGTTTTGTTTGTTTCATAAAAATGATGTTGATAAGATTATCGATTGCTTTGGAGGCAATAGTAAAAAAGGACTTACAATTTATGAAGTAGGAGGACACTTTATGCAGATGAGCAAGATTTTCATTTTACTTAAAATCATGACTTTCTTAAAGATATACTTTCCCCCAATTATACTTTTGAAAGGAAACAAAGCGTACTTAATTTTTCCAGGTTCTCTTGCATAATACATAACTGAAAGAATGCGGGTGGATGGCTTCACAACAGTAATCATGGCTTCATATCTGGGGGAAGGAAAAGCAGAACATCAATTTTAAAAAGCTAGTTTAAAAATATTTTATTTTTAATAATATATTTTATAAATCTATAAAAAGATTTTATATTTTCATCCTTTTAAAAACAAAAATTACTTACTTCTTTTTCTTCTTTTTTATATATTTATCTTGAGCAAATTCTGTCTTGTCTCGGAATGTTGTACTATTTTCAATTAATTGCTGAACTATTTCCTATAAGAAAAGGAGCAAGCAGATTTCCTGAAACTTTATTTTCACAGCACAGATAACTTCAAAGGTTTCTTACCCCAGAATGTATCCAAATGTCTGATTCTCCAGGCCCTTTTCCACAGAAGTCCAAATGGGTGAACTTTGTATTTTTATACTCTATCTAGAATTTGTATTAAAATGTAAGTACTTTAAACTCCATTTAAATCAAAGTAAAAGAACAGACATATACAATAAAGGAAGAAAAGAAGTAAAGAAAACTGTCAGTCCTGAAGACACTGGCTGAAAACATTACTGAAAATGAACAAACTTAAGCTCTGAGATGAACTAAGTTATCAAATTCCCTTTTGCTAACACTATTAGTAATGCTATTCACTTACATTCCTGCCTATAAGAAACAAAATCTTTGATATACTGAACTGCATATACACTTCAAGCTATTTTTAACAGAAGTGTACAGTATTTTTACATTTTACCTTAGGAGAAGTCTGCTTTAAAATGCAAGCAATTTCCTAAATACCAAATGAAAACAAAACAAAAAATCCTTTGAATTTTACCTCGCCTTTAATGCCTTTGTCCTTTAAAGCTTTTATGTCATCTTGAGTAAGTTTCTGAGATTTCCCATCATCAATTATATTTCGATTATCAGTGCCCGCTTCTTTGGTCTCTAAGGAAGAAAATTGCTCTATGACATGTATGATCTGAAATTATTTAAAAATCTTTCCTATTCTAAGTTCGTATCCACATCCAGCCCATCAGCCACTTAAATCTGGCCTTCCAGTTCCACTGCCCCCACCCCAATCCACTATACTTTCTTGTCACGACTACTCCAAGCCACTCACTCATATTCTTGTTCCCACTCTTGTCCCCTTACAATCTACGTGACACCAAAGTTCTCTTTTTAAAATGCAAATTGGCTCATCTATTCCAACGCACAAAACCACAGTGGCTTCCAGTAGCAATTCAAAGACGACCCGCACGGTTGTTATATGACCTGGCCCCTGGCTACCTTTCCAGGGCTCATTTCTCAACCCCTGTACTCAGCCACATTGCCCTTCTTTCTGTTCCTTAGACACACAGCAGCATGGTCTCAATGCGGGGCTTTGGCACTTGCTGCTCCCTCTGTCTGGAATGCTCTGTGACACCTCCAAGTGGGTGGATCCTTTCCATCACTCAGGGCTGAGCTCACCATCTCAGCCAAGTTCCACATTTCAATCAGCCTTCAGTACACCTCCCTACTCTACCATCTGCACAGCACATATCACCATCTGAAATTATGCTGTTTGCTTATTTTTAGTGTTCCCCACTGCTAAATAAATTTTATGGGATAGTCTATCTAAGGAACTGCTGAAATTGCACTGCTTAATCATGTCTAGAACGTATCTGGTGCTTAATAAAAACATGAAGGTTGATTTAAAAGTATTTAATAAACTGGTTTGAACCAGAACTTCAATAGTGTTTTACTTATTTAATTTTAATAATTAAGTATTTTCATTTTATTAATATTTAAGCACATTTATTTTGATAAAAATTTAAGTATTTAATTTTAATAACAATAATACTAAAATTATGGGGTCGTTACTCTAACAGGCAAGGCACTGTTAAGAACTTCTCTGAGAGAAGACAACTACAGCTTGGGCATTAAATGTGTTTATGGCCCTATTTTACTGATGAGAATATAAAACTTAGAGAAACCAAATAACTAGGTCAAGGTTATAAAGTAAGTCATGAAGCTGGAACTTAAACCTAGTCAGTTGAATTCAAAGCCAGACCTATTATCCTTACCCTATATGCTAACTACCTCAAGAGCTGGTAACTTCTAGACACCAACAGGGCTCCACACCCACTCTTACAATGAAGCTGCAAGGATTCATGGCATCAAATACCTGGCCCAAGGTCGAAGAGCTGGTTAATGATGGGCAGGAGTCAGAACCCAGGTATCTCAAAGCCAAAGGCAGACCCTAATGCATTCCACCAAGCTACAGTTCTTAGATTATGAGTTTAGATTTCTTTGGGGACAGCCTGGGCTAGCATTCTAGAATTAATTCGAGTTGACAGGTTTCTGAGTAGCCAGCTCAAGAGCAACTATTTCATACATCCTAAGTAGTACAGTGCACCTGAAGTAGGCTCTTCCTTCTTCTTCTTAGGCTGAAGACTTCCTCCACTGGTCACTTCAAATGTGGTTCCATAACTATGGCCAATGACGTTATCCAGATAGAACCACTGTTTTTCAAAAGTTACTTTTCTGGGGAAGAAATGCAATCAATTAGCTGAATCTCATTTTTATTCAGTATAGGAAAGATTTATTCAATCTAGGTTATTTCATAATCAGTCTCCCTAAAGGATGATTAGCAGCATTATCTCTGACCATGAACCGACAAATGAACTAGAGAGGATTGGGTTGGGGTCAGAAACACAAAACACTGCACAAAATTAATAAAGAAGCCACAAAAACACTGAATTTGGAATGAGAAACAAGGACAGAAGACATTCCTCCTCTGAGGCATTGGTCTGGCTCCAATTTGCACTGTCTGACAGGATGTCCAAACTCGCAGACTTTGGATTTCCTGAGTAGCAAGACTGCCATGCCACTGAGACACACACTGTGACGCCTCTTGTAACTTACACAAGAAAATCTCAAAACTGAACAATCATTGAGATGACAGGGATTTAACAAATTCCCTGGCCTAACTGGCCATTTTCTTTGAAAATCATCCAGTAAAAGCGAATGATATTTACATAACATTATTGACAATCCACACATTTGTAAACAGTGCCTAACACTGATGAGGCTCTACTGAGGCCCAGGCAATCTTAGCTTTTCCCATTACCCAGATTTTTATCTTCTTAACAATGTAAAAGGGAAATCCCACAAAAACAAAAAACTTTCCTTTCAAAAGACAAAAACTAACACCCACTGAGTGTCGATCAGGGGTTAGGTAGTATGTGCCAGGTGTTTCATACTTCTTGATTTAATTCTCAACTAAGTAATCCTGGGACACAGCTCTTTCCAGGTGAGCAAACTTGAGACTGAGGGAAAAGTGTCTTGCCCAAGATTCAGTTACACAGTAGGAATTGGGATTCAAATCCAAGTCTGCCTGACTTAAAAGCCTGGTTCTTTCCACTGCACCACACGGTCTATCCAGCAAAGAACAAATGGATCTCAGGAAGCCCTGCTTAGCTTCAGGACGTGGCGCGTATCAACAGAACTCTGAATTCTGAAAGATGTACACTGGTTAATTTTCTTTATGCCCCATCCTACACCTTCTCTTTCTTTCTCTGTGCCCCAAGAGGCCAACCATGACAGAATACACACACCACATCACACAGGCTCCCTTGCTGAAGGCTTCCCACAATTCTAGACCCTTGGATGCATCACCAGTCTCTACTGGTTCTCTAAACCTTGTCACATCTCTGTATGTGTATGTGTCACATCTTCATTAAGTCTCCTTACTTGAACCACCTGAGTGAATTTCTCCAAGATCCTAAGTATCCAGACAGGGCCAATTCTTGCTCGTTGCTGGGTCCTCAGTGATTAACACATAACAGACACTCTAAATATATGCTGACATGAATCCCCTCAGAGAAGATGAAACTCAGCTCAGCCCAGATGTGTACCCTCCCCCACCTCATCCTTTGAGTAGCCCAGTGCTAGCAAAACACTGTGTCTGAGCTGGGTTGGGTTTACCCCCTGGCAGCTGGTCTGATATGCAAAGAAGGGCGTGTCACTCAAACTGACTGGCCTGACAAGAGGTCACTGCCCTAGTCAGGAAAGTGGGACCCAGTCAGAAGGACATGGAGCCACACCTTCCTTGGGGAAGAGGGGGATGTGCAGAGTCTGCTCACAGAGGCAGGACTGCTTCTGCCTAACCAGATGAGTGCAGCCCCCAGGAAAGAGTGAAGGGAGATTCTGGCCTGCGATGTAGCTGAACTCAAAGGGTCATTTTCTAAACAAAATGGAAACTAATGCTATGGCTTCTGCCAAGAAAACTGATGAAAAGTGTTTCAAAATAAATGTCTAAAGAATACTTTTTAGAAATAAAGATGTTACTGTCTGTCTCCTTGGGAATGAAAAGCTCTTATCTAAAAAAGCACATTTGTAAGAAGCAAACTCAAACAACCACATCTCACGATCAAGCAACTTAAAAGGACAATAGTAGAAAGAAAAACCAAAGGTTCATCTGCACATGGAATCATTCATCGAACGTATAACCCTAAGGACTTCGCTGCACTGCTATACTTAAATTAAAAAGCTTAAATAATTAGTATTAGCACTTTACACATTTCTAATCAGAAATTCTGAAGAGAAAAGAGCACTGGTTTCAAGAATACAAAATAAAGTTGTGATGAGGGGGGCTCTGGGAGGCAAGAATGAGACTAGAGGGTGAAGGGTGGGTTCTGTGAGAAGACAGGAGAGAAGAACTCAAAACCTGGGGAAAGAACCACAGGACAGGGGGTGGGGTGGGGGCCTGGAGAGAGGGGCGGAGCACCTGAGGGCCAAGAATGGGAAAAGGACCCTGGAAAAAGTGAGATGCTTAAGATGGAGGGCCAGTATGAGATCACGGAGGGGAGTTCTGTAGGAAGACAGAAGGAGTGAGGGAGATCTCGAGGGCCAAGGATGGGATCCTGGGGGCAAAGGCCTCTGTGGGAAGATCCCAGAGGAGATAACGAGGGACAGGACTGGGAATCAAGAATGGATTGGGAATCCAATAATGGTACCCTGGAGGGAGAGGGTGTCTAGAAGATGGGGGCGGAGAACCCCTAAGGCCAGCGACCCGACTTACTTTCTCCGCTGGACTTGCACTGCTTTAAACACGTCTTCCCGTTTCAGCACCACGAAGTCGCCGTCGCGGATGCGGTGGTCCCCGGGATGCGGTGGCCGTGGGCCCGGTTGCTCCTCAGAGCCCTCCATAACGCTCAGCCGGTCTCCGAGCTCCGCAGCGTCTCTCCAGTTCCCCGCGCTCTGCCCCTGGCCCTGGGCTGTAGCCGCTGGCAGCCTCACCTCCCACAAACCAAGACGACTCAAAGCCCTCTGACCGGCACCGCCCCCACGTGCTGCGCGCCGCTTCCGCTTTCCGATAAGAACCTCAGGACAGCTTCCGGGAGCCTCAGGGCTTCCGTCAGGCCGATCTCTTTGATTGGCTGCCCTCCGTCACGCCCCTCCGGTCTCGCCGCAGCTTCGGGCGGAAGTTGCGTCACAGAAGCGCCAAAAAAGAACTTGGAAAACTGGGATTTGGTTAGCCGTGCTGTTGTGGCGCCGTGCTCTAGACATTTTCCGGCTCCGCTGTGCGGCCTCGGTGGAGAAGCTGAGGTCCCCAAGCCGCTGCTACAGACGAGCTTCGATCCCGCGCGGGGACGTCAGGAGAGCTGAGGGTGAAGAGTCTGCGGGGCTTGGGCAGGGACACCTGTGGAGCTCGGACCGCGGAGTCTCCTCTCCGCCCCGTCGTGCTTCCCCCCGAGAGGAAGGGAGAACCAGCCCAGCCATGAACTAAGAGAGTTTTGGGACCTCCATCTTTTGCAAGTAAGAACTTAGTCTTGAGGAGACGTAAATGAAGTGAGGTATTTAACCAAGCATAGAAGCCCGACGGGTGGCGTTTACCCATTCTCCAGTCCTACCTCTTGCATTTATGTTGGAATTTTTACTAGTTGTTCTCACCATATTACCTCGTTTGAAAAAGATACGGCACGTAGCATTGTCGAAGGAGCACTTCAGGTTGGGAATGTGGAGATGAAGTTTGAGCTCAGTACTGTCAACAGACAAATTTGATCTTGATCAGTTCACCCAACACAGTCCCCGCCCAAAAAAAATTTAAATGAAGTATAACCTATAAAAATTGAATCACTATGTTGTACATCTGTAACTAACATAACATTATAAATCAACTATACCTCAATAAAAGAAAATAGTTCATATCCTAAGAATAAAAATAAATAAGAACATATCCATAGACTGTAGTGCAATTCATTACAAGACAGCGTATCCGCATCTTTATTTAAAGCGATTTAAATTAGTAAATAAGTTAATAACAAGTTCATGTTATGGGCACTAACAGGGCTTTGGTAATCATCTAGACCACACCATACGTTAAGAAACTGAAGACCAGAGAAATTAAGTCTTAGTTGCGGTGCGACGGCTCTTCGTTGTGGTGCGCAGGCTTCTCTCTAGTTGTGGCGTGCGTGTTTTCTCTTCTTTTCAGTTGGTGGCGCGCGGGTTCCAGAGCGTGTGGGCTGTGTAGTTCGTGGCATGCAGGCTCTCTAGTTGAGGTGTGTGAGCTCAGTAGTTGTGGCGTGGGGGCTTAGTTGCCCTGCGCCATGTGGAATCTTAGTTCCCTGACCAGGGATCGAACCCGCGTCCCCTGCCTTGGAAGGCAGATTCTTTACCACTGGGCCACCAGGGAAGTCCCTATTTTTAATTTCTTGAGGAAGCTCCACACTGTTTTCCATACTGGCTACACCAATTTACATTCCCACCAACAGTGTACTAGGGTTCCCTTTTCTCCACATCCTCCCCTACATTTATTATTTGTTGTGTTTTTGACGATAGCCATTATGACAGGTGTGAGGTGATATCTCAGTGTGGTTTTGATTTGCGTTTCTCTGATGATTAACGATGTTGAGCATCTTTTCATGTGCCTCTTGGCCATCTCTAAGTCTTCTTTGGAAAAATGCCTGTTCAAGTCCTCTGTTCAGTTTTTGGATATTGAGTTGTACGAGTAAGCTATTTTCTTCAGCAGACTTTATTTTTTAGAATAGTTGTAGGTTTACAACTATTGTTGTAAAAATTGCACAGAAAGTACAGAGTTCCCATATAGGTCCTCTTCCCTTCCCCCACCCCCATTATTAGCATATTGCATTAGTGTGATACATTTGTTGCAATTGATGGACCCAAATTGATACATTGTTATTAAAATCCATAGTTACATTAGGATTCACTCTTTTTGTTGTATAATTTCATGGGATTTGACAGATGCATGATTTCAATATCATACAGTATGGTTTCACTGCCCTGTGCTCTACTTATATGAATTATTTTAAAACCCATTTAAAAACTTTTTTAGGCTGTGTTGGGTCTTCGTTGCAGTGTGCAGGCATTCTCTAGTTGCAGCGACCGTTGTGGTGTGCAGGCTTCTCATTGCGGTGGCTTCTCTTGTAGAGCACAAGCTCTAGGTGCGTGGGCTTCACTACTTGTGGTGCATGGGCTCAGTAGTTGTGGCTTACGGGCTCCAGAGCGCAGGCTCAGTAGTTGTGGCACACAGGCTTAGTTGCTCCGCAGCAGGTGGGATCTTCCTGGACCAGGGCTTGAACTCGTGTCCCCTGCATTGGCAGGTGGACTCTCAACCACTGCGCTACCAGGGAAGCCCCTTAAAACCCATTTTAAAAGATCACATATATATTGATTTATTGCTTTTCAACCAGGAACTATTTTTATGGATTTGAGTTTAATAAAAATGAGTCTTGGGAATTCCCTGGTGGTCCAGTGGTTAGGACTCAGCGTTTTCACTGCTGTGGGCCCGGGTTCGATCCCTGATCAGGGAACTAAGATCCTGCAAGCTGCACGGTGTGGCAAAAAATAAAATAATTTTTTTTAAAATGAGTATCTCACCATGTACAAAGTAGAAAAAAGCAGGAAGGGATAATTAGCCCCAAAAATGATATTAACAAATATGGATATGCTTTCAGAAAAACTTTATTGCATTTTAACAAATTTATCTAAAAATTGCAAATAACCCATCTATCAGTATTGGCCTAGAAATGATCTTGCTTTCATTGTCGTTTTAACACAGTCATTCTAAATCTGGAAAATTAACTTCTTTTCCATTTTGGCCCCTACAGGACAAGAAAGGTTGAAACATGTATGTACCCATCCCACTCCTGTGCTTCCCCAGCAAGATCTGTCTTAGATTCCTATGTAGGAATATCCAGGGAGTTCCCTGGTGGTCTAGTTGTTAGGATTTGGTCCTTTCACTGCCGTGGCCTGCGTCGGGAAACTGAAATCCCACAAGCCATGCAGTGTGGCCAAAATAAAAAAAATAAATTAATTAAAAAAAAAGGATATCCATGTATCCCTGATAAAAGTGGATATGGCACAGCTGGATTGTCTATATATAAGGAGCTATGATGATATATTCCTAATGTCACAGGTCAGGATAATGTTCAGACAGTGCTGCCCTGTAATAAGTCTCACCACACTACAGAGGTATCTTAGAGTTAATTACCTGTTTTATTTTCATTTCTATTGTGAGAGTTCCATGGAAACAGGTATGGTACCTTTTCTTATACCTTTTCTTATTTTTATCCCATGACAAATCCCATGACAAAAATAAGAAAAGGCATAAGCACTCAGTATACTTGGTTAAACATCTGTGGTAGGCCTTAAAAGGAGATGAGGATTAGAAGAATTACTGCAGAGTGTTTGGGGTTTGTACCATGCTGTGCAACATTGCTGGTCTCAAACTAGAATATATATTAATTTTTCTTATTTTCTATGTTAATACATTTTTAGGAGCACTGTTTCTCCTACAGTTTTGATGAGGACTTCCTAATCTCTATCTTTTAAAAGACATGAATGGAGAGTACAGAGGCAGAGGATTTGGACGGGGAAGATTTCAAAGCTGGAAAAGAGGAAGAGGTGGTGGGAGCTTCTTAGGAAAATGGAGAGAACTAAAGCACAGACCTGACCTGAATAAAGCCACAGGAAAACATCCTGGTAGGGGAGGCCAACGGTAGTGCAATATTTTTTTCCTTCGTGAAGGAATCTGTTCGTGCCTGTCATGAAGAGCAGTTTAACTCAAATTTGTCTGTCTTTTATTTGACATTACCCTTAAGGTAATATTTGGATGTTAATATCCAAAATTCTTACTGAAATCTGTAACTTAGATATTCTGTTAATAACATGTCAGGGTCTCATTGTTATAAGGAGAAGCAAATAGGAAAAAAAAATGTTCAGCTTCTATTAACCTAGTATTCTGTTTTTGTGGTTTTGTTTTTTCAGAACAAACCCCACAGTCTTTGCTACTACAATCAACGTTGGATCAATTCATACCATATAAAGGCTGGAAGCTTTATTTGTCAGAAGGTAGAGTTAAAAGTGCAAAAAGTACCATAAGTCTTATTTTCTTTAACATTTTTTGGATGCTACATCTCATATTACTGCTCATTTGGCTTATATATATATATATATCTCCCCTCTTCTTTAATCTTAGTTCACTCAAACAATTGAATTATGTTTATGTTTCAAGAGCATAATTTTTTATTTTTCTATAAGTCAGAAAAACAAACCACACTAGGTATTTCAGAAAGAGGAGTTAATACAGGGAATTGGGTATACAGATAGAAGACTGAAAGAGCAAAAAGGGAACACTGAGGTAAACTCCCAGATAGTGTTAACTTTGGAAAGCAACAACCACCCTTTTGCCTAAGGGAACAAAAGATAAGTAGTGCTGAGGTTATCAGAATCTAAGAATTGAAAGGAGGAGCCACAGCATAGCTGTGGCTTTGACCTTTGAGGGGCACCCCACAAAGCTGTGCTTGGACCTCTGAAGGATATCTTTCAGAGCTGTGCTCAGACCACTGAGGCGAATTAAGCAGGTTGCTGCTGGTAATTCTGGCAGGAGAGTGGCATGGTTGGTGCTTAGAGCTGGAGGCCAGAACTTAGCTATCCTCTGTAGCTGGAGAGATGCTGAAAAGAATTGGAAACAAGAATAAATTCCTTCCTTCCTGCCACCTGCCAGTCTCTAAAGTTGCCTCTAATTGTCAGAATCTTACAGGAGTCTGGGAAGTTCCATGTGCAGATCTTGATCAAAGAATCACAAAGCTGAAAATAGAAGAATAGGCTTGGAATCAAGAGACAACAGCCAACACAGTTTGTGTAGAAACATAGTTAAGGAATCTCCTTTTTGTAATCCAGAACATCAGTTAACATCATACATCTGTCTGTATGGGTTTGGAGAATCATCTTTCCTGTGCTCTGATAGTATCATATGCTTGTTATGAGATATGGGTTTTGTGTTTATGTATATCTGTGTTTTTTTTACCCACTGGACTGTACTGCTTAAGGGCAAGGATCTTGCCCCATACCGGGCACTCAGTATTCATTTTGTGAATGAATGAAGTGCTTTACAAATGTTTGCTGTGTTGAGAGTCTGTTTTTCTCTGGTATATAGAAATGTTATGTTTCATAGTTGATGTATCTTTTGTTGCTTTAGGATACATTAGCCACCAACACCCACAGTATTTCCCTAGCAGTTAGCTCAGAATACTAGAGAATACTAGAAGTGATCTTTGGACTGGTCCTAAAAATGGAGTTCACTAGTTGCCTTTGGCCAGTTGTACTTCCGAACTGCTTCATTGTACTGTTTCTCTGTGGGAGACCAATTCAAAAATGTTATAGAACTTTACAATGTGGAAGATAACTTTACAGTTTTGGGACCAGAGCCGAGTGGTAGTCTGCCTCTCCTGATCTCAGGAAGGGATTTGACAAATGGCTATTTGGGCTAGTAGGATTTTCTTTGCAAAGAAATAAGAGTTTAGTTAGTGTGCTAAGCTTTGGCTTTAAAAAAATTTTTTTAAACCTCAACGTATTTATTTATTTTTTAACGTCTTTGTTGGAGTATAGTTGCTTTACAACGTTGTGTTAGTTTCTGCTGTATAACAAACTGAATCAGCTATACGTATACATATATCACCATATCCCCTCCCTCTTACATCTCCCTCCCACCCTCCCTATCCCACCCCTCTAGGTGGTCACAGAGCATGGAGCTGATCTCCCTGTGCTATGCGGCTTAAGTTTTCGCTTTATTATGTAAGCTGTTTGAACTAGTAGATCTTACTAGGTGTCACAGCTCAATGTAAAGATTTTCAGATATTGGTGCTTTTAGAGAGAGACACTTCCTATCTGCCTTTCAGATTATGCAGACCTAAACTTGTTTTAGAATCTTATGTTTACATTCTATACCAGTTCTTATCTAAATGTAATCAGAATGTACAGCAATTAGAAGTCATCTACCATGTATATAGTATTTCTTCTGTCTCATGAAAAATATGATTGTACATGTGTAATTTTTATTAGTGCTGATACCATATTTGTTGGATTAGTTTACAGCGACAGCTCTCCTTTTATTGAGAAGATTCAAGCATTTGAAAATTTTTTTGCAAGGCGTATCGATTTATACGATAAGGTAAGGTTCTTGCATAACAAAGCTACTAGTCCACCTTTATGTGTCATCTTATTGAACAATGTATTTGAGGTGCTAGTGATTGTGATTATAGACACTGGACTGCCTTGGTCCAGCTGCTAGCTTCCCACTTACCAGCAATATGGACTTCGGTGAATTGCTTTCTTTTGTGTGTTTTCTCGTCTATCATTAGAGTATGAGAGTATTATTAATACCTACCACAAAGGGTTGTTAAGAGACATAAATAAGTTAATACATTTTAAATATTGGAACTGTGCTTGGCACAAAACTTATAGTACTTATTATCACCATATATATTTTTAATTTAATTTAATTTATTTTTTATATAGCAGGTTCTTATTAGTTATCTATTTTATACATATTAGTGTATACATGTCAATCCCAATCTCCCAATTCATCCCACCACCACCCCCACCCCCACCACCTTCCCTGCTTGGTGTCCATATGTTTGTTCTCTACATCTGTGTCTCTATTTCTGCCCTGCAAACTGGTTCATCTGTACCATTTTTCTGGGTTTCAAATGTATGCGTTAATATACGATATTTGTTTTTCTCTTTCTGACTTACTTTACTCTGTATGACAGTCTCTAAATTCATCCATGTCTCTACAAATGACCCAGTTTCATTCCTTTTTATGGCTGAGTAATATTCCATTGTATATATGTACCACATCTTCTTTATCCATTCATCTGTCAACAGGCATTTAGGTTACTTCCATGACCTGGCTATTGTAAATAGTGCTGCAGTGAACATTGGGGTGCATGTGTCTATTTGAATTATGGTTTTCTCTGGGTATATGCCCAGTAGTGGGATTGCTGGGTCATATGGTAATTCTATTTTATTTATTTATTTTTTTTTGCGGTACGCGGGCCTCTCACTGCTGTGGCCTCTCCCATTGCGGAGCACAGGCTCTGGACATGCAGGCTCAGTGGCCACGGCTCACGGGCCTAGCTGCTCCGCGGCATGTGGGATCTTCCCAGACTGGGACACAAACCCGTGTCCCCTGCATCGGCAGGCGGACTCTCAACCACTGCGCCACCAGGGAAGCCCTGGTAATTTTATTTTTAGTTTTTAAGCAACCTCCGTACTGTTCTCCATAGTGGCTGTATCAATTTACATTCCCACCAACAGTGCAAGAGGGTTCCCTTTTCTCCCCAGTCTCTCCAGCATTTGTTGTTTGTAGATTTTCTGATGATGCCCATTCTAACCGGTGTGAGGTGATACCTCACTGTAGTTTTGATTTGCATTTCTCTAATAATTAGTGATGTTGAGCAGCTTTTCACGTGCTTCTTGCCCATCTGTATGTCTTCTTTGGAGAAATGTCTATTTAGGTCTTATGCCCATTTTTTGATTAGGTTTATTTTTTTAATATTGAGCTGCATGAGCTGATATTATCACTATATTAACATTATATGCTTTCTCAAAGTATGTGATTGAATGCTCATCTATGGTAAAAAAGCAATCATTATTTTCATACCGTAATATTTTGTAGGATGAAATAGAAAGAAAGGGAAGTATTTTGGTGGATTTTAAAGAACTGACAAAAGATGACGAAATAGCTAAATTGATACCAAATATAGCAAATGAATTAAGGGATACACCTGACAAAACCCTGGCTTGCATGGGTCTGGCAATACATCAGGTAAGTGTTGATTTTGTGAGACTTTTGTCAAAATTTTAAAGGAAGATTTCACAGTCACAGTACCTTCTCTAAAAGATTCTTAGTTTTTACCAACAGACCTTTGCTAGAAATGAAAGGTTGCTATCCTGTCAGAGGAAGACTTCATAGGCGTGGTGGGGTTTAGAGTGGGTCTTAAAGTGGTACTGAGGACTGGACATAGAGCAGAGGAGGTCAGGGTATCCAGGTGAGGGTTCATTAAAAAGATTCGTTGCAAAGATGTATACACTGCTAGTGACCCAAGGCTGGGAACCTTGGCTGTTGTCTTCAGACTCCTCTTGCTCATTAGTTCTTTTTTTTAATTAATTAATTAATTTATTTAGTTTTGGCTGTGTTGGGTCTTCTGTTCTGTGCACGGGCTTCCTCTAGTTGCGGTGAGCAGGGGCTACTCTTCGTTGCGGTGCGTGAACTTCTCACTGCGGTAGCTTCTCTTGTTGCGGAGCACAGGCTCTAGGCGCAAGGGCTTCAGTAGTTGTGGTGCACGGGCTCAGTACTTGTGGCTCACAGGCTCTAGAGCGCAGGTTCAGTAGTTGTGGCGCACAGGCTTAGTTGCTCCGCGGCGTGTGGGATCTTCCCAGACCAGGGCTTGAACCTGCGTCCCCTGCGTTGGCAGGTAGATTTTTAACCACTGTGCCACCAGGGAAGTCCCTCTCATTAGTTCTTCATGTCTAAATTACCACATCCTTTCACTTCTATTTCTAAAATATCTCTTAAATCCACCTCTTTTCCATCCTTACAGCCTCTGTCATAAGACTTCATTATCTTTCCTTAACTGTTGCCATACGTGGTAAAACACGATTTGTCCTTGGAAACTGTGGTGACTCTTTTCTGCCAAATGATATCCAAACCCTTTGTGTGGCATTGAAAGCCTTCCATAACCTGGTTCAACTTCCTCTCCCTGCTCTCCTGCCATCCAGCTAAACTAAGCTCCCTCTAGGATTCTTACACGTGCTGTCCATTTGGCATAGAATGCCCCTTGCCTCACATGTCCAAATGTCTTGGGCCTAACTCAGTTGTCACTCTGAAACCTTTCTCATGACCCCTTTTCAAAACTCACATGGTTTTTTTGTCTGTAAATCTTTATGGTAGCAATTATAGCTGCATATTTGCATCTCATTTTTTCAGACTGGCAGCATACTGCTTTGTACACAGGTAGATGTTAAATATTTATTTTACTTAATGTCAAATGCCAAGGAAGTAAATATTGGTTATTTCAAAAGTAATCTTTATTTTCTTTATCTTAATCACTGAATTTGTAGAAGTAGAAAATATTTTTTTTCCAGAATCCATCCAGAATATCTTTAAGGGGCTACTGTAAGGACTTTTAATACTAGGTTTAGTTGAGGCAGAAAGTAGCAGACAGGGATGCTGGAGTTTTCCAGCCCAAGGACAGCAGAACCCCAGGTAAAACATAACCCACTATAAAATTAGCAATCATAATAAAATATCAGAATTTTTTTTTTTTTTTTACGGTACGCGGGCCTCTCACTGTTGTGGCCTCTCCCGTTGTGGAGCACAGGCTCCGGACACACAGGCTCAGCGGCCATGGCTCACGGGCCCAGCCGCTCTGCGGTATGTAGGATCTTCCCGGACTGGGGCACGAACCCGCGCCCCCTGCATTGGCAGGCGAACTCTCAACCACTGCACCACCAGGGAAGCCCTAAATATCAGAATTTTAAAGGGCAGTTAGAGTTCTGTTAATATGCTCTTCTGAACTGTTTATATTCTTAACTTCATATTCTCTATAAAAGAGTTCTGCTTCAAGAGGGTATCTTGTTTTCAAACTTTTGAGTAAATGTCTGTCTTGTCTAGGTGTTAACTAAGGATCTTGAAAGGCATGCAGCTGAGTTACAAGCCCAAGAAGGATTGTCTAGAAATGGGGAGACAATGGTAAATGTGCCACACATTCATACAAGGTGAGGAATTTTCTGGTATTGAAGTGTTATTCAGAAACAGGCATTAAAGACTATTTAAGAGTGAGAACCTTATTTTATAAAGCCAAAGAAATCAGTAAAAAGTATATGAGTTTCTTGCTAACTCATTGGTCATCACATCCAAGTGAACCTGCTGAATTTGAAGAGATCTTGATAGAAATAAGCTTTTTCTGCCTAAATAAGTTGATTTGTGAACCTGCAAATTTTTGTAAGCATTGATTTTGGATGTATGCTTATCAAGACCCTGCTATTTACATTTAATAATGCATGTGATACACTAAGTGGTGTGATTAAATTTTGTTAAAATTATTAGATTTCTATTAAACACAGAACAAATGGAATTTTTTCTTGAATTCAACTTTTTATTGTATTATAAGATTTTAAATTCTCATTAGAAGAGATGAATAAGGTAATCATCAAGGTTGTTTCTTTGTTTTTTTTTCCTTAGAATTTAAAAAAGACATTTCCTAACATTTCTTGAAAAAGAATTTGGAGACTCAGAAGTTGCTGAATTTGAGACTTTCCTTTTGGCATTATTTTTTTCCTTTTTCCCTAGAGAACAGCCAATGAGACAAGAGGAAAAGTGAAGATTTAACTTTTTTTATTTTTAAGACTGATTTAATACTTGTAAAATTCCTGATATATATGGGGATGATATGGTTTGAGAATTCCATAGTTTCTTAAAGGGACTTGTGAAAATGCAGACAACCTCAGCTTTCTGCTCATTTTAAATGTATAGATAAATATGTTCCTGTTTTTGTTTTTAGGGTATACAACTATGAGCCCTTAACACAGCTCAAGAATGTCCGAGCAAATTACTATGGAAAATACATTGCTCTGAGAGGGACAGTGGTTCGCGTCAGTAATATAAAGCCTCTCTGTACCAAGATGGCTTTTCTTTGTGCTGCGTGTGGAGAAATTCAGAGTTTTTCTCTTCCAGATGGAAAATATAATCTTCCCACAAAGGTTATACCATGTTCTTTAACTACTTCCTTCTTTATCTTGGTAAAGAAGGCAAATCAATTTACAGAAAACATTTCCCAGTGTTTCTAAATACAGAGCTTATTTTTATTGTTTATTTTCAGTTTTTAAATTATAAAATACTTCAGGGTACAAAAAATAAACAAAACATCTCTATTCACCACTCAGAATTTACATTTTGCCAGCTCCAGCTGTATCTTGAAAGAGGTAAAGCATTACTGGTACAGCTTTTGTCTCTTTTTTACCCCTTGCTTGTACCATTCCCAGAGACAGTCATTATCCTGAAGTTAATTTGTATTCTTTCCGTTCATATTTTTATATTCTGGCTTAATAGGTACACATATTGTTTTCTTTCCTTTATTCTGCTGTTGGAAAGTGATGCATTCCTTTTTTAACTTTTTTTTAAAACTATAAATTTTAAAACTATAGAAAAGTGTAGAGAATAATGTAACTAATATCTGTGTACTACCATTATGGGTTGGCAAATATTTAGCTAATTTTTTTACAAAAAATATTAAGTGTTATAAAGGTAAAGTCTCTTTGTTTCCCTCCTCAGTTCCATTAACTTTGTTCCACCCCTAGAGCCACTATTCTGAAATCAGCATGTATTCCTCAAGTCTGCATTTTCATACTTGACTATATATGTAGGATTTGTTTTGTTTATGTTTACATAAATGATATACTGAATGTAACAAATTACAGCATTTTTTTCATTTGGTTATTTTGGAGTTCTACCTGTCTTAATACATATCTAATTCTTTCATTTATTGTGTGGAGTAAATGAATAGCCACTGTTTATCCATAATCTTGGCAGACATTGTGCTGTTTCCAGTTTTTCACAATTTCAAATAATGCTGCAGAGAACATTCTTGTACATGTCTCCTTAGCAGAGGAATTTCTCAGTTATATGCTATGCTTATTTTTAACATTTTTAGATGTTGCCAAAGTACTTTCCAGAATGTTGGTCCCAACTTACACCCCTGCTGGTGGTGTTAAGTGATTACCATTTCCCCATATTTTCATTAACACTTGGTATTGTTAGGTTTTTAAATTTTTGCCAGACTGATGGGTGTAAAATGATATTTCATTTTTAATATGAATTTCTGTGATTTCTGTTATGTTTGAGCATCTTTTCACATCTTTATTGGCCATTCAGTTTCTTTATTGAATTTTCTGTTCATTTTTCTGTTTATACTATTGATAGGAGTTCTTTATGAATTCTAGATACTGAGCATTGATTTCTTACATTATAGATATTTTCTCCCAGTCTTTAGTTTATCTCTTAACTTTGTGGTACATTTTTTGCTTTAGAGTTTTATCAATACATTTTGACATGGTTAAATTGATCAGTCTTTTTCCTATGACTTTTACATTTTCTCCATGGCTTAAGAAGGCCTCCCTCACTCACTATTTATAAACATCTCTCTTACATTTTCTTTCAGTACTTTTAAGTCTTGTTTTTTCTATTTAGATCTTTCGTCCATCTGAAATTTAATTTTGTGAATGGCATAAAGCTAAGGATCTAATATTATTCTTTTAGGTGGAAAGCCAGTTGTCGCCATTTATTAATTAAGCCCTCTGTTTCTATTGATGTGTAATACATCATCTGTAGTACACTGTGCTCCTGTAGACATGTGAGTCTGTTTTATTTCACTGGTCCTGTACCAGGTCTACACAATCCTATTTACATTGACCTTATTAAAACTTTTGATAAGGTAGGAACACTTGGCCATACCGATTCTTCTTTTCCAGAGTTGCCTTTATCATCCTTAGACTTTAATAAGTTTAACATTTAGTACATTTTTACTCACATTGAAATTCCTAAGGCTTCCTTCTCTTGTAGGAAGAACAGAGTATGTTAGATTCAGCTATTGGTTCTGAATAATCAATGGTGTTGGTAAATGGGTGTCACCTACTATTTGGGCTTAAGATTCAGGACTGCCTTTAGGTCAGAGAGGCCAGATTTTTTTTTTTTTTCCCCCTTTGGCTCATTTTGTGGAATCTTAGTTCTCTGACCAGGGATTGAACCTGTGACCTCAGCAGTGAAAGCACAGTCTTAACAACTGGGCCTCCAGGGAATTCCCTGGAGAGGCCAGAATTTAAATCCTGATTTAAATTGGATATTTTCTGTAAACATTATTTTGTCAGGGTATTTCCATGCCCTCTAATACAGTAGGTAGTAACGCTGACTTCATTACTCATGTCTGAACTTCAGTGAATCAAAGTGATCAGAAAGACAGTTGTTCCAGCTGATCTCTGTTCCAGTCACTATTGCTGCATAACTAATCACCCTACAGCATAGTGGCTCAAAATAACAACAATCATTTTATTATTTCACATGGTGTCTGTGGGTCAGGAGTTTGGAAGAACTGGTTGGCTGGGTACTTCTGGCTCTTGATCTCTTAGGGAGCTGGAATAGCAAGTGACTGGACTCACTGGGCACTGGCCAGTATCTCTCTTCCACGTTGTCTTTCTGTGTGGTCTGGTTTTGGCTTCTTGCCCACAGTATGGCAGCTCAGGACACTCATTCTGCTCACATGACTGCCAATAGCTTCAAGAGACAGAGGTCCAGCTGACTGGCAGAAATGGCTTTGCCTCTTTTGAGGCAGCCTCAGAGGTCAGGCAGCATTACTTCTGTCACATTCGGTTGGTTACAAAGTGAGTCACAAGCCTGTCCACATCCCAGGAGGGGGAAATTAGACTCCAGCTCTTTATAGGGGAGTGGCAGGGTTCTAGAAAGGTTTGAAGGGTGATACAATTACAACCGTATTTGGAAAACACAGTCTGCCACAGTCTCTCTACTTATAAATGCATCTTGAGGTACAAACAGCAAACAAATGACTTACGAAAACTTGAACACAACTGACTTACATGTTGAGGACTGCCTGTGTGGTACAATAAACATTATACTATACAAGCAGTGCAAAAGGAGGTTAGATAGGAGAATTGGGGATTAAAGAAGACCCAGGAAAGGCTTTTGAAAAGGGGAGGATTGGAGCTGGGTATGTGGGACTGGATACAAGGAGATGTTCAAGGATTGGGAGACTACTTGGGCACAAAGGAAGGAATAAGTGCTTGGTGTGACAGGTGTGTAAAGAGACTTGCATACCCACAGCAGAAAGAATAAGAGCAGTCATCAAGAGGGACCAGCTGAAAAAGTGCCTCAAAAACAAAATCAATACAGAAGAAAATAGAAAGTCATTGCAGCTTTTAATTCATCTTACTTTAATACCATTCTGGGACCAACTTTTAAACCAATACTAAATGAAGCATTTTAACTTGAATTTTCCTGAGATATGATTGTAGTATATCAAAATTTAAGTGCGAATTAATCTTGTTGCAGTGTCCTGTGCCTGCATGTCGAGGGAAGTCATTTACTGCACTCCGAAGCTCTCCTCTCACAGTTACGATGGACTGGCAGTCAATCAAGTAAGCAATCAGACTATTAAATAAAAGGCAGGTTTTAGAGCCCTCATACTGCCAAGTAAATCTACAGTATTCCTGTATTATACTTTGATGCTTCTCTGTAAATTGTGATAAAGTATATAATAAAAGGTTTACTTGCTGCAGTTATGTGTTGGAGTGATAATTGTCTTCATTTGAGATTTGTTTTCTATCAGATTCCAGAAAGGATTTAACGTACAAGTATTATGTCATTTTGCTATTGAGAAATCATTTTATATCTCATTTATTTTACTCATTGAATTGGATGTATATATAAGCAAAGCTGTATGTTTCATTCCATAATGTGATATCCTAGAAATAATATTGTTTTGAAGTTTTAAAATAGAGAATCCCTTAGAAATAGATACATTTCATTTTATGTTCGCAATATCCATGAGGCATTTTCTATAGGTGATTAAAAAAAACTTTTTTTTTAAAGTCAGATAGTTTTCTCTATGTTTGTATATTTTTAACAATTTATTCCATTTTTTTCTGGCTGTAGTCCCATAACTCATCCCTAAATATAAAATAATGGGTAGTTTTGAAGTCAGGGTGCTATCCAGGAAACTTGGCTGAAACAAATGGTCTTTAAAAACTAAGAACATAGGGGAAAAGTGAAGTAGATTTCTACCAAGCCCTGTCCTAGCTTGACCTCCTAATGCCCTATAAAAACCAAGACCAATATATACAATAATTAACTGTGCACTATGCTGAGATCTTTACAGACACTCCATTTTATAAAAGATGAAATGTTTAAAACTCTTGAGTATGATCATGTGGGGGAGCCTGGTTTCCAGCCCATGTCTATAGCACTTTCACCACTGAAGGGGGTGGTGAGGGCCTCAAAGGTGCTATAAGGTTCACAGTATATGCATAGAAGATTCAGAGTGATTTAATTATTTGAACAAAATTTCTTTGTTTTCAGGTAAAAATAGACTAAAAATAGGCTTAAATATTTTAACTGGGTTTGAATGATCATCTCCTAATATTAGGAAATCAAACTTAGGGGTAGATGATTGAGAAAAGGAGGACATTTAAGTCCTTTTCTTGAGTTTTTAAAAGTAAGGTATTGCTCAGGTTCATTTTAAATGAGTTATAGTAAAACTTTGTTAATGCAATATTAGCTTACATAATTAATTGTCTTATTCTATTGCTCTGTAGGTACATAAAATGATTTTTTGCCCTAGAAGAAAGGCCTCCTTCCTGCCATATATAGTAAACTCAGTTTCAATTTTTTCTGAGCCTTAGCTTGGATGGCCATAAGGAATTAAGTAATTGTTTCTCAACTAGTGCATTGAAATGTTTGGATGAGTCAAGGTGACAGCTTTATTGTGTATATCAGAATCGAAGCCTTATAGTTGCAGCAGTCCCAGTTCTAGAAGTTCATCTGATGAAGACAGTCACAATATGTGCAGAAATAGCTTGCTGAAAGTATGTTTTCACAGTGTTGATAACCAAAAATGGAGAATAACCTAAACATCTGAAGAAAATATTATAAAAAGGATGATACTATGAACTATTGTGTAGCCACTAATTATGATGATGTAGGAGAGTGTTTTGAAATGACATCCAAAAATGTTTACAATGAATTTAGTGATAAAGCAGGTCACAGAATGTTCTCTACTGTACAATACTGACTTTATTAAAAAAAAAAAAACACTGGTAAATACAAAAACATGTTAAGAGTATACTGTCTGGGAGGTCAGATGAAAGTAATTGTTATTTTTTTCTTTCTGTTTATCTGTGTTTTTAAATTTTTACAAAGGTGACACATAGAAATATGTGTTCTTTTAATAAGAAAAGTGTAAAAATATACTGTTTTTCTTTCTTTTTTTTGGGCTGCTTTGGGTCTTTGTTGCTGCATGCAGGCTTTCTCTAGTTCTGGCGAGTGGGGGCTACTCTTTGTTGCAGTGTGCCGGCTTCTTATTGCAGTGGCTTGTCTTGTTGTGGAGCACAGGCTCTAGGCATGCGGGCTTCAGTAGCTGTGGCTTGCAGGCTCTAGAGAGCAGGCTCAGTAGTTGTGGCGCACAGGCTTAGTTGCTCCACGGCACGTGGGATCTTCCCAGACCAGGGATCAAACCCGTGTCCCCTGCATTGGCAGGTGGATTCTTAACCACTGCGCCACCAGGGAAGTCCCCAAAAATATACTTTTTTAAAGCAAGGTGACCTTAGCATGTTGTGTCACTCTGACACTTCTCATTGCAGTTCGCCAGTGTTTAAATATGCATTGAGGGTGAAAGTAGTGGGTAACCATGGAGCAGGGTTTGTGCTTACTTCATCATTTAAGTGATTAAATTAAAAAGTTTTAAAATAATGTGTATGTTTTTAAAAACTCAATCAGCATAGAAGGCCACAGTTCCCACAACTTCTTGTTGCCTTATACATAATTCTAGATAGCATTCTTATGTCTCTTCCTTCACTTTACTTATCCAGTCTGTGAGCTGAGAATGTTAGAGACATGGTACCTGCTGTCCCTTCTCCCTCTTCCACCTTTTTTCAGTATGATGTTACTTTTAAATTGTCAAGGTTTACTTCTGTTTTCTAATGAGAATTATCTTCCATGTTTTATTCATAGGTCATATCTAATGAAACCAACAAACAGCACTTACATTTTTATGATAACATAAATATTGTTCAACAGAGAATCAAGTCAGGTGATCAGATGCCAAGAGAAAGAAATGTAATTTGTGTCACTGGGTTGTTTTGTTTTGTTGGGGTTTTTTGCCCCTTAAAGGAAAATGATCCAAGCATCAAAATCAAAAAGGATTCTTTTCTTATACTCCACTGAGTTAGCCCATATTTTAATATGCTTCATATTTGGACTATAACTGTCGTTTAGCACTTTTCCTACTCTTCGTAATCTTTTTATCCATGGTGTTCTGAAAACGTCTGAGTCTATCTAACTGTGTCTTCATCTTGCTTGATACTGATTGGCCCTTTTCTTCTAGAGTTGTCTTCAACTCTAGAATATCTATTTTCTATTTTCTCTCTTTGGGCTTCTTATCAGGTGTATCCATTCAATTGTTTGTCCTTCACCCTTTGTTTTCTTTATGCTCTTTTCTAGATTTCTTTGGCTTTTGCTTGTATCCTTTCTATAAGTGTTTGATTTTTATATACATATCTTTAATTTTTCTGATCTCACACTTGTTTTCCAATAGTTTCTTTTTCATAGCAGCTCATTCTTGTTTTATGATGGTAACATTTTCTCAGAAACTCTTAAGTAGTTTTTTCTTTGTTTTTAATGCTTTTCTCCTTCTTTAATTATTGCCATTTCATCTTCAAATATCTGATGAGGAATGAGAAATTATTTGGAGTAGGTAGGATAAATTTCCTTTGCTATTTTTTAGGTAGGAGCTTTTCTTCAAAAAGCCTCATCCCTAGATAGAGGGTAGGGTTTTGACAGCCAGATTTTGCTTTATGAATGTTTTTTGAATTTGGCTTGGGCTCCTCAAATGCCAGAATGAGGAGGCTTATGCTGGAGCTCTGATATCCTCTCTCGGCACCTTAGTTCCCCTCATAGAGTAGATGGCTCTGTTTCCTTAAAACAGTGCTCTGGTTTTTGCCAGATGGGGAAGCCTGATGGCTTTCCTGGGATGCCCTCCTTCTTCTTCTACCCACCTATGCCCCCACCTTCCAAATAATTTCTGAACAGCTCTTCTGCGACTTGTCTTTCAGTTGATTATTCTGTTTTGTTTCAGCCATCTGCTCCCACTTGCCATTCCTGCCACCTCCAACTTACAAGCCTCTCTAGGGCTGAGAACATTGGCTCCCACTTCTCTTGTACCCTTGTAAATTTTTCCTGTGTGTATTCTGGAATTCATTTTATTTTATCCATCAGTACTTTCCCATTTGCTGTTTTATAAAATTTCATTAATCTCTCTTATTTGATGATGGCACCTCTGCATGCCCCAAAACTTCTCTTCACTCTTTTAGTGACTGTTGTTTTGGTGGACACTTTAGAGGGAAGGTAGGCAAATGCATGTGCCCATTCTGCCATCTTTAATTGGAAATTGCTGAAGTAGTTTTAAATATACCATTGAACCTTTTCTTTTTTTTTTAAACTAACTGCCCTTTATCTATCTCAGCATCATGTGGACCCTGAATAGTTACTGTGTTGACCAAATAACCCAAAGTCAGTTTATGTACTGACTGAAAATTGTTTAACTTTTTAGAATCCAGGAGTCGATGTCTGATGATCAGCGAGAAGCAGGTCGGATTCCACGAACAATAGAATGTGAGCTTGTTCACGATCTTGTGGATAGCTGTGTCCCAGGAGACACAGTGACTATCACTGGAGTTGTCAAAGTCTCAAATGCTGAGGAAGGTGTGGTATAACTTTCCTTAATTCAATTGTCCCTCAATAGTTTGTCAGCATTCATCTTTTCCCTTTTTAAGATACTTCTGAATTTCCATTAATTTAAAGAACTTGATTCTTATATAGGTGAAACTTTTCCTCTAAAATAAAAGTTTATTTATAGCTCACCATGCCTTTCTTTTACAGTCTACTTGAATCTTTGTAGGGAAAATAAAAATACCAATTATTGTATATCATACTTTGAAATTTACAGGTTCTCGAAATAAGAATGACAAATGCATGTTCCTTTTGTACATTGAAGCAAATTCTGTTAGCAACAGCAAAGGACAGAAAACTAAGCCTTCCGAGGATGAGTATAAGCATGGAACATTGATGGAGTTCTCACTTAAGGACCTTTATGCCATCCAGGAGATTCAATCTGAAGAAAACCTGTTTAAACTCATTGTCAAGTATGTATGAGGTTATCTCAAGTTTTACTTTATCGTGTGCATGTTGGGGGTGCTCTTGGCTACCAATAACTGAAAACTAATCAAAATGTTTGCAAATTACAATTCATTAGACATCTTTAGACCTGTGCAGCCAAGTCATTGAAAGAAGGAGACTAAAGGGTGAACTGCATACATAATATTTAAAGAAGGGATAAAATTTCATTTTTTCAGTTCAATTCAAAGAATCAGAATAAATAAGGCCATATATGAATATATGAAGTACTATGTTGAATATAAAGAAGTATTTTACATTTGTCAATTGTATAAATAGGAACAAACAAAAAGGACAGAGTGGAAGAGATATAATCCAGCTAATCACCCATCTTTGTACAGCCCATAAGCTGAGTGGTTTTTACATTTTTTCATAGCTGAAAAAAATTAAAAAGAATATTTCATGACACACAAAACTACATGAAGTTCAAATTTTGCTATCCATAAGTAAACTTTTATTGGAACACAGCCACACTTGTTCATTTACATAGTATCTGACTGCTTTTGAGCTACAGGGGCAGAGTTGAGTAGATGCAATAGAGAATGGCTCACAGATATTTATGTGTTTGTACCTTTACAGATAAGTTTACTGATCTCTAGTTGAAACAATAAGGAAAATTTACTATATTACACAATCTAGTTACTCAACTGAAGAGTCATGGGACAGTGAATTACAAAGTCATTTCAACTACTTGTATGTAGGGTGTTGTTTGTTTACTTTTAAAAAGCAAGAAATAGATTCACATCGAAGTCACTTACTATTGATAAGTATTTCATAATATTTTTTTATTTCCGTGTTATTGCCCTGCAGTAGAGAAGAAGCAGTGTAGAGGCATTTTTGCTTTAGTGATTACGAGCCTTTTCTAGAAGATAAACCTGAGTTAGAATCTTGCTTCAGCCACTTCCAATGTGATCTGGGGCATGTTAATTTCTCCTTCATTTTTATCTTCTTAAAGTAGAAATAATAATACCTGCCTCAGAATGTTGTTCTGAAGATTAAATGAGATTTCATTATGTACTTAACATAGTTAACACAATGTGCTGTTATTTTGAAGTATTTTGACAAATTTTTGGATAACTTTGAAGAAATAGGAGAAAATGTGAGAGACCGAATAGTAGCTGTACCAGAGGTAAAGAACTGAGGTTTTGAAGTGCATTGTATTAGAAAAATTGATCTTGTCACGCTTTTCTCTTCACCTAGGCTTTGGGCTCTAGGAGAATTTAACAGTTTTTCTTTCTGCCTTTAATATGTTAATTAGAAAGCTGGGAAAAGTATAGAGTTCCTCAGGAGTTCTTTGTCCTTAAACCCTTAGAGATGTCCTTTGAATAGATGGCCATCCAAACCCACCCTGGGAGAGAGGGTGCTCTGAGCTAGGGTGGCGATGTGATCTGGTGATAAATGTTGGGGTGGTGAGTGGTCTGTAGCAGGTGGCCAAGGAACACCCTGGTTGAGGACCAAAACACCTCTTTGATTGGTACCTCTTACCAGTTATAAATAAAAATGAACATTTGCAGTGGTCCTTCTTCTGTCATACTTAAGGAAGATAAGTTAGTATGAAAAACCTGGGTTTCCTTCCTACAGTTTGCTTTTACCTTTTAGTTCTAAGTTTGTGATTCCAACATCAAAACTTGAATTTTTCATGGTCCTCCATTTGTGAATCTTGCAGGGGTTGGCAAACTAGGCAGGCTGCTTGTTTTGGTAAATAAAGTTTTTATTAGAGCACAGCCCCACCCATTTATTTACAAATTGTTGGCTTTGACAAAAGTTGGGTAGTTGTGACCCAGACAGTAAAACTGAAACTATTTACTTTCTGGCCCTTTAGGAAAAATGTCAACCCTTGCTAGATTAATTGAGGCCTATGAAAAGAGAATGGAGAAGACAATAGAAGGCTGTTTTAGTTTAGGTTCCTTCAGAAGCAATGATTTGCATAAATGTAGTTTCTTTGGGAGGTGATCCCCAGAAATACTGGGAGGAGAATGGGGAAGTGAGACAGAGAAGGGAGGGCAGTTAGTGTATGGTACCTTAATGGAGGCTTAATAAAGGCTTAATCCTTCTGAGGCCTCTGGGACACTTGACTATAGAGCTAGCCTCAGTATTTTTCCATCTAAGGGCCTAGATTTGGGGCTGCTCCTGGGAATATTAGACATCCGAGCACTTCTGGCCTGCCCAGCCTGCCTGCTGATGATGCTTCTGCAGCCACAGAAAGCCCTTTGGCAGACAGGTGCAGGTGCTTGGTAAGAGGCCAGCAGTGATCATGCAGGAGCACGCTGAACAATGATTGCCAAGGGGAAGTGGCAGGACACCAACTTCTGTGTTGACATGTATTAACAGGGATAATGATTCACAGTTAACTGATTATATCTCTTCCTCCCTGTCCTTTTTGTTCCTGTTTATATAATTGATAAATGGGAAATACTTCTTTATATTCAACATAATACTTTATATATTCATATATGGCCTTATTTATTCTGATTCTTTGAACTGAAATTTTATCCCTTTATTATGTACTCATTTCACCCTTTAGTCTCCTTCATTCAGTGACTTGGCTGCACAGGTCTAAAGATGTCTATTCATGTAAAATAGAATGTAATTTGATATCCTAAAGCCTAAAGTAGAAGACCATAATTATGATCTTTTTTTTTTTTTTTTTTTTTTGTGGCGCTCCATGTGGCATGAGGGATCTTAGTTACCTGACCAGGGATAGAACCCTCGCCCCCTGCATTGGAAGCGTGGAGTCTTAACCACTGGACCACTAGGGAGGTCCCTATGATGCATTTTAAAGGCTAGTAATATAAATGCTTTACAAGTGTCCTGCCTCCCTTACACAGGCACACTTTTTAAAACATTCTTCCCTTTATAGATTCACCAAGAATTTTGATAAATTTACTGTTAGAATAAAATTTCTTGAGTTGTTTGAGGAGATGTAAATTTTTATTTTTTACTATTTTCTTTTGATGCTAAATAAAGCAAGTTAAGCAAATTGTAAAGTAGATCTTCTAGTGTATCACTGAAATGTAAGTTAGAATTTATAAGTCATATTCTGTTTTTCAGCTCGCTTTGCCCTGTCATTTTTGGTCATGAAGTAAGTATTTTACTTCCTCTTTGCTCAAAAATACATAAATTTGGCAAAAATAGTATATAGAGATATCACAAATAATAGTCATTTCTGTTGGACAGTTATTCATATTTTATTTATTTATTTAAAGCAATTAAGTTTAGTATTTTTCTTTAACATCTTTATTGGGGTATAATTGCTTTACAATGGTGTGTTAGTTTCTGCTTTATAACAAAGTGAATCAGTCATACATAAACATATGTTCCCATATGTCTTCCCTCTTGCGTCTCCCTCCCTCCCACCCTCCCTATCCCACCCCTCCAGGCTGTCACAAAGCACCGAGCCAATATCCCTGTGCCATGCGGCTGCTTCCCACTAGCTATCTACTTTACTGCGTTTGTTAGTGTGTATATGTCCATGACTCTCTCTCGCCCTGTCACAGCTTACCCTTCCCCCTCCCCATAACCTCAAGTCCGTTCTCTAGGAGGTCTGCGTCTTTATTCCTGCCTTACCCCTAGGTTCTTCATGACATTTTTTTTCTTAAATTCCATATATATGTGTTAGCATATGGTATTTGTCTTTTTCTTTCTGACTTACTTCACTCTGTATGACAGACTCTAGGTCTATACACCTCATTACAAATAGCTCAATTTCGTTTCTTTTTATGGCTGAGTAATATTCCATTGTATATATGTGCCACATCTTCTTTATCCATTCATCCCATGATGGGCACTTAGGTTGTTTCCATCTCCGGGCTATTGTAAATAGAGCTGCAATGAACATTTTGGTACATGACTCTTTGAATTTTGATTTTCTCAGGGTATATGCCCAGTAGTGGGATTGCTGGGTCATATGGTAGTTCTATTTGTAGTTTTTTAAGGAACCTCCATACTGTTCTCCATAGTGGCTGAACCAATTCACATTCCCACCAGCAGTGCAAGAGTGTTCCCTTTTCTCCACACCCTCTCCAGCATGTATTGTTTCTAGATTTTTTGATGATGGCCATTCTGACTGGTGTGAGATGATATCTCATTGTAGTTTTGATTTGCATTTCTCTAATGATTAATGATGTTGAGGATTCTTTCATGTGTTTGTTGGCAGTCTGTATATCTTCTTTGGAGAAATGTCTGTTTAGGTCTTCTGCCCATTTTTGGATTGGGTTGTTTGTTTTTTTGTTATTGAGCTGCATGAGCTGCTTGTAAATTTTGGAGATTAATCCTTTGTCGGTTGCTTCATTTGCAAATATTTTCTCCCTTTCTGAGGGCTGTCTTTTGGTCTTGTTTATAGTTTCCTTTGCTGTGCAAAAGCTTTGAAGTTTCATTAGGTCCCATTTGTTTATTTTTGTTTTTATTTCCATTTCTCTAGGAGGTGGGTCAGAAAGGATCTTGCTGTGATTTATGTCATAGAGTGTTCTGCCTATGGTTTCCTCTAAGAGTTTGATAGTTTCTTGCCTTACATTTAGGTCTTTAATCCATTTTGAGCTTATTTTTGTGTATGGTGTTAGGGAGTGATCTAATCTCATACTTTTACATGTACCTGTCCAGTTTTCCCAGCACCACTTATTGAAGAGGCTGTCCTTTCTCCACTGTACATTCCTGCCACCTTTATCAAAGATAAGGTGTCCATATATGCGTGGGTTTATCTCTGGGCTTTCTATCCTGTTCCATTGATCTATCTTTCTGTTTTTGTGCCAGTACCATACCGTCTTGATAACTGTAGCTTTGTAGAATAGTCTGAAGTCAGGGAGCCTGATCCCTCCAGTTCCTTTTTTTGTTCTCAAGATTGCTTTGGCTATTCGGGGTCTTTTGTGTTTCCATACAAATTGCAAAATTTTTTGTTCTAGTTCTGTGAAAAATGCCAGTGGTAGTTTGATAGGGATTGCATTGAATCTATAGATTGCTTTGGGTAGTAGAGTCATTTTCACAATGTTGATTCTTCCAATCCAAGAACATGGTATATCTCTCCATCTATTTGTATCATCTTTATCTCTCCATCTATTTGTATCATCTTTAATTTCTTTCATCAGTGTCTTATAATTTTCTGCATACAGGTCTTTTGTCTCCTTAGGTAGGTTTATTCCTAGATATTTTATTCTTTTTGTTGCAGTGGTAAAGGGGAGTGTTTTCTTGATTTCACTTTCAGATTTTTCATCATTAGTATATAGGAATGCCAGAGATTTCTGTGCATTAATTTTGTATCCTGCCACTTTACCAAATTCATTGATTAGCTCTAAGTATTTTTTTTTAATTAATTAATTTTCTTTGTCTCTGTTGGGTCTTCATTGATGTGCATGGGCTTTTCTCCGGTTGCGGCAAGCAGAGGCTACTCTTTGTTGCTGTGCGCGGGCTTCTCATTGCGGTGGCTTCTCCTGTTGCAGAGTGTGGGCTCTAGGTGCGCGGACTTCAGTAGTTGTGGCGTGTGGGCTCTGTAGTTGTTGCTTGCGGGCTTTGGAATGCAGGCTTATTAGTTGTGGCACACACGCTTAGTTGCTCCATAGCATGTGGGATCTTCCCGGACCAGGGCTCAAACCTGTGTCCCCTGCATTGGCAGGTGGATTCTTAACCACTGCGCCACCAAGGAGGTCTCTCATATTTTAATATGAATCATTATATGAAAGATAAACTACAGTCCCTTGTAAGACAGAGCTGCTTACCAGTTAGAGTCAATAGGAATGACCTTTTTTTAAAGTGACTCTGGACACTGTAAATGTTAAAGCAGAAATTAACAAAGATTTCTCAGTTTTGTGGAATGGATTCAATGCCTGGCAAGGTAGGTCTTCACTCAGTGACTTTTAAGATAACCTGATTTTATATGCTTTCTAATTTAAGCTTTTTATTGTTTTTGTTTTGCGGTATGCGGGGCTCTCACCGTTGTGGCCTCTCCCGTTGCGGAGCACAGGCTCCGGACGCGCAGGCTCAGCGGCCATGGCTCACGGGCCCAGCCGCTCCATGGCATGTGGGATCTTCCTGGACCGGGGCACAAACCCATGTCCCCTGCATCGGCAGGCGGACTCTCAACCACTGCGCCACCAGGGAAGCCCTAAGCTTTTTAATCATTTACATTAAAGAAGTTTATATTTTTAGACTTACTTTTCTTAGGAAAAGAAAAAAAAACAGAGTTCAATCATGCTTTAAAAAAAAAGAATCCACACACAAATGTTGTAAACATCGGAGGAGCACCCCTTTTGCTAGTCATCTTTATGTTTTTCTCACTTGTTTCTTCTCTCTCTTCTTTCACATCTGAGCTTGTTAAAGCAGGTTTGGCGTTAGCACTCTTTGGAGGAAGCCAGAAATATGTAGATGACAAAAACAGAATTCCAATTCGAGGAGACCCACATGTCCTTGTTGTTGGAGACCCAGGCTTGGGAAAGAGTCAGATGCTACAGGTAGGAAATCAGACATTTAGTATTTGACCTTTTGCTTATAAAATGCATGACTAATTCACAAGTGAATTTTCTTAAAACATACAGTGTTTGTGTTCCAGAGGGTATTATTTGTCAGGTAGTGTGAGTGAGTTGGGGTTTGTGTGAATAATATATAACTTGTATCTGGCCATCCTTTCAAATTGAGCCAGTCTCCTGTCACTCAGGCTGCACAAGCATGCTGCTCTGTTAAGATGTCAACTATTGTGAAATATTAACCATTTCCCTAACCCCCTTTTTTGTATCCAGCGTTGCTTTGCTAGTCTTTGTTGTTGTGACCTCACCTATGAAAAGAATAGTTCAAGAAAGTAAAGCAGGGTAACCTGTTATCTCTTCATACAGCTACATAAACACTGTATTGGGCTTTAAGAATAGTCTGATAAAGGTAAGAGGTCTGTCCTATCCATCTCCACTGCTTCTTTCTGAGTCTAAAACAAGGAAACTTCTATGACCAGTCTGTTGTTGGTCCCCAAGATGATTTTGGCTGTGCCAATCAGAGCCTAGTAGTTCTCCCCTCCAGGGCTTATGCTGGCCCTAGAAAATGCAGCTGGTTGGAGTGCTTCTGGTTTCCTTGGAGTGATACCTGGTAAGCCAGCAATGCATATCACTATCACCTTTGGAGATTTTCGAAAATACCGTGGCCGTCCCCGGTATTAAGAATTAAGAATCTCTGGGTTACGATCCTAGCATCTGCACGTTTATAAACACAGGTGATTCTGAAGTGCAGCCAGGATTGAAAACTCTTGATCTCATTGTATTATAAACCTACTGTCCTTCATGTCAGAGTCATTATTTATTCCCTATGGCTGAGCGTTAAATCACTTATCATTTTAATTCCTAATCTGATATTTATTTAATCCTGTGTTTCCCAGTTTTGTTCATTTTGGCCAATTGGGTCAACTTTTTTTTTTTAATTCTCTTCTGAACACATGCTATAAGCCTGACAACTGAGGCATAGAGTACCCAGTTATAGCTGAAACAGAGTTGATAGTAAAAATGAAAACAGTATATACTTAGGTAGAATATGCATGTAAAAGTGCATGTGGGGATCTGAATTGCATTTAAGTCTGCTAGCCCCACTAAGCCAAGGTTTTTAAAAATTAGGCTAACACTAACAGTTATGAGTTGTTTATATTTTTAAATTATGTTTTCCTTTGACCATTTAGCAAGCCATCATACTCTCAAACTAACAACTAAGGAATTACAAGTAACAAAAATAATGATAGCTACCATTTATTTAGCTAGGCACCGAAGCATCACTTGGGTTGTATGCTACGCAAGTCCAGAGCGCACTATTGACATAGATAGCAGTGTAAGTGCTGTCTCCTGAGGTTGTGGGGTGCACAGCTGTGTACAGCAGCCTTGCACAGGGCATGTATTGTATGCCAGGTACCAGGTTAAGTGCCTTGCATATACGATCTCATTTATTCCTCAAGGCAGTATGTGATAAAATATAAGGAAGCTGAGGCTCCGAGAGGTTCAAGAGCAGCACCACCAGTAGATGCATGGTAGAGCCAGGATTTAAACAGGTCTGTCTGACTCCAGAGATCCATACTTTTAGCTGTTGTGTCATTTAACTACTTTTCTGTCGTGCCGTATCTTATTTACTCAGAAGGTGAGCACTGTTGAGCCATTTTATTACCTGATGTTTAAAGAAGCATTGGAGTCTCTGAAACTAAACTTAGTACTTACATTTTTGCTATTTCAACTTGAAAATGAAGCATAAAATGGAATTGTGTAGAGTATTCACATGACCACAGACTTCAGAATCAGGCTGCCTGGGTTTGATTGAATCCTAACGTCACACCTTCATAGCTGTGTAAGTTACTCTTTTCAGACCTTAGTTTCTACATCAGTAATAGGAGTGTTACCTTCGTCTTACTGTGGTGGTGAAGATTGTACAGTGAAGCTCTTAGAAGAATACCTGGCATATAGCTAATATTTGTGAGCAACTACTATAGCTATTATTTCCCTTTTACTTTGGTTGATTCTCTTAAACTCTTTGTTTCATTAGGCAGTGTGCAATGTTGCTCCACGTGGCGTGTATGTTTGTGGTAATACCACAACCACCTCTGGTTTGACTGTAACTCTTTCAAAAGATAGTTCCTCTGGAGATTTTGCTTTGGAAGCTGGTGCCCTGGTACTTGGTGATCAAGGTAAGAGGCCAAAGCAAATAATAATTTTGGGGCTTTTTTTTTTTAAGCCCTTTCCTTTTCAGTTAATTTCTTTACGGTCTGTTCTAAGAGTCATTTGGACAACACCGTCCCAACCAGTGAGTTGAGAATGAGTGCCAGAAAAACTAGAAATGCACATCTCATCATTTTGTTTGTTTGTTTTTTTAGGATATGATGGATAGTTTATAACAAATCTAGTTGGAAGGCTCAGCAGGAAGAGATCGCCAGTTGGGCTTTGCTACCTAAATTTCTCTTTGTGATGCTTTAACCCGATTGGGAAAACATATTCCTGTGCATGTATCAGGCAGTGCCCAGGTTCCAGTCCAGCTGAGGTCATTCATTCCTTCCAGTTTGCCAGTGACATCACATTTCTAAATCTAGTACCTGTCAGCCATGTTTGACACAGCTGATCACTGCTGCCTCAGTGAATACTGTATCTCCTTGGTTTCAAGGACACTGCACTCTTCTGGTTTTCCTCTTACTTTTATTCACTGTTCAGTCTCAGTCTTTACTTGTTCTTCGTCTCCCCAACGTTTTAACTGGTTGGCTCCTCAGGATAACTTAGTTTTTGTACTATTTTCTTCTCAGTCTGTACTTACCTTCTTGATGATC
Source organism: Globicephala melas (assembly GCF_963455315.2). Classification (NCBI taxonomy): domain Eukaryota; kingdom Metazoa; phylum Chordata; class Mammalia; order Artiodactyla; family Delphinidae; genus Globicephala; species Globicephala melas. Next base: position 54,224,724 of record NC_083328.1, on the reverse strand, counting down.
TTATCTAGCTTCATAGCTCTTTACCTACTTATATCCTGAAATTTTCCAAATTTATGTTTCCTCCCCCTTGAACTCCAGGCACATATTTCCCCTTGCCTATGCAGTATCTCTACAGCTTTCTCAAACTTAGCGTGTCCAAAACCAAAATCTTGATCTTCCCCTTCAACCTATTCTTCTTACAGTGTTTCCCATCTTAGTAAATGACACTTCCATCCTTTTATTTGCTCATACCAGAAAACGTGAAGACATTCTTGACTTTTTCTCATACCTCACATCCAGTCTGTCAGCAAATCTTGTTGGCTCTACCTTCCAGATATAACCAGTATCCAACCACCTCTCCACTGCTGCTACCCCAATCCAAGACGCCATCATCTCTCACGTGGATTATTACTGTGATCTCCTAGTTGGCATACCTGTGACCACCTTTGCCCTTCCTATTGTTTTTAATAAGGCAGAGCAATCCCATTAAAACTTAGATCACATTATTCTTCTATTCAAAACCCTCCAGTGCCTTCCCATCTCACACAGTGAAAGCCCAAGTTTGATAGTGGCCCAGGCACCCTTTAATCACCTCTTTTGCCTCATTACCTGCTACTTTCCTCTTATTTCCTCTTCCCCAGCTACACTGGCCTCCTTGCTATACCTTGAATACCATCAGCACTCCAGGCACATCACATTCCTGCATCGCAGCCTTTGTACTTTGGAACCTTCTTACCCCAGATAGTCTGCAAGGCTTATTTCCTTTCCTCCTTCAAATTTTTGTTCAAAAGTCCTGACCCCAGCGAGGCCTTCCTTTAACACCCATTTTACACTGTAACCACCCCCACCACCACCACCAGCAGACCCTGTTCTCCTACCCTACTCTACCTTTCTTTCCAGAGCATTTCTTACCTTCTAATATACCATATGGTCTACTTTTTTAATTGTCTTCCTCCCAACACTGAATAGAATGTAACCTTCACAAGGACAGAGAATATTGTCTTCGCAGTGCTATATCCCGCATGCCTAGAACATAGTATTGATATATAAAAAGCATTCAGTAAATATTTGATGAATGCATAAATTCAACAAACATATATCTGGTTATTATATAGCTCATTAGAAGTGACAGTATTTTTGCTAGGTTACCAGGTGAAGAAAATAATAAATAGGAAGAGGTTACTCATTATTAAGCTGTCAGACTTTCCATTAAATAGAAGTTGAAGGTGATACAGGGTTTAGCTGTGCAGATAGCTAATGTGATTTAAGATGCACAGCGTTAAAAGTCCATGGCCGGGGCTTCCCTGGTGGCACAGTGGTTAAGAATCCGCCGGCCAATGCAGGGGACACGGCTTCGAGCCCTGGTCCAGGAAGATCCCACATGCCGCGGAGCAACTAAGCCCATGCACCACAACTACTGAGCCTGCGCTCTAGAGCCTGCGAGCCACAACTACTGAAGCCTGCGCTCCTAGAGCCCGTGCTCTGCAACAAGAGAAGCCACTGCAATGAGAAGCCTGTGAACTGCAACGAAGAGTAGCCCCCGCTTGCTGCAACCAGAGAAGAGCCCGCGTGCAGCAATGAAGACCCAACACAGCCAAAAATAATAAAATAAAGTAAAAAAAAAAAAAGCCAATGGCCTTCTCTTTCAAATCTATGTAGATGAGCCAAGCACTATGATGGTAAAAATATCACTGTTAAAATACAAAAGAATATTAGCCGAGACCAGATTCTAGAAACAAATAGAATCCTACTAAAAAATAGGATCCTACTAAAATCTTTACTGAAGACTTTCAGGGGAAAAAAAACGAGAAATAGAGCTGTTTTGTAATATTTCCCTTCTTCAATATCTAATGAAATGACCAAAAAGTTGTTTGAAAAAAAAGCAACAAGATATACCAATTGTAGCCAAACAAGAAAAAGAGTAAAATTTTCACAACTTAAACTATATGCTTTAAAACCAGGGGTTGGCAAAGTTTAGTCCACAAGTCAACCCACCCTTCAGCCTATTTTAGTGTAGTCCACAAGCTATTTTAAAGGATTGTAAAGGACAAACAAAAACCCAAGAATACGTGACAGACTATATGTGGCCCACAAAACATAAAAAATTTCATCTGCCCGTTTATAGGAAAAGTTTGCCAGCTCCTGCGTTAAACTTTGAAAAGTGGCAAAGAGGTAGCCTGACTTTGTTCCTACCCTGTCCACACCTCTGAGGAACTGTACTAGTAATCTTGAGAATTTCCAATAATACCATCAATTCCAGAGAGTCCTGGACCTACTGATCATAAAGTAGATATAGAGACATTTAACCATAGCAAAGCCCTCAGGACATGACCACCAAATTGCTCATGGTATGGGGAGAAGCGGAGGAAAAATATTACAAGGTAATGTTAGAGGGCTTCCAGAAACCTGTGGTTTAGACGTAATATACCTGGCACATAAAATGTTTTATCGGGCTTCCCTGGTGGCGCAGTGGTTGAGAGTCCGCCTGCTGATGCGGGGGACACGGGTTCGTGCCCCGGTCCGGGAGGATTCCACGTGCCGCGGAGTGGCTGGGCCCGTGAGCCATGGCCGCTGAGCCTGTGCTTCCGGAGCCTGTGCTCCGCAACGGGAGGGACCACAACAGTGAGAGGCCCGCGTACCGCAAAAAAAAAAAAAGTTTTATCTAGGATGGACCTAGGTACGATCATACTAAGTGACATAAGTCAGACAGAGAAGGAGACTTATCGTATGATCACTTATAGGTGGAATCTAAAAACTGATACTCCTTACCGCTGCTCCTCCCTGTTCAGTGGTGGGTCTTCATATGGTGTTTAAAGAGGTTAAGTGTACAGTTAACTCTACAGTTGTACAGTCAACACCTGGCATTGCTGAGAACTGCACTCTAGACAGATTCTGACTTTAGAGGCTTTGTGTTCCTTCCCAAATCATGCTGTCCACTGTTCCCAAAGGACCCAGCTCAAATAGCACCTTTTTCTTGAAACCTTTCCAGATTCTCCTTCCTCTTTTAACTCCACCCCACCCCCAGAAAATTCATATGATTATGCATATATATTATAGTTGTTAAAATATACTATCTTAAATGTGTATATATATATTATCTGTTCAAATTTAAGCCTTTGAGCTTTTTGAGGGTCACTCTCATATCTTCATTTTTGTAACCCTCACCACATAGTGCCTTGCCCAAGGAAAATGCTAAATGACTAAATATTATATAACAGTTAAATAAGATAAATATTTTATTTGCTGTAAAACAAGCACAAAGTTTGTACTGTATGACATTTTATAATCTTAACTGTTGGAAACTAATGGAAATATGCTTTATTGTGGAATAATTTCTATCTTGTCAGGTTTGAAACTTGACGAAAGGAATATTTTTTGTCTGAATTATTTTACTGTGGTTGTAGGTATCTGTGGAATAGATGAATTTGATAAGATGGGGAATCAACATCAAGCCTTGTTAGAAGCCATGGAACAGCAATGTATTAGTCTCGCTAAGGCTGGCGTAGTTTGCAGCCTTCCTGCAAGAACTTCCATTATTGCTGCTGCCAATCCAGTAGGAGGACACTACAATAAAGCTAAAACAGTTTCTGAGAATTTAAAGTAAGCCTCTTCAAATATTTATACTTTAGTATATTGAATGCCTATAGATATGAAGAAGATAACTGAGGACATAAATGGAAAGTTCACAGAAGTTGCAAGTTTCCAATAAATGGACAAAAATGTATTAGAACACTGCACGTTAAAACAGTGAAGTGCTGGGACCTCCCTGGCAGTCCAATGGTTAAGACTCCACGCTCCCAATGCAGAGGGCACGGGTTCGATCCCTTATCAGGGAACTAAGATCCTGCATGCCACATGGCAAGCCCAAAATAAAATAAAAGAATAAAACAATGAAGTGCTATTGACATCTACCAGATTGGCAGATATTTTAAATATTAATCATTATTGGCAATGGGGTGGCGAAATGGGTTCTCACATACATAGTTTAGCATTTTGAAGGACAGCTTGACATGTTTATCACTATTTTAAATGTATTCTGTTTGTTCCAGCCAATTCTTTTGGGAATTATACTCACAGAAATAGACACAAGAGTGCACAAAGATATGTTGGCAGGGTGGGTCTTACGGCATTATTTATCACGCCAAAGATTGGAAATAACGTGAAGTGCCCCCATCGGTAGGGAAGTGCTTGAACTAGATAATAAGACTGTACTGTGGAAAGTAGCAATTAGGAGAATGAAGGTAGCTTTGTATGTACTGTGATAGGGGAACATGTCTGTGCTTTATGGTTAAGTGACAGGAGCACATTACACACTTATCTGTATATGTGGATCCCACTTTTTTCCAAAACCAATGTTTATATCTGGGTGTGTGTATGCTTTCTCTTCTAATTTGTTCTGTACAGGTTGGACAAAATGTATGGGGAGGGGAAAATAGCCTCAAGTGATGCATAAGTGAGAAAAAGACAAAAAGATGCCTCATGTAAAAAATTGGAACTTTAAATTCTAGTGGGAAACAAAAAGCTAATTTTCTAATATTTAATAATAAATACTTTTATTGTAGGAATGGTACATAGTAAAAAACACAATTGTACTTTTAGATCCTGGGTATTTCTGTACTACCACCAAAAAAGCCGTCTGTTAGTGTTTCTTAATAAAATGACCAAGTCCTGTAATTGGAAAGATCAGAAAGATGTTATTGAACAAGGATCCAGGGAACTTGGATTCTGGTTTTTAGTGGTACCACTAGGATGTTGGTCCAATTCTTTAACCTCTCTGGATTTCAGTTTGTTGGTCTCAAATAAAGGAGTTATCTGGTTGGTAAATTTAGAAACGACTAAGTAAAACACAGCACTTTTACTATAATGATTAATAGACATATAAATGCCCCTTTAAGAAAAAGTGGTATTTTTGCTTCTAAATGGGCTTAGGTACTTTGAGAGACTCAATGTTTTGGTGAGACAGGAAATATAAAAGATTAAGAACTACTCATCCAGATAACCTTCGATGTATCATGTAGCATTCTAGCTTACGAGTTCAATGATCCTAAATCATAGGGAGTGATATAGAACATAGAGAAGAATTTAGTGGTTTTGCTGGTGTGAGAAAAGACTGCGTCCTCAACATACCGATATAGGTACATATAAGGCTGTGCACATGTGACCTGGTGTGTCTCTGGAGTTGGTGGGTATATTGAATCCAAAAACTATTGCTTGTTTCTTTAACCTAAAGCTTCATTTTCTTTTTTTTAAGTTCTACCTGGAACTTGATTAGTAAGCAAGTGAGTAAACAGTTTTCTAGGTTTTCTGTTTGTTTTAATTCCGATCACTGTTTCTTCTTTCTTTCACACCTTTAGAATGGGGAGTGCCCTACTATCCAGATTTGATTTAGTCTTTATCCTGTTAGACACCCCAAATGAGGATCATGATCATTTACTCTCTGAACATGTGATTGCAATAAGGGCTGGAAAGCAGAGAGCTGTTAGCAGTGCCACAGTAGCTCGTATGAATAGTCAAGATTCAAATACTTCTATACTTGAAGTGGTTTCTGATAAACCACTATCAGAAAGACTAAAGGTATGCTTCTTCTTAATCATTCAGTTCAGTTTTGTTTGAATGTCAGAGTTCAGTGTGTTGCTTGTTGTAGAGCAGTAGTATGTAAACTTTCATAGCAAATACCTTTTATATTATAATACTAGAGTTTATATAAAGTTCAGTTGAAATAATCTGAGTCAACTAGACTGAGAGCTAGAACTACAGTGTTTGGCTTATTTGGTCTATTTATCTAAACAAGTTATTTTAGCAGAAAGATTTTATTTGCTACTTATCCTTGTAATCTTGGGCCTTTTTATCATGCTTGAGGTGGTTCCTGGAGAAACAATAGATCCGATTCCCCACCAGCTATTGAGAAAGTACATTGGTTATGCTCGGCAGTATGTCTCTCCAAGGCTATCCACAGAAGCTACTCAAATTCTTCAGGATTTTTACCTTGAGCTCCGGAAACAGAGCCAGCGGTTAAATAGCTCACCAATCACTACTAGGCAGCTGGAATCTTTGATTCGTCTAACAGAGGTTCGTTGATTTTAAGTTCACATTCTTTTGGCTTAAAAAGGAAGTAGAGGGTAATAAGATTTCTCTCAATTTTCTGTGTAATGATTTGCTTTTCTTCCTACTGAGAGACATTAGAAATGGGTAGATACATTTTTTTTAAAAGGGTTGTCATATACTTAACAATCAAAGTTTAACCACTTTTTTCGAAGCAGGACCAGTTACTTATGCAATGGGTTTTTTTTCCTTTAATGACACTTAGGAGACTCTTGAAGTTTGAAGATTGCTTAGGTTAACTAAGGATTTGGGAATTCAAAAGTGAGCATATGGGAACATGGAATGTGTCAAATATCTTAGGAGTATTTGATTTTATATACAACAGGTCTGTAAGTGCCTGTTTTTCTAACGGCAGTAACATCTATTCACAATTATGGAATGCTAAGAGAACTCTGGCAGTTAAAATTAACTGGATCAGAGTTTGAGCTTTTTTGCTCCTAGAATCTGAGTAACTCATCTTTGTTGTTTTAACAAATTAGTTAGGCATGATTTCCTGAAAGTACAAGGCAAGTCTATTTCATAATCAAATCTTCTAGAATGAGCATTCAGAAAGATGTTCAAAAAATTTTTATCTACTAAAATCTATTTTAGTAGATAACAATAGATTTTAAAATGAGTGATAATTTTCATACTCAAGTTTTCAGATAATTTTTTAAAATTGTGACTTTTCATACTACAGCCCCTCTTCCCAAAAAAGTTTTGTGTAAAATGAATAAATGAAATAAACTTAGACATATTATACCTGCTCAATCAGTGTTAAATATATTTATCTTTTGTTATCTGAAGATGGTTGTTTTCTTTAAAAGGCACGAGCAAGGTTGGAATTGAGAGAGGAAGCAACCAAAGAAGATGCTGAGGACATAGTTGAAATTATGAAATATAGGTAAGATTACATTTTAAATGCTGTTTTAAGTGAAATACCAGTCATCTTTCCATCTCAAATTATATATTTAACTGGGACAAGCAATATTATTTTTATTTAGCCCATTTGATCACTTATTTTCCTTGGAACAAATTGTACTTTACTGGTTTAAAATATTCCTGTGTAAATAATCTTTACATTAAAAAAAAAGGTTTTTTTGAATAGGTAATACATTCACATAGTTCTAAAATCAATTCAAAAACATACTTTGAGAAGGCTTGCCTCCATCCTGTTTACCATCCACCCTTCCTTTTTACCAGGACACCCATTACTTTCTTGTAAATAGCATATAACTTACTCTGTTCTGTACCTTTTTTTTTCAATTGAGATATAATTGACATATACCATTATTAGTTTCAGGTGTACAACATAATGATATTATATATATATGTGATATACGTATATCAAAATGATCACCACAGTAAGTCTAGGTAACATTCATCACTGCACAGTTACAATTTATTTTCTTGTGATGACAACTTTAAAGATCTCCTCTCTGGAGACTTCCCTGGTAGTCCAGTGGTTAAGAGAGCTGCTAGTGCAGGGGGCGCAGGTTCCATCCCTGGTCAGGGAACTAAGATCCCACACGTTGCGTGGTGTGGCTAAAAAAAAAAAAAAAAAGAATTGACAGCTTATAATTTTTTATTGCTGGCCCCAGAGTAACTAACTGCCTCATAATGAATAAAATTATTAACAATTAATGACTACCAATGCTTTCGACCAATTCCTAACATATTACCCTCTATATCTTAATATCTTACTGGTTTAGCATCACACAGCACTTGAACCATCAATTTTCTCTTTTACGTGACTCACTACTAGGGTTCGAGGGGTCTTGTAGGTGAAAATTTTACCAGGCTGGCTTCATTGTGCTGGAGACCCTCCAGTTGATCATTTATAAGCAAACAGATAGGAATTACTAGACTTTCTCATACAACATGCTGCCAGGGCTCAGTGTACCAGCATATGAAGTAAAGGAATGGCCACAAAAACCAGCTGCCTGCCTGACTTCTCGTAGGTCTAACTTCCTGGGAGACGAGACCAATAAGAAACTGAGAGTCCTAATAGAGATCCTTTTTTTCACTAGGAAAGTAAGTCACTGAACACAACCAAAATTCTAGAAATCTTGGATTCTAAAATTTTTTCCTAATTGAAAACAAGCACCAACAACAGGGACTTCTCATTTAATGACAAGAAGCTGCCTCTTTGCTCACAATCTTGAGTATGTGTATCTTTCTCTTTCTGTGCATTGTACCCTTAAGTGCTTCACCTTTGGAAGTGGAGCCAAGATTGCCGCTCCTGGTTTTCTTTTCTTTTTAATGCTCTCTCGCCCTTTCTTTGGGTTTTCTGGTGCCTGGCTCTACTGAAGAGTGTCATGTGCTTCTACTTCATAGACTGTTGGCAGTCAAGCAAATCAAGGGTCAGACTACCCCAGCCACTCTCCTTCACCTGTAGCATTTGGTTTTTGAGGCTTTACCCTTTGTCACTCTCCCAAGGCCTCAGACCCCAAACTTTGCCTCAAGCAGCCAATCTGGTGTTTCTCTACAGTAAATCCACAGGTCTGTGGACAACATGGATTAGTTCTCATATCTGAGCATTATACTTAAGCAAGGTATATTATGTTCTAATTACCTTTTCAATAAAAATACTACAGTGCTCATTTATGAATAGTTATGCATGTCTGAATACTCATGTCAGACAGTATTTACATGGGCTTTTCCTTGTGGAACTTGTATTTGTTTCTACTTCTCAAAGTTGCCTTGCTGGTAAAACTGAATTAGCATCAGGCTGTCAGTTTTCTTCAGGGCTCCTGAAAAAAGAGTTCTCATTATTAAGTGTAAATAGCACCCACATGAGATTTCCAGTTTGTTTCCCTGAATTGCTTGAGTGTTCATTAACTTTTATAAAAATTTTCAGGGAAAAAAGAGGCTAGTTTGATTCCAAATGATTGGAGTTACCTGGCATTATTTCCATGGTAGAGATCAAGACCCAGTTAAACACGTTGAGACTAGATCGTGAATTACCTGCTTTGTGATACTTAACATGCTTTCTGTTCTCAGTCTAAACTCTGAGAGAAGGGACCTTATCTGTCGCATTTACCATGTACTCCCAGGGCCCAGACTGATGCCTAGCACACAGTAGGCCCTCAGTAAATGTACTGCATTAATGGTAAGGTTGATCTTAGTAATCATTTTTCATTCATTAAATCTTCCATTTGAGAGTTTCTTTTGTTTTTGTTTTGTTTTTTGGCTGCACTGTGTGGCATGTGGGATCTTAGTTCCCTGACCAGGGATGGAACATGTGCCACCTGCAGTGGAAGCATAGAGTCTTAACCCCTAGACCACCAGGGAAGTCCCCATTTCAGAGTTTCTGTCTCCTCAGCTTTTGAATGTTTGCCCTTAACGTGGTTTGGAACCTGTAAAATTACATTTTAACTGGGAAGCAGAAGCCTAAATAATAAAAATCTAAACTGTGACAATACATCACAATTATCAGAGCACATAGCTATAAAAACCACATATTTATGGGCAACAGTTCACATAAGCTTTCTCTTAGAATTGGAAATAAACTAGAAAGCAGAAGAGAACAGAGCCACCTTCAAAGGTTAAGAGATCATTGTGAGAGTTTTTTCTATTTAAGGAAAGTAACTCATATTTTACATACTTTTCTTCAAATCACAGATATGCCACTCATTAGCTGTGTAACTTTGGCAAGTCACTTAACCTTCCAAGGCTTTGTTTCTTCATCTATAAAATGGGAATAAGAATAGTCCCTAAGTCTTAGGGTTGCTGGAAGGACTAAGTAGGATAGCACATGGTAAATAAATATAATTAAGGTAAATATTAGCTATTATAATTAACATAGTAGCCTAAAGCATTTGTGATAACTGTTTTATGAGAAATAAGTATATGGTAAATTATATGGTAAAGTAGTTAATCATAAATAAGATTATACTATATATCTAGGGGAAACACACATTCATCAAATTGTTTTATCAATTATTACAATCTTGGATGACTCATATTCCTATTTGTACAGTTCATTCTCTTTCATGTGAGCTCCTGTCTATTCAGGGAACAAAATGAAGCTGTGTTTTTAGTAACCCTTTAAACTCATTCCTGTGAGCTCCTTAAAGGCAGGGATTGCACCTATTTTGTTCACCACGATAAGCCTGCTGCCTCGGAAGTGACCAATGTATATTTGATTAATTAATTCCTGATTAAATAACATCTTTGCCTATGAGCCTGGCTGTGAGACTACATATGTCTCATTTATAGGCAGAGAATTCAGGCAGGGAATCAGCAACAGGGCTGGCTGATTGTATGTCTAACCAGTACTATCAGACTTCTGACTAAAATTTACTGTCAAGTACATATTTCTTTCCTTAATGATACTGTGAAAATAGGAGGAAAGCAGCAGAGAGCTGGAGTAATAGGCATATCCTTTAATATCTATCATTACTGCAACTCAGCAGAACCTTTCTAGTTCATTATCCAGAGTATTTTTCAACACCTTTTATTTGCCAGGTGCTCCACTAGGAGCTGGAACACATCTTTACCAAGTGAAGCCTAAATTTAGTATATTTAGAATTTCTTTTTTCATGAATCAAAAAGCATGTTCCAGGACTTCCCTGGTGGCGCAGTGGTCGAGAGTCCTCCTGCCGATGCAGGGGACATGGGTTCGTGCCCCAGTCCGGGAGTATCCCACATGCCGCAGAGCGGCTGGGCCTGTGAGCCATGGCCGCTGAGCCTGCGCGTCCGGAGTGCTGCGCAACTGGAAAAGCCACAGCAGTGAAAGGCCCGCGTACCGCAAAAAAAAAAAAAAAAAAAAAGAATGTTCCAGGTATTTATATTGTAGCCTATCAACTTTGTATTTTTATGCATTTCTCTTTGCAAATATAGGGAGTTTCTTAAAAGTGGTAACTGTCCAAAATATTTTTATCCCCAAACTGTTAATACATAGTGAATTACACAGTGGCCACTCAATAAATAAACATGTTTAAATCTTTGTTATGTGAGCCTCAGGGCTACTTCCACAATTTTTTTTTGTTTTGTTTTTTTTTGTTTTTGCGGTACGCGGGCCTCTCACTGTTGTGGCCTCTCCCATTGCGGGGCACAGGCTCTGGACGCGCAGGCTCAGCGGCCATGGCTCACGGGCCCAGCCGCTCTGCGGCATGTGGGATCTTCCCGGACCAGGGCACGAACCCGTGTCCCTCGCGTCGGCAGGCGAACTCTCAATCACTGCGCCACCAGGGAAGCCCCATATTTTTCTTCTTATAACCTGGAGGCCTGGGACAAAAATTTCTTTAGCTGTGCCACGCTGGGTAACTTTGTTTTTTCTTCCTTCCCATAAGCATGTTAGGAACTTACTCTGATGAATTTGGGAACCTAGATTTTGAACGATCCCAGCATGGTTCTGGAATGAGCAACAGGTCAACAGCAAAAAGATTTATTTCCGCTCTCAACAACATTGCTGAAAGAACTTACAATAATTTATTTCAATTTCATCAACTTCGGCAGATTGCCAAAGAGCTAAACATTCAGGTATGATAAACCAAATAATTAGTAAATCTTTTTATAATAATTTCAGGAGGCCTTTATTAATATAGTAGAATATTTAAATATTAAAAGATTTGGATTAAAAGAACAGAATAGGTGTCTTTGGAGTACTTAAAAATACAGGCTTGTTTTCTTTAAGATATAAAATTAGCAGCTCAGAGCTTCAGAAAAACAGTTTTTATCTAAAATTCATACCTACTAAAGAGTTTTCAACATCTTGATAGGGGAAAACATCATAGCAAGACTCAGTTTCCATGTTTTCCTGACAACCCTTGTGGGCAAGTCATCCTTATAAATCGTTGAACCTCAGTTTTCTCATTTGTTAAATAGACATGATTCCACCTGCTCTACCTACTTAAAAGTTTTAGTGAAAATAGGTGTAATAGCACTTTAAACACATAAAACAGTTTATACAGAAAATTGCTCACTCAATTGCAAAAGTTAGTCTGATTTTTGTTTTGAAGCTAAGCTAAAACAAATATAAAAGATTCTCTGCAAACTGGAGTTATTTATTTTTAAATGTACAGCCTGTAATCCTTTTTTTTTTTTTAAGAAGATGTTGGGGGGCTTCCCTGGTGGCGCAGTGGTTGAGGGTCCGCCTGCTGATGCAGGGGACACGGATTCCTGCCCCGGTCCGGGAAGATCCCACATGCCGCGGAGCGGCTGGGCCCGTGAGCCATGGCCGCTGAGCCTGCGCGTCTGGAGCCTGTGCTCCGCAACAGGAGAGGCCACAACAGTGAGAGGCCCGCGTACCGCAAAAAAAAAAAAAAGAAGATGTTGGGGGTAGGAGTTTATTAATTAATTAATTTATTTTTGCTGTGTTGGGTCTTCGTTTCTGTGCGAGGGCTTTCTCTAGTTGTGGCAAGCCAGGGCCACTCTTCATCGCGGTGCGCGGGCCTCTCACTATCGCGGCCTCTATTGTTGCGGAGCACAGGCTCCAGACGCGCAGGCTCAGTAGTTGTGGCTCACGGGCCTAGTTGCTCCGCAACATGTGGGATCCTCCCAGATCAGGGCTCAAACCCGTGTCCCCTGCATTAGCAGGCAGATTCTTAACCACTGCGCCACCAGGGAAGCCCCACTGGAGTTATTTTTGACTAGCTAGGCATTATAGAATCCAAGATTTATATGTAGGCAGTTTTTTCTGTAAGAAGTACAAATAATTTTATTTGCATAAGAAACTTGACAATTGTATATTACTGATTGAGAGATTCATTTTAAAAACCATATTTTTGTATATTACTTAATGAGCTAATAACTCTTTTGATATTTTCTTCCAGGTAGCTGATTTTGAAAGTTTTATTGGATCACTAAATGACCAAGGTTACCTCTTGAAAAAAGGCCCAAAGGTTTACCAGCTTCAAACTATGTAAAAGAGCTACCAAGCCAGGCCCTCCTGGGTTTATTATGAAGAATATGCACCCAAAAAAAAAAAAAAAAAAAGTTATCTGAAAAATAACATCCCAAAAGTAATGCAATAGGAAAAGAGTGTTGAACTAATTTAAGAAGTGATAAAGTCATGTGTTAATTTTTTACTTCTCCAAAAGGCTAAAAATAAATTGTTTATATTTTATCTAAATGATGTAATTAGAAATTATTTATAGTTTTATTTTTGACCTGTCTTTCATTCTTATAAATATTTCATAGTCTTGCATATCACATGTGTATCTGGGTAAGCATTTACAAAGTTACATTTAAATGTTTAAATAGTTCTGACACACAAAATTGAATATCTTTTAGAAATAAATTGAAACCAACTTTCAATTCCCAAAAAATTTGGAAATTTTTTTTTTCCTGCAGTACGCGGGCCTCTCACTGTTGTGGCCTCTCCCGTTGCGGAGCACAGGCTCCGGACGCACAGGTTCAGCAGCCATGGTTTACGGGCCCAGCCGCTCCGCGGCATATGGGATCTTCCCGGACCGGGGCACAAACTCGTGTCCTCTGCATCGACAGGTGGACTCTCAACCACTGCGCCACCAGGGAAGCCCATAGTTTGGAAATTTTTATATTGACTTTTTTTTGACTTTGGTTTATAACATTATATAAGTCTCATGTATATAATATTACAATTAGACTTCTGTATATACTACTGCAAGCTTACCAAAAGTCTAGTTTCCATCCTTATATTGACATACTAAGCTTAACATCTTACCTACTGAAAAAAATTTTAAATAAACAGCTGTGCGAGACTAATAGTTTTTTCAAAGTATATTTTATTTATTTATTTATATTTTTTTTTAGTTGGTTTTTTTTGGCCATGCTGTGCATCTTGCAGGATCTTAGTTACCCTACCAGGGATCAAACTCATGCCCCCTGCAGTGGAAGCGTGGAGTCTTAACCACTGACCACTGGACTGCCAGGGATGTCTGTTGTGCAAGACTAATATTAAAACCTAGCAGCATCTGTTCCACTCTTCCACATTCCCTATTTTTCTGTTCAGTCTCAACTGTTCTCGCATTTACCTCCATTTTTCTAAAGGACACGCTAGTAATGCTAATTCTTTTTTTTTTAATTGAAGTATAGCTGTTTTACAATGTTGTGTTAATTTCAGGTGTACAGCAAAGTGATTCGGTTATACATATATATGTATATATTCTTTTTTATTATTATATTCTTCTTTTTCTATTCTTTTACATTATAGTATATTATAAGATACGAATATAGTTCCCTGTGCTATACAGTAAATTCTTGTTACCTATTTATAGTAATGCTCATTCTTGAGTTTTCAGTTTCAAAAATTATATTGACTTTTTACCTTAGAAGATAAGAACGTGGTTCTCTTAAATCCTTCTACATACATACATAAATACATACATACAGACTTCCCCATTTCTCTCCAATTTAGTTATATATCATAATTTTTAGTTAAATCTGTATTTGGCGTTAATCTTATTATGACTGTTGAATATATTCATCTCCTTTCTTGTACAAATTTTGTTTTCCTTAGAATTAATAATTTGTTTCTCAACCACTTAGCTTTGACCCCAAGGCTCCACTGTAAATCTGAATCTCCTCGCAGAATACACAGACAAATCAAATAGTCTATTTTAACTTCTTGGAGACATCTCTTTTGGAGTTCTCCAGCCTTTTCCATTCTGAACTACACATCTGTCATCATGAGATGTCTCATTTTCTCTCCCATTTCCTGGCTCCTATGTCTTTCTCTTTCTTGTTTTACTCCTTTATTTTGGTGGAATCCATTTTCTAGTAGCTTCCTGAGGAAGATTTTATAAGGCACATTCTATCCTTAGTCATGGATTGATAGTTTGGGCATAGAATTTTAGTTTGGAAATCATTTTCACTCAGAATTTTAGATATTACTCTGTTGCTTTTAGTTTTCAGTTTTTCTGTTTGGAAATCCAAAGCCATTCTGATTTTGATTCTTGGTATGTGACCTTTACTTTCTCTGACAGGCTATTTGTACCTTCCCTTTTCCATGGTGTTCTGAAATTTTATAGTGTTTAAAAACTCTATGCTGCTGGTTTCTTATGCCAAAAATGTTGGAGTTATCTTAACTCTCTCTCTTATCCCCTAATCAATCCATCAACAAATCCTCTCAGCACTATCTTCAAAATGCCTGAAATCTGATTACTTTTTTTTACTTCCAGTTCCACTATTCTGGCCCAAGCCATCATCTGTTGTTCAGCTTCATAAGGACAAGGACTTTGCTTTATTCACCACTACTGCCCTAGCATGTAAAACAGATTTTGACCACATACCCCTATGAGGTAAACACACATGAAGTGGGTGATTATACCACTTATAAATAAGGACACAGAGTGATACAGAACTTAATCAGAGTGGTTAAGCAACTTGATTTAAGAATATAGAAAAAGAATAAGAGAATAAATGAGAAAGGAGTTTCTAGTTACAAGGAGGCATTCTCCTCTGTTTCTCTCTGGGAAGTTGCTCAAAAGCAATGAGGAAACTGAAGAACAAAAATATATAGTCCAGGGCTTCCCTGGTGGTTCAGTGGTTGAGAGTCCGCCTGCCGATGCAGGGGACACGGGTTCGTGCCCCGGTCCGGGAAGATCCCACATGGCCGCGGAGCGGCTGGGCCCCTGAGCCATGGCCGCTGAGCCTGTGCATCCAGAGCCTGTGCTCTGCAACGGGAGAGGCCACAACAGTGAGAGGCCCGCGTGCCGCAAAAAAAAAAAAAAATATATATATATATATTTATATATATATATTTATATTTACATAGTTCATCTTCTGTGAACTAGGAAACAACTTGAGACCCAAACCCCAACACTAGGAAGGACTCTCAAGAGCTGTCAGGATGACCCAAGCAGCCTTGCATGAGGGAGGAGGCAGAGATGATGCTATGGCTGAAGATTTCCAAAGGAAGCAATGAGGTGTTTCTCAGAGTGTACTTTGCAAACCTCTTGGAGAAAAATGTAAAACCCCACCGTTGCAATAGTGTGAATATGGCATACAGATTGGCGGCAGCACCTTCTAAGGAGAGGTTAAATGAGAAGTTATACAGATGCCACTTTGAAGGAGAAAAAAAATTCTGGCTGTCCTCAGATTTCTCCAAAACAACACTCATCATTGAAACATGTAGAGCAATGCCCATAAAAAAAATTTTTTTTCTTTTTTTTTTAAATTCTGGCTGCATTGGGTCTTTGTTGCTGCACGCAGGCTTTCTCTGGTTGCGGTGAGAGGTGGCTACTCTTCATTGCGGTGCACGGGCTTCATTGCAGTGGCTTCTCTTGTGGAGCACAGGCTCTAGGCACACGGGCTTCAGTAGTTGCAGCACGTGGGCTCAGTAGTTGTGGCTTACGGGCTCTAGAGCGCAGGCTCAGTAGTTGTGGTGCACGGGCTTAGTTGCTCCGTGGCATGTGGGATCTTCCCGGACCAGGGCTCGAACCCGTGTCCCCTGCATTGGCAGGCGGATTCTTAACCACTGCGCCACCAGGGAAGCCCACAAAAACTTTTAAAAAATAATTTTATACCCAGATGTTTAGATCAGGTTTCTTAGTTGCAAACCAGGAGTCAACAAACTTTTTCTGTAAGGGGCCAGATAGGAAAAACTTTAGGCTTTCTGGGTCATATGACCTCTGTCACAGCTATTCAGCTCTGCCATTGTTACACTACATAAACAAATGAGTGTGGCTGTGTGCCAATAAAACTTTATTAATAGACACTGACATTTTAATCTCATAAAATTTTCATGTGTCTAGAATGATAATCTTTAATTTTTTTAATCCATTGAATAATGACAGATTTCTCTGATTACAAACCTTCCAACAACAAATGCCAGTATCTATGTTTCACTTCTTGCCCAATAGGGGACATCCTCACCTCACCAGTTCCCACAACCACAGCAATAAACACTTAGGCTTCCCCCTTGCTCTCGCCTTCTGACCAGCCTTGATGCTAACCCCTGTGGCCCTTTGTGGTGTGGTATTGCCCACTTCTCTTGGGAAGTGTAAGTAATAAATTCTTTCAAAGGCAGTTGCCTCATTGTTAGCTTACCATTCCTGATTAAAATAAATCCCAGGTACAAATTTTAGAACAGAAACATACAAAGCAAAACAAGAAAACATATCGTGGAAAGTTTTAGAAGTAAGAAAAGAGCCTAACATATTCATGACAGAAGTAAACCTAAACCTAAATATGTCAAATCAATAAACGCAAATGGGCTAAACTCGCCTATTGAAACAAAAGTCTTTCAGATGGGATCACAAACTCTTGTATGCAAGATGCACTTAAAGTCAACTAGAAAGTTGAAAATAAAAGTATGGAAAAAGGTGTACCAGGAAAATACAAACAGAAAGCAAGGGTGTCATCTTAATATAAAAGGAGACTGAAGTCAAGGCAAAGCTTTATTAAACAAAGAATATTTTCTATAATTCTAGGCAGAGCAGTTCATAAAATTATATAATAATTATGGATATGTTGCAAATAGCGTTAGGAAGCAGAAACTATAAGAGAGACCAGGAAATGCAGAAGTCAAGTAGTAAGAGACTGGTTTACTTCTCTCAGTTCATGGTAGTCAAGTGGATAAAAATTAAGAATAAAGAAGACATTCTCTAATAACACCATATACAAAAATAAACTCAAAATGGATTAAAGACCTAAATATAAGACTGGAAACCATAAAACTCCTAGAAGAAAACACAGGCAGTACACTCTGACATAAATCGTAGTGGTATTTTTTTTTGGATCTGTTTCCTAAAGCAAAGGAAATAAAAGAACAAATAAATAAATGGGACCTAGGGACTTCCCTGGTGGTCCAGTAGTTAAGACTCCACACTCCCAATGCAGGTATCACAGATTCAATCCCTGGTCAGGAAACTAAGATCCCGCATGTGGTGCAGTGTGGCCAAAAATATATATATATATAAATAACTAAATAAAAATAGGGACTTCCCTAGCAGCCCAGTTGTTGGGACTCCATGTTCCCAGTGCAGGGAGCGGGAATGCGGGTTCAATCCCTGATCAGGGAAATGGGATCCTGCATGCCCCATGGGGAGGCCAAAAATATATATGTATATATAATGGAATACTACCTAGCCATAAAAAAGAATGAAAATTTGCCATTTGCAACAAAATGGATGAACTTCGAGGATATTGAGCAGAATATCACTGTAGATTACAGTTGAGTGGAGGGTGGGGTATAGCTATTGGAGTCAGGTAATAAATAGATTTTGGGCCCAAGTCCATCTTACAGTGGACCAATGGGTCCCTGAACCTACCCTATAGTTACTTCAGTTCCTGAATGCCTAATTGGAGCAGACATACTTAACTTAAAAAATCTCCACTTGGCTCCCTAATTTGTGGATCAAGGCTATTCTGATAGGAAGGCCATATATTATTATCATAGTATCGTAAGGCCAAAATAGTAAACCAAAGGCAATGCTGCATTGCTGGAGGAATCACAGAGATTACTGCCACCATTTCTTTTGGAAGATAAAGTGCACTATTTAATTCATTTTATTATAGAAGATGTCTTAGAAAGACAGCAGTAGAATGTTTTAAATTACTCTAATTGCAGCTGCAATTCCAATTGTATCCTCTTTACTAGAGCAAATCAGCGTAGCCCCTAGAACTTGGCAGGAAGCTATACATTTGGCCAATGCTATTTTCTCTCTCTCATTAATAAGAGAACACTGGCAGCAGTTTGCTTTCACCTGTCAAGAACAATATTTCTTCATTGTCTTATCTCAGGTCCGTGACAGCTATGACTCTCTGTCATAATTTAGTGTACAGAGACTTGGACCATCTCCCCATCCCATGGGATGCCAATTCTTGTCCATACACTGATGACATCATGCTGATAGAATGATAAGTGAGCAGACTATACTGGCTACCCTAGATACCTTGGCAGGTCATCCATACCATAACCTTGGAGGTAAATCCCACAAAAATTTAGGGGTCTGTCTCCTCAGTGAAGCTTCTGGATTCCAGTACTTAGGAGCATATCAGAATATACCCTGCAAAGTGAAAGACAAGTTGCTGTACTTTGCACCCCGTTACACTCTGAAAGAGTCACAATACTTGTCCTGCTTCTTTGGATTTTGGAAGCCAGATACAACACACTAGGTGTGCTACTTATACAATAAGTATAATCCATAATACTTTTAGTTTTGAGTGTGGCTCAGGGATACTGTGATTTATGAATTATATATTCATCCCTGTTTCTGGCACAGAGTTTCCCAAACCTTTGGAATTTCCTGAGCAATAAGCAAAAAAATGGGAGCATTTTTTTTGTCATAATACTTGGTCTCTTGTCCTCAGTTCCCGAAATCACTTCAGAGCCATAAAAGTGAAATGGGTGTCTTATCACCTTTCCGTCACTACGGGGTTTATGTTACTGAAGGGACTTTTGGAAAGCACCTAAGGGTTACTAGGGAAGCAACTACACAATCGGGGGTTGGAACTTTCAGTCCTACCCCCTGATTTCCAAAGAGGGGAGGGAGACTGGCGGTTGAATCAATGGCCAATGGCTAATGATTTAATCAATCACGACTATGTAATGAAGCCTATAAAAGTCCAAAAGGAGAGGGTTAGGGGCGCTTCTGGATTGGCGAACATGTGGAGATTTGGGGTGAGGACATGGAAGCTCCACATCCTTTCACCGTACCTTGCCCTATGCATCTCGTCCATCTGGCTGTCCCTGAGTTATATCCTTTTACAATAAACCAGTTATCTAGTGAGTAAATGGGTTTCTGGAGTTCTGTGAGCAGCTTTAGCTAATTATTCACACCCAAGGAAGGGATTTGTGGGAACCTCTGATTTATAGCCAACTAGAGGCACAGGTAACAACCTGGGCTTGGGATTTGTATCTGAGGTAGAGGGCAGTCTTATGGGACTTCACCTGTGGAATCTGATACTATCTCCAGGTTGATAGTGTCAGAATTGAGCCAAATTGTAGGATACCCAGCTGGTGTCCAGAGACTTGCTTGGTTGTGTGGGAAAATTCCACCCCCCACACTGGAATTTGATCCAGGACCCAAATCCAGGATCCAGAGCAAGAGTAGGCTCGCCAGTTGGTTCAGGCTGCAGTGCAAACATCTTAGTGATGTTGGTGCTGTAAGTTTCTGTGTCAGATTACTCGATGGAACCTGGTCCCGGCAGGTCCTCATAGGCCAATCACGACATAGGCCTCCAGAATTGGCAGAAGTCCTGGTTCTCTTCAGCCAATAACTACTCCTCCTCTTCAGAAACAGCTCCAAGCCCTCTACTGAGCCCTCATCTACTGGCCACAGGACACTAAGAGGTATTCTCCGATCCACCAAGCCGTAATGTTGAGTGGGTGTAGTGGCATTCATCATAAAGTGAAAGGGGTGTATGGAAGAACAGGCTTGAGTTGGTCCCAAAGGCCCAGTATGTTTTCAGGAATGTGACTCACACTCCCAGTGAGTCTGGTCCTGTCATACTGCTCTCTCCCTTCCATATCTGAGGCCTCACAGGGTAGTTCAGCTGAGAAAGAAACATTTTGAACCTGGCTTATAGGTGGTTCTGCATGACATCTGGCACTAGCCAAAAGTGGCGTGCTGCTATATTACAGAATCTCTAAGGAGAACACAGTGTTCTGAAGAACACTGGGAAAAGGATTTTTTCCCCAGTGGGCATAACTTCAAGCATACATCATGTGGCTTAGCCAGTCAGGATGTATAAGAAACAAGATGGTCAAGCCTGTGCTTAACTTAGAATAAAAGCAAAAATACATGAAATGGCTTACAATGCCTTTCATATCTTGCCCCATGTTCACACTCTAACCTCAACTCCTACTGCGCTCATTCCTCTCACTCACTCTGTTGCAGCCGCACTGGTCTCCTTGCTGGCCCTTGTACAAACCAGGCACATTCTACCAGAGAGTCTTTGCACATGCTGTTTCTCCTCTCTGATCTGCTTTTCAGTCAAAGGGCCACATGGGTCATCCCCTCAACTCCTTTGGGTCATTACTCAAGTATCACCTTCTTAGTGACATCTTCCCTGGACATTGTTTAAAATTGCACTTCCCCAACCCTATCTTCCATCTCTGTTTCTCTGTTGACAATCTAATATACTATATAGTTTATTCATCTTGTTTATGTCTGTTTCCTCATCCCACTAGAATGTAAGTTCCATGGGGATAGGAATTTTTAACTATTATCTTCACTGTTAAGTCCCCTTTTCCTATAATAGTACCTGGCACTGACAGGCACTCAATAAGTATTTGCTGAATGAATGAACATCAGTCTGGGGAAGAGGCTTGTGAATAAGTTTCTAAGAATGTACTCTGAGTCTGGGTGTACTCTGTACACCTGGGTCCACATGAATGCGCACCAAAGGAGCTTTGCAACTAAACAGATATCACCTATTCCGTGGATGTCAGCTAGTCTCTTTCTACAGCCACCTCAGCCCTTGGCCAATGAGTTCATGAACAAAGTGACCACGGGGCCTGGGGTTGCAGTTAGGCATGTGCTCAACAACATGAACTTCACCAAGACTGACCTAGACTATCACCATTGCTGAGGGTCTAAGTTGACAGCAGAGCAACTTATCTGAGACAACACAGTGCCAAACTTCAGGGGGATGAGCTTGCCACTTGGTGGCAGATCAATTACTTTGGGCCGCAAGAGGGCAGCAATTTGTTTTCTCTGGAAGAAGTGAGCTTATTTTGGATAGGTCTGCTCTTGCTGCCTTACTTCTTTCAGCAATGCCATATGTGAATTTATTAAACTTATTTACTGTCACGATATCCCACGTATTACTTCTCACTAAGGAAGTCATTTTACAACTGAAGAAGTAAGGCAATGGGTTGAAGTTCATGGGTACTGTCTTTACCATGTACCCCATCACCTAAGAGCATCTGGCCTGAGGGAACACTGGAATGGACAATGAAAAATCAGTTATGATGCCAGCTAGTTGATAATATCTAGCAAGTCTGGGGTACTGTCCTACAGGATGAATTATTTTCTCCAAGCCAGTGACCACTTTATGGTGCTGTTTCTTACACAGCCAGAACACATTGGTCTAGGAACCAAGGTCTAGGAACACCATGTCACTGTTACTTCTAATGATCCCTTCATAAAGTTTTTGCTTTGCATGCCCATAAAATTGGGCTTTACTAGCTAGAGGTCTTACTATCCAAAGGAGGAATACTTCTACCAGAAGACAGGACAATGAATCCATTGAACTGGATGTTGAAACTACCACCTAAACATTTTGGCTCTTGTGCCTATGATGTAGAAAACATAAAGAGGATTAGTGGGCTTCCACTTGATAATTAGGAGAAAACTGGGTCACTGATATAAATTGGGGCATGGAAGACATTTCCAGAACTTAGAGGGTCTTCTAGGGCAGTTCCTAATATGTTCACATCCACTAATAGAAGGTGGTAGAAACTATAGGCAGGATCATTATGGGCTCAGACACCTCAGGATGAAGCTTTGAGTCATCCTACCAGGTAGAGAATCCAGACCAGCTGAGATGCTGACCGAGTAAAAAGGGAATACAGAGTGGGAATGGAGAAAGATAGTTCTAAATATTAACTGGAACCTCAAGACCAGTTGCAGAAAGAAGGCCTGTATTTGTACATTAAGCAACTTGCCTCCCCCCTTACTTCCCCTATTATTTGAAATAAAATGTATTGGTAGTAGTCAACTTGATAATTTAGTCCTTTGGATAGAGGTTATCAAGCAGAGTGTAGGAATAAACACCACACAGTGAGTGATAGATCTTTATAGCTTCCTTTTATAAAGAAGGGAAATATGTTTTTTACGTTGTCATGTTAAGTTGCCGTTGTTATACAGATGTTTATGAATGGGTAGAATGAACATGTATGCATAGTGACTAGCCAAAGAGGTGAATGGTAGTAAATAAAGTGATTTTGATACCCGACACCCAATCCATCCTCCTAGTGTGCCTTCCTATAATACAGAGGTTGGAAAGCAAAGAAACGTTTCCCAAAGTTTTTTTTTTTTTTGGCTGTGCCACGTGGCTTTTGGGATCTTAGTTTTCCCACCAGGGATGGAACCCCAGGCCCATGGCAGTGAAAGTACGGAGTCCTAACCACTGGACCGCCAGGGAATTCCCTCCCAAAGTCCTTTTGCCACTTGAATTCTGAGTGTGAATTGGAGTCCACTCATTAGATTTGGAAGGTAGAATTGGAGAGCCGTCTTCCTCCTTCTTGCTGTTTTCTGCTGGCACATGTAGTTGAGGAGACATTTAATTTAACTTCTCTGCAGCAACATTCTAGCAGTTGTTAAGAGGCAGTTGTGTGATGTTGGCAGGCCCCAATTCTCCACCTTTCTTGTTGTGGGGGTAGAAGCTCCCCTGGCAAGCCAGGCCTGTAGTGTTTTTCTGGGAGTCAGCCCTGGAGACCCAGCATGCAGCCCATTCCTCCAGCCCTTCCAACAATATTACAATCATCTCTGTTTTACAATCCTTCTTTTTAATGTGCCGAGAATGGTCTGCATTTCCCGTAACTAAATCCTCACTGATATACCTTTATCCAAAGCACTCTACCCAGCTCACCTACTACATACTTAAAAAGTTATGAGGCAATATTAATTCATAAAAACTACATACTAGTTTTATTTGAAGTTATAGAGGTCAGTATCAGAAGAATTAAAAAAAGCTATACCAGGTTTGCTCTGGAGCATGGGCCTAGGGGTGGAAAGGTAGAGTGTACATATTTGTTTTCATCATCAGCTTTTCTACACAATGGAATTAGTTACCGTATATATATATATATATATATAACTCTATATATATATAACTTGATAAGATAGACATAAAAATAAATGAAAAGGTTAAAAAAATTGAGTGAGATTTTGACATTTAACTTGAAACTATTTTTAATACACAGACTTGCAAAGTCACTGAATAATTCATTAAGACGAGAACCTTAGCCTTACTTCCATATACAAATAATAATTTCAACAGACTTCTTCTAGATATATTGAAAACACTGGATAGCCTGAAAACTTCTCTTTCTCAAAGAAGGTCTATTATCTAAAGTATTGAAAATGGCTCTCCTTCTCAGTCCTGAGAAGCACTGTTTTCACAGGTTTGGCAGGCAAAATGTCATCCCCCCTCCGATGACATCCACATCCTAGTCCCCAAAATCTGTGAATATGTTAGGTTATACAGCAAAGGAAAATTAAGATTGTTAATCAGCTGGTCTTAAAATTGGGAGATTGATTATTCTGAATTATTTAGGTAGGCTCAACATAATCAGAAGGAATTTAAAAGTAGAAGAAGGAGGCAGATGGAGTCAGTCAGAGGAAGATGTGACTATGGAGAAAAGGCACAAAGAGAAGCAATCCTGATGGCTTTTTAGATGGAGGAAGAGGGGCATCAGGCAAGGAATGTGGGTGGCCTCTAGAATCTGGGAAAGGCAAGGAAACAGATGCTACCCAGAGCCTCTAGAAAGGACCATAGCCCTGTCAATGCCTTGATTTTAGCCCAGTGAGATCCGTGTTAGACTTCTGATCTTCAGACCTGTAAGATAATAGATTTGTGTTAAGGCACTAAGTTTGTGGTAAGGTGTTGCAATAGCAATAGGACAGCGATACAACATCGTATAAACAGTATTCTAGCAAAAGGAGCTGATATCTAGTCATGACACTGAAAACCAGCTGTAAAAAAAAAAAAAGAGGCAAGTCATCCATTTGACTCTGAATGTTCGGAGAACCTCTCAGTGAAAAAGACTCTTAGCTAACATTTCGGTTGTGGAAGTTTTTCACATTTTGTCATTGACACCTTCACTGTGAGACAGTAAGAAAGATGCCTTTTTTGCTATAGTTTCTGTATCATCAGAGGTTACCCAAACAGCAGCTGGACTATGAGAGGTTCTCAGTGAAGGGTCTGGGATGAAGGACACACCCCTTCACCAAGGTGATGAATAAAGAAGAGTGAGGCACTGAAATTTCTTGGTTGCTAGGTTGACACCTTTAAAAGCTGAGGTGTTATCCCCATTTCTTCTCTGCTTAATATGTTAAATTAGGGGCCATAGAGAACAAGCACAAGATGTGAACGTGGCAAAGAGTTCACATCTGAACTCACAACCTGAGCTCTGAACACAGAAGTGTGAGTGAGCATTGCCCACAATGGTTATGACCATGGGGTTGGTGAGTGGGTCTCCTGGGCTATAGAAATCCCTTGAAATTTTACCAAAATTTGTATTGCTTATTTTTTATAGCTTTCATTGGATTATATAGGAAGTCTGCAAAACATTCCATGGAAGATGCTTTTGATCTTTTAGGGGCTGGAGTCCAGACAGCTTGCAATGTAAGCTCTCTGAGAACAGAGACATGTAGATTCCCTACAATCTAAACATGAGTGGTATAGAAGAATTTTCTAATTGTGGAAGAAAGGAAATAATATGTTTAGTTTAATTTGCTTCCTGGGAAATGGGCTTGGAATTGACAAAACATAGAAGAGGTGGCGGTAGCCAAATATCAGAGGGTGGTTTTAGTATCAGAAAACCTATTCCAAACTGTGGCTGATTTGTATACAAGTTGATGTACTTTGGTAACAGCCAGTTTTACTGGGTAAAAATCTCAGTTTTAGTGAGTGGGTAAAGACTGAAGAATATTTCAAAAGGGATCTAGCCCTGTATTTTGTTCAAAATATAAGAAGAGTCATAGTTTAACTCAAATTTCGTCAAGAAACACAACTGTTTTCTCTACTAGTACTGAGCCTCTCAGCCCTACACCACCTTTTCCTAGATATGAACACGTGCTCCAGAATTAAAGTTATTAAACAACCTGATTTAACTGAAAAAAAAAATTAATGCTGGGAATTCCCTGGTGATCCAGGGATTAGGACTTGGTGCTTTCACTGCCAGAGCCCAGGGTTCCATCCCTGGTCAGGGAATTAAGCTTCTGCAAGCTGCGCAGTACAGCCAAAAGAAAAAAAAAATAATAATAATGCTGAGTTGTGTGGAGATGTGGCTTCTAAAAATATGAGGACTAACAAACTATTAAGTTTTCGAGGAATATGAGGTACGTATAGGAAATCAGTAGCTGAAGAATATTTATTACATTCAAAAACACTTTAAAAAACAAAATTCTCAAATTTGTATTCACTTTGCAGGTATTATATAACCCCTTTAAAATTAACTAAAGTGCTGAGTATTCTATGGAGGAAAAAAATTATCTTGTGCTCACATTTGAAGGTTTCTCTCAGAAGTAAACCACTGAAAGAATCCACAGTATTGCTTTAAATTTTTTCCATTGGGGAGGGGGGTGTGAAGGTGTTTATCATCTTTCAAATTCAGTCACTTGTCCTGAAATGGATTGGATAGTTAGATGATAACATTAAAATAGGTCTCTCTAAGCTATAGAAAACAAGATTCTTAAATTTTTGACAAGGAGAAATGGAACAAAAAATAAAGCAAGTCATACACTAAATAATGTTAAAAATCCTGCTGTTACTTTAAAAATATTTTACTACTGGGAATTCCCTGGTGGTCCAGTGGTTAGGACTCGGTGCTTTCACTTCTGTGGGACCAGGTTCAATCCCTGGTCAGGGAACTAAGGTCCCACAGGATGTGTGGCACGGCCAAAAAAAATTTTTTTTTTATTACTAAGGGAAAATAGGACAAAAGTATTAAACCCAACTCTTTCACTTCCTTGTTTGTAGATAATGCCTGCCTATGTGACTGTTTTTACTTCCTTTGAAGCTTCCTACAAGAAGTGAACCATTTATATGAGTTTTTATAAACTCTTAGCTAAAGACTTGTTCACATATTCTCAGAAAGGAATAATCAAAGGCTGGCACTAGAAATTGACAAAAAAAAGAATTTAGTTTAGATCTCTTAATAATTTAAAGAGCAATCTAAATTATAGAATTTATATAGAGTTCATCTCTGCAGGCCCTGAAGAGCTTGACCCTACCACTAATGCCCTCTCTTGGGTACACGTGTTTCAAATCTAAACCCGATCACTTTATTCCTTCCTGTTTAGACTGTTAGTTCATGTAGTTATTACAATGGTTTAAACCTGTACCTTATTTGTGTTACTAAGTATTCAAAATACCTTTGGGGTTAGGATGAGTAATTAAAGCTCACTCCTACAAAACTTAACTCTCCTTGATTCCTGAGGAGAGAAATAATTTCATTTTCCTGATTTGGCTTTAACTTCCAATTATTATTTATATAAGACCCATCCACTTGCAGAGCTATTTTCTTTGCACTATAATTATTTTCTTCTGGTCCCAGGAAACAGAAAGTGACTCAAGTTTATTGTATCCCAGATCGAACAACTTAATATAAGTAACAAACACTATACCTTATTGTATGTCTAATATAAGAAGAGGGTAAACATATCTCTATGTTTATCAATAGACTATTAACAGAAAATATTAACGAATAGATTTGGGATAGTTTTCTTTTCAAAAAGCTTATGCTTCAAATAGAAGTGACAAGTGGGAAAGAATGAGTGGGTTGCAGAATTTTCAAAAGCCTAAAACCAGGATCCAGGAATCTTTAGCAGAGGTAGGATGTGCCTATTTTCAGCACAGCCCGACCTGCACCGCTTTGCAACTAACCAAGGAAAGCCTGAGTGGCGAGACAATACTACCCTCTAGGGGCAACATTTTTACTTTCACAACTTCCACAGCAAAGGATCAATCAAAAGATAAGAAGCCATACACAGGGGCTTCCCTGGTGGCCCAGTGGTTGGGAATCCGCCTGCCAGTGCGGGGGACACGGATTCGAGCCCTGGTCCGGGAATATCCCACATGTCGTGGAGCAACTGTGTGCCACAGCTGCCACGGGCTGTGTTCCACAACTGCTGAGCCTGTGAGCCACAACTGAGCCCACATGCCACAGTTGGTGAGGCCCGTGTGCCTGGAGCCCGTGCTCCGCAACAGAAGAGGCCACCGCAATGAGAGGCCTGTGCACCGCAATGAAGAGTGGACCCCGCTCACCGCAACTAGAGAAAGCCCGCGTGCAGCAACAGAGACCAACACAGCCAAAAATAAATAAATAAATTTATTAAAAAAAAAAAAAAGCCATACACGGTATAGCTCCATAGCTCCGCTGTGACTGCACAGTAGATATTAGTAGCTATTGTTGTTAGCATTGATGCTTTCAAAGAAGTAACTTAAGCACACTGTCAACTGGCTAATTATTCAAGGTTATTTACAATCCTTTCTTTTCCTGTTTTGTTCTGTTAGAATTTACATGATTGACTACAGAAGTTGGGATAAGACACCTGACTAGTTTTTTAAAAAAATAATTCTAATAAAAAGGGTGAAGAGATAAAAATTGGAATTAATCTCAAGCAAGAGACTTAGGGCTCATAGACGGATACTTACTTGGATTCTTGTTACAGGCTTACTTTTCCAATTATTTTTTCCTAATTTTGGTAAAAAGTCCAGTGACAG
The DNA here is from genome assembly GCF_963455315.2 of Globicephala melas. NCBI lineage: Eukaryota > Metazoa > Chordata > Mammalia > Artiodactyla > Delphinidae > Globicephala > Globicephala melas. The sequence goes on along the minus strand of NC_083328.1, from coordinate 54,196,335 downwards.
AGATTCCCAATCCCTCAGACATATGAGCTGCCCACCTATTTAGTTAATCTTATTAGATAGAAATTAACTTATACAATTTATAAAACAGGGAATTAACTTATTATAAATCAAATACTAACCGTAGAACTTTTAGGTTTCCTCTGCCCCCTGCCCTCCCCTAGCTGAGTATGTTAGCAAATATGCTTCACTACTACTTTCCATGTGTATCCTAACAGCTTATATCTGGGATTGTTGTTTTACTGGGTTTCTGCATTTTCTCCACCCTTCATCCCAGATTAATCTGTTCATTTGTTGACACCTGTCATGTTCTAGAAAATGAGATCAAAGACTGATAGCTGCATGTTCTCCTGTCTTAAAATGTTAAGGAAATGGCCTGTTGGAAGCACTGTTACTTTTTAGTTCTATGTATTGAGCTGTCATTGACCTTTAGGCCAAAATGCCAGACACTTAACTGCCCTAGTTTATAAAGACTTAGTAGTAATATCAGTAGTCCGTAGTAAAGCTGACTTTCTGTATTACATATATATACATATATATAATAGTTTCCTATATTTTATTTTATTAAACATTTTCCAGCTTTATTGAGATATAATTGACATATAACATTGTGTAAATTTAATATGATGATTTGATACATGTATATATTGGGAATTGTTTACCACAGTAAGGTTAGTTAACACCTCCATCACCACACATAATTATTTGTGTATGTGGTGAGAATATTTAAGCTCTACTCTCTGAGTAACTTTGAAGTATATAATACAGTACTGTTAACTATAGTCACCATGCTGTATATTAGTGCCCCAGAACTTATAACTGGAAATTTGTACCATTTAACCAACACCTCCCCATTTCCTAGTTTACTATATTTAAAGTGTGAGTTTTGTTTTAGTTGGGGGTTAATTTTTTCTCTAATTTTATATTGAAGTGAGAAACAGAAGAACATAATGAAATCACTACACAGACAACAGACAAAAGTTTTATTTTAAAAATTTACAGTTTAGTATAATGTAATTCCATACACAGAAATATACAAAAAATACATACGACTAAAATTGTATTTTAAACAGAAAACCATAAATTATATTTCATGGTTTAATTTCTGTGACTATTTTTTGCCTATGAGCCAAAAGGCTATCTCCAAACAATAAAGCAACTAAGTGAAGAGCTCAGGTGTTATTCTCGATGGTATCATTCTTGATGGCCCTGGATAAAACTAGATTACCATAAATTGATAGTACATAAATTGAATAAATAATTAAACGTTAAATTAGAATTTAGAAAAAACAAGATTAAATACCAAAAGGAATAGAAATAAAAACTATCAGAGCAAGAAATGAAAAAAACATGAAGAGAAAAGCAAGTAAGATCATGCCCTCATAGCAGGAGGCAGATGCAGCAGGGCTGACAGCTTATGGAGCACAGAGAAGAAAAAATCCCAAGAGACAATGAGAAAGTGTCCTAAATTAGGAGAAGGTGGAAAGAGTGAGTAAACGGAAAGAGTAAACGCAGGTCCTTGAGTGGAAGGGATAAGAGACTGAAATACTGCCCACTCCCCCCTGACAGGATTATCCAGAAAGTCTATGTATCAGTTGTAGGTATTTGATTCCAATATCATTGTTTTTTAAAAGAATTATCCTTTTTACATTGCTAGTACAAACACTTAATTTTTCTCTCAATATCAGCATTTCAATATGTGTGCAAGAAGTTGAAGATTTCTTTTGATAAATACTCAGCTCTACAATGACGTTCAAATTCAATTGGTCTTTCCTAAGCTACCTGAACTAAGTTTAAGATCAACTTCAATGTGGGTCTGTCAGCACAGACACGGCTGAGGGGGATGGTGCAGAGGCCACAAGAACCATTCAAATTCACTGACATAGACTCTACAAGAAAACAGGTCTGCAACATTAATAAATATTAATAACAACAATATAGCAATAATCAATATAATTTATAACTTCTATATTAATCATTAATGTATAAAATTTGTCAGTTAATTAACGATTCTTATTTTGGATATTCCTCTAATAAACACGTTTCTTAACCTCTCTAAGCCTAAATTTCCTTATCTGTAAAAGTAAGATACTAATGGAACCCATCCGAGAGTTGCTGGGAAGATTAAACGGGATGATGCACTCTAGCCTGGCTACAGTAAACACTTTTTTCAGGTAAACGATCAGTAATTGCTAGTACTGACATTTTCTAACACCCATATTTTTGGGCATATGCAATGCTCAAAAGAGGGAAAAGAACAGAGAGCTAGTATTAAATACTTCTTCTGTATCAGACATTTTAGTAATATGTAAAACTCTCGCGATTGTGCCCAGAGCCGCGCACACCTCGGGTTTCCGGCCGGGGCGCGAGATGTCTTCCGCCCTCTCCCGGCCACAGCCGCCGCGCCGTAGTCCTGCCCTGCGCGTTCCTCTCCTCGCCTCCCCACGGAGCCCGGAGCCCGCCTGTGGGCGGACTGCGGCGCCGTGCCGGACCGCTACCCAGCAGCCCACTGGGCCTAACGGCACGTGACTCCCGCCACCTGCGCCGTCGCCGCCGGCGCTGGGAAGGCCAGCGGCGACGGTGTCGCAAAAGCGTCGCGACGGCGTCCGTTCTTGGCGGCCCAGGCCACTGGTATAACCGAACGTGCTGAGGCTTGAGAACCAGTATGGAGGCTGTCGAGGTTCTCCGATATTGCTGGGCTTCGATGGGGCAGCTACTCGCCGGTGCCCCGGGCTGCTGAGCTCTCGCCGCCTGCGTCCCCGCGGCTCGCCCGCAGGGCCATGCTGGCCTCGCGGGTGGCGCGCATCTCGTGGGGTGCCTTGCGCGTAGCCGTGTGGGCCCCGGGAGCGCGGCCGGGCAAGGGGCGCGCCCGCGGGGCCTTGCTGCCGCCAGTGCCATGCTGCCTGGGGTGCCTGGCGGAGCGCTGGTGGCTGCGCCCGGCTGCGCTCGGCCTGCGGCTGCCTGGGGCCAGCCCGCGGGCCCACTGCTCGGGCGCGGGGAAGGCAGCCCCCGGGCCCGCAGTGCAAGAGGACGCCGCCACCGAGGCCCGGGGCGGCCGGTGGGGCCCGGCGAGCGCCGCTAGCCTGGTACGTACCGAGGAGAAGGCGGAGGGGCGACTCTGGGTCGGGGTCGACTGCTGCGGCGGCGCTCGGTCCCGAACGCAAATAACGTGCCGTGGCCGGTGAGGTCCGATGCTTCCGTTTCAGAACTTTTAAAGCGTTCCCCGAAGAGAAGTTATGGGCAGATCATTCGGTCGGGGTGAGTGTCAGGGGTACCAGCCGCGTCCTCCTGTCTCGGTGGTCAAGTTAGAGCCCTCTCCTTCCCGTCTATCCGCACCGGTAGCTGGACGCGCCTCTGGATATTGCATTGGTAAAAATACCCTTCACCTGTCTTATTAAAAGCCCATTTTAAATTTTTTGAAGCGAATCCCCAATGTTTAGGGCAAGTCTCTGGGCGTCTTCAGAATGATATACAGGCCTTTCTGTTTGCTTGTGCAGGTTTGGTTAACTATCATTTGACCTTTGGTGACTTTACATATTGTAGGATGAAGGATAGCTAAGTAATTTAAATCGTAATTAAAAGATCCTTTAACCTTTAATTATAGGAAAAGATTAAACCTCTCTTCCTGAGGTAACGGAGGAAAATATTTGTCTGCTTACCTGTTGAAATACTGACCAAACAGAAGACATGAGAGCATGAGTGTGGGAGAGCTTTTGATGTCATGTAGCAAGACTCATGCAATTATTACATCTTCAATTGTTATGTCTTCAGTGGGCCCCTGTGCTGCTTTCATCAGTTATACAGCATGGGTTGGGGTGGCCACATCCTGGCAGGAGTCTCGGCCACATTAATAGCTAGAGCATGTTGGGGTTTGAATGAATGCTGGATGCTTTGAGGTTGCCATATCCTGGCTGAAGTCCTTCCAAGAACGGCAGTAGTTGGTCGAGTATGCCACAGGTTATCTGGTTGGGTAATCTGAGATTAGCTCTCTTAATTTTAACTTAGAAACGTTTACAAATTTAATGATTATAAATTGAGGTATTTTATTTTAACTGAAATATGTGGAGCTAAAAGGAATCCCTTTCATTGTTCTAAGAACATTCAGTCTGGTTTATTAATTCACCAAATGAAATGCTCTGGCTGTTTACAACTGTGTCTTTAATTTTTCCCCATGGGCCTCTCTGAGTTTAATTTTGGGCCTCTGTATTCTGACCTTTTGCTTTGTTTTTCCTTTCTCTCAATCATGAACTGTACCTCCTCACCCCCCTCAATGAGGCACTGTAATGCTGGATCAGTATTTGACTTACTCTGTATCGCAGTATGGTCAACAGACTTTTTTTTTCCTCTGGACTCTGAAACACTTGGACCTTTGAACTTGAATTTGGAATATGTTCCAAGAATGATTCCATTTAATTAATATAATGTGGATTAGTTCAACAGAAGGTCCTTGAGTAGAGGTTTGGAGTGCTGCTTGTTTGGTGATTGTTTCCTGCAGAATTTGAATTTTTCTGTATCTTTAATGACAGTATTCTGCCACTGGGCCCCAATGACTTCATTATTCCTTCAAACTGAGGTGAACATTTCTTGCTGGGTTCTGTTTATAAACACAAACTTAGTATCTTTAGAGAACTGGCTTTTCTTACAGAATGGCTGAAGGTATTTTAAAAGAGGTATTTAGAAGTGGAAATGTCAAAATTAAGGTTCAGGCAAATAGGTTACTGATTGATAAAGAGGTTAAGTAGGGTTATCTTGTGAGGAGATAGTCCCATGGGGTAGAGCTGGCAGTCTTGACTCAGTGGAGAAAAAAAATCCGGCCTTTAGGGAATGACATTTTTCTCTGTATTATTTCTGTACCCTGTTCTGTGCAGTGTATCTTAGTTCCACTAGGCTGAGGCTTTTTAAAGTTGAAACACCCTCTCATGAAACAGACTTTGGCCAGGAAGGAATGGTTTTCAGAGCAGCTGCTGAGGTGCCCTTTTGTTGGTGCCAACTTCAAACACCTTGGCTCCAAATGAAGTTTCAAGGAATCATAAAGCCCCCACAGGGGAGCTGTGAAAGCCCTCAGCTTCTGGTTGGGGATCTTAACATTTCTGTGGCTATTTTGAACAAATTTACAAAATCTCTTTATTTCCTATGTATCTCAATACCTTTTCCTTGTTCCATTTTCTTCTAGCAGTTCTCCAGTTTAGTGATGAGCTTATGGAATTAAATGTTTTATTCCTCTTCATTCGTATCTCCAACACTGTGTATGGCATTTAGCATTCTTTTGATGGGTATGTGTAGAGGAGTGAGGAGAGGTTATTTTGCAATAAATGTTTTTTAGCCAAAATGCCCATGGTTGATAATTCGGCTTTTTTCTGACACTTTCTAGACCGTTTGTCTACTTGAGGTATAAGATCTTCCTGAAGATCTTTTTTTTAATTTTGTATAATGGGAAAGTAATTCTTTTTTAAAAAAAATTTTATTGGATATAGTTGATTTACAGTGTTGTTGAATTTTCACTTTTAAAAGCAGTATGTTTTTAGTTTTGAATTCTGATGGTGAAGTAATACATTAAAGGCTTGACTTATATGATAGATAATACATGTTTATTCCTTCTCTCTTTAGTGAGAAAACCTACTCTATATACAACCAACATTTTAGTCTGTGTTTTGGTATATGACATATCTTCATCTGCATTCTTAACAGTTTTAGATGTGTGTAAAAATAACGGAATGGATTTTAAAACTGAAAGTACTAATTTTAAGGTTTATGTAGCTTCTAACCTTTAAGTTGATGGAGTGTATTTTTCCAATGTATATAGTTATTTAAAGTATGAATTTATAGTATTTAAATTTTGTTGTCTTTATGTTTCAGTATGAAAACCCATGGACAATCCCAAATATGTTGTCAATGACGAGAATTGGCTTGGCCCCAGTTTTGGGCTATTTGATTATTGAAGAAGATTTTAATATTGCACTAGGAGTTTTTGCTTTAGCTGGGCTAACTGATTTGGTAAGTTGTACCGGCACTCCCCCTGTTTTGCTCCCCTTCTAAATCCCAGGGTCTCTACTACACTGAAATAGCACAGACTCAGTCTGCTTTTCTTTGGAAGGAAATCCTCAAGATGAATTTCACCTAGTGCTTTGTGTAAAGGCTTGTCTTTAACATCTATATGGGACTCTGTTATTCTTTATATGATCTAAGGAAGGAAGTGGAGGTTGTAGGGAGGCATGGGAGAGGGAGCTCTTTACTCTTGTTTTTTAACTTCTTCATAGAAGAAAAAACCTTAGAAATTCTCAAAGGGCCAAGTACTTGCTTTAGGGATAGAAATAAAGGAGAGAAGCTGTGAGACTTTTTTTTTACTTACATAGTAGAGAGAAATATCTGATCTGCAACAACAGTTGGTTTTACTGGTGGAGAGGGAAACAGTGGGCCAGTTGTTGTGACCAGGGAGCTTGCAGAGGCCGGATCTCTGCTCAGGTTTATGCTGGCAGGAGGCCATAGGCACCCCACAGATTTGGTCCTTGATTCCTTCTCTACACCCCTCTGACCACCTTCCAGAAGACCCTGCCCTAGGTGGGCATTAGACATCCTTCCTTCTTCCACTCTCCCAGCAGATGGACCAAGGAGAAAAGAGCACCTTGACACCACTGTGTCAGTTTATAGGGAGGGAAAGATTTATTCAGGTTATCTCCAATTAGAACTTGGAAAATAATTTTCTAACAGAAAGCCACACTATGTGTTATATAGGCTTTTGTGGACTGGCCAGTCATCATCATGTGTGACATTATTTGTATTTATCACCCACCCTGTTGCATAAAGGATTTGAAATGGCTTGTAAAACTATATGTCCTGCAAAAACACAATTGAAGGAAGTGGGGGAAAGGTAGAGGAAAGATTTTAAATCAGGACAAAAGCATGTAGAAATAGACATTATGTATATAAATTGTATATTCTTGTACAAGGTTGGTCTGAGATCCAAGTGAGTACCCAGACAGGCAATAATAATTTGGTGCCTCTTTAAACTGATGTATGTTTGAAAAGCTTTGCTCAGTATTCAGTGAGAATAAAGAGAAACTAATTTTCTGTTAATAAAAGTCACATAGCATCTTTCTTTGTAACATCAGCTGTTCCCTTTGAGGTTCATAGAAACAAAATTACACCTGCCCAGTAGCATTGTTGAGCAATACAGAGTTAGCTGAAAATTCTGCAGGATAAATAATGAGGACATTTGCACTGTTATATGGCATTTCTAAATATGCATCAAATACAGTTTCTTGAAGTGGTTACCGCCTCTTTTTCCCGAGTTTAGCTCCTGTTTGTCACAACTTCTCATTCTCACAATCTCTTCTTTTCTCCCTGCTTTTATCTGTGAAGCCTGAAGCCCTCCATTTATTAATACAGTCTCCAAGTCTGTCAAAGGCCATTATATTGATAATGGAATTTTTTTTTCATAATAGGCAAGATGTTTTTCAGTTACTGGATTTGCTCTTTTTTGGTTTGTAGGTTTTTTTAGTTGCCACATGAGATTGCAATATTCATCGAAAGGGAGAGGTCTCATTTACACTTTTCTAAATATGTAAGACAATGTGTACAGAAACCTGAGTTAACTGGCATCATATTACGTTTACTTCATGTAGGTTTTGATGCCTCTAGAATGGCTGCTGGGCAGATGGCTGGACTCATGGAGGGTTTAAGTAGGGGAATGTTGTATGTGGGAAATGGATTACAGGAATGCAAGAATAGAAGCAGAGAGGCTGGTTATGAGGCTTATAGTAATCTAGGGAAGAGGGTTGGGAAATATGTTTTGAAGATAGAGTTGATATGTTAATGGATTGGATATGTGGGGTGAGAGAAAGGAATTAAATAGGAGTGCTAGGCTGTTACTTTTTTCCTTTTCAACAAGCAGATGCATGGAGGTTTACATTTTCTGTGATGGTCAACACTCAGGGTAGGACAGGGTTTGTGGGAAAGAGTTGTTATGCCTGTTCAGATAGAGGTAACATTGGGTAGTTGAATACAGTAGTTTGGAGTTGGAGGAAATCATGGTTAGAGATAGATTTAAGAGTTATCATCATATAGATGGTCAAGTCTGGATGAAATCATCTAGGCTGTGGTAAAAGAAGAGAAGAGGTCAGAGAAAAGAACAATAATGGAGCAATGGAGAAGGAGCCAAAAAAGGACACTGAGAAGGAATAGCTGGTGAGAAAGAAAGAAAATTGGGCAATAAGGTGTCCCAGATGTTAAGTGAAGAAAGTGCTTTAATTGTGTTGGGGTCAAGTAAGCTAAGAATGTAGAATTCATTGGTGACTTTTATGGGTACAATCTCTAGAGGGTGGGGCAGTCAAAATGGGTTGGCGAGCATAAATGAGGTGATGCATGGCGAGCATAAATGACAATAGATGTCACATTGGGGAAGTTTTGCTTCATAGGGGGATAGAGAGATAGTCAAGGAAGGGTAGTTTATAAAGAGATACATACTGGGGAAATTTTTGTTGTTAATTAACTAATTAATTAAATGACTGGGTAGGAAGAGAGAGATTGATGATGCAGGGGAGGTGGGGAAAACTCAGAAGGTAAGAGGACTTGGGATCAGGGACCGCAGAGAGAATGTGCATGGACGCTAGTAGGTGGTGGACTTGGAGGTGGGAATACAAGGGAGGACTGACACTCTGTTTCTGTTTTTTGAGCAAATATAGACATGGTCATGAACTAGAGAGAGAGGCTTTGGGAAGGATGAGCAGACTATGAATAGGGAAGGTAAACACAGTAAGCAGGTGTGGGTTTGCCAGGCAGTATTGAGTGCCCACAGGAGATTTGTGGTCATGAAAAAGTGAGATCAATCAGCCCATTTATGTGTTTTTCTTGATCAGTGTTCAGCTGCTTGGGTGCAGGCCTATAGTACATGGTAGTTGTATTTAAGCAGGGTTGAGGGAGAGTGGAGTAGGGAGTTATAGAGGTTTACAAAGAAGAGATGATGTTGATGACCTTGGAATCCAGTGTGAGTAGAGGAAAAATGAGGACAAGAGGGTGATGATGGTGATAAAATGGGAGGTTAAGTTCCGTGAGATCAGAAACTGAACTGACACCTGAATCTTCCAAGGCCCCAACTCCCAGTTCTAGGCACTTTCTGTTAGTGTTACCTATAGTATACTTAAGAAAACAGATTTTTTCAGTTGAGGTAGTAATAGCTAGTAACTGCTTTTTTTGAGGATTTACTAAGCGCTGAGTGCTAAACAAGTATTAATCACATTATGTACTGAGACAACCCACCCTGAGAGGTAGGTAGCACTATCTCTGGTTTACAGATGAGGAAACTGAGGCTTAGGCCAAATAACTTGCCCAGAGTCACACAGTTAAGTGAGTGGGAGAGCCAGTGCTTGAACCACTTATGCTCTGCTACGAAGAGTAAGTTCTTAACCATTGTCCTGTACGACTGCTCTAAGTCATTGGAATACTTGAGATATGGAGGACTTATTTATCCTTTAAAATGTACCATGTTAAATTACGTCTAGATTAATTTGATCTTTTTCCTTGGAACTAGGACTGGAAAATTCAAATATTTGTTGAAGTTTGAAGTTAAATAAAATGAGTAAAAGCCGGGGTAGGGACTTGGAAAACCAGAAAATATCTGCCTCGTTTAATGAAAATAGGCAGTACTTGGTTTCAGTCAATTTTGTGGCCCCAGGGTGGCCAGATCTTCCCATTTCTCAAGTGAGCCTGGAGATCTGGATTTTTTTGAGTTAAGACTTTGAATATTTAAATATTGGCAACTAATTTATATTTAAAAAATCACTGGGCAGGTCAAACAAAACCAGCCTGCAGGCCTCTTTGGCCCCCTGGTAACCCAAGTATGACCTCTGCTTTAAAATATAATTTGTTTCCAAGAGTAGTGAATAAGTAATTTTCATATCAAAAATTTTAGGTAGGCCAGGTACAGAGGACTGAGTTTTGTATTCAAATACAGGTCATGCAATACAGTCAGACATGGAATTAACAGTGGCACTAGATAAAAAATATTGATAATAACAGTTAAAATAGAATAAAATAAAAATAATACGAGCTAAAACATAGGGAGTTGGGTCATATTATAGAAAAGTAGGTAGGAATGGAAGTTAGAAAATCTCGCAGTTAAACGGTAGTCCTTGCAAGTAAAAGCAGCTATTTTGGCTGTAGTGAAATAGCTCAGGGCTCAAGGGGTGGGGGATGGGAGGGGTGGGTTGGGGTGGGGTGCCTAGTCCAAGCTCTGTCAGTCCTGCTTTCTTTGAGTTTTATTTGGGTTCTTTACATCTCTAAATTTGTGTCTGGGTTCATCCCACAAAGGGGCATTGTGAAAACATTGCAAAATAGCTGAAGGCCTTGAGATAGAAAAGTGAAAACTTTTTTCTGTAGAAAAGTGAAATCATTTTCTGACCAGTTGGTAATTTAAAAGCTAAGTGTATACCAGTAAAACAGAAGGTTTGGGGGTAAGAGACAGAAGAGGTTTTATCTACATTTTATGCAAGTATAGCGGTTATTCTGGTATCTCTTAACCTTCAAGATATCTACTCTGTACCTATTATGACATTTATTAAAAAAAAAAAAACTTCTATTTTCAGTTGGATGGATTTATTGCTCGAAACTGGGCCAATCAAAAATCAGCTTTGGGAAGTGCTCTTGATCCACTTGCTGATAAAATACTTATCAGCATCTTATATGTTAGCTTGACCTATGCAGATCTTATTCCAGGTAAGAACGCGTCATGCGTACTTTTAAATAGTACAGGGAAGAATCACATTTATCAGCTTAGGATTTCTCTTGATTGAGAGACAAATAATTTTTGTTCCAAAAATATGTTTTCAACTTTAAAGTGTTTCCCTAAATTTAAACTATTGAACTGTTTTGCTTTCCAAGCTATTTGTTTTACTTTAGAATTTATGACCTTGTATATACTATAGAATGCATTGTTTTCTTAGTAAAATTGTTTAAAATTAAACAAATATTTCAAAAAAATTGAGCTAATTCATATTATCCTAGAATCTTTTGAAACTATTATTTTCTTTGTGCCTAGCTTTTGAAAGCAATTTAAAATTTTCCTAAGTCTTATTATTTATTAAGTATAATTTAATAAGTGAGAGCTCTGAAATCCTAAAGATGTCTATAAAATTTCACATTGTTATTATTATTACTTAGATGGTATTACGCAATTTTAAATTATACACATAGTTTGTACATTGTCTGAATACTCTTTTTTTTAATTAATTATTTTTGGCTGCGTTGGGTCTTTGTTGCTGTGCGTGGGCTTTCTCTAGTTGTGGTGAGCTGGGGCTACTCTTTGTTGCAGTGTGCAGGCTTCTCATTTCAGTGGCTTCTCTTGTTGGGGAGCACGGGCTCTAGGTGCACGGCCTTCAGTAGTTGTGGCTCGTGGGCTATAGAGTGCAGGCTCAGTAGTTGTGGTGCATGGGCTTAGTTGCTCCGTGGCACGTGGGATCTTCCCGACCAGGGCTCGAACCCGTGTCCCCTGCATTGGCAGGCGGATTCTCAACCACTGCACCACCAGGGAAGCCCCTGCATACTCTTTGTAACAAAATTTTATGATCTTTTGTATTTTGTATGTGCTTTTTGGGTGTTCATTTTCTACTTCCGCTGTGTTTCTCAGTTTTTAATCCTTTGGTTCAGATTAAACTGTTTATTTCCAAGAGTTAGAATCTGAGAACAAAGAAGCTGGTACTTGGTCCTTCAATACCATGTTATTACTGACATTTGATAGGAAGAAGTTTACTGGTGTTTCAGTCTAGTATAGTCTCCCAATCTAGAGATTCTTTTTCTCCTCTACCTTTAGGCTTTGCTTTTTTTTTTAATAAATTTATTTATTTATTTTTATTTTTGGCTGCGTTGGGTCTTTGTTGCTGTGCGCGGGCTTTCTCTAGTTGCGGCGAGCGGGGGCTACTACTCTTTGTTGCGGTGTGGGGGCTTCTCATTGCGGTGGCTTCTCTAGAGCGCAGGCTCAGTAGTTGTGGCACATGGGCTTAGTTGCTCCACGGCATGTGGGATCTTCCCGGACCGGGGCACGAACCCGTGTCGCCTGCATCGGCAGGCGGACTCTCAACCACTGCGCCACCAGGGAGGTCCCTACCTTTAGGCTTTTAAATCCACATACCAAATTTAAAAATGAATTAGACTACTGTTCATGTGCTTCTTTGAAAGTCAGAATTATGGTGTGTGAATGGTTGGGGGTATTGAAGGGGCAGGGGTATGCTATAAGTAATATAGATAATTTGTAGGAGAAAAGATCCTAAGGAGCATTCTGTTAACATTCACAATTAAAATTTGTGTGTGTGTGTGTGTGTGTGTGTGTGTGTGTGTGTGTGTATGTGTGTGTATTTTCATGCTTCTCATTTTTCAGAGTTATTTTGTATTTTGTTGTATTGTTTTACAAAGGTTGGCCAGCCCAGGTATTTCCGTGGTGAACACAGAAATTGTTTCCAGGTTTTGGTATTATGGATATTGTTGATACAATTGATGTAGGTCGCTTTTGGAACTGCAACTTCCCTTAATTATCATTCTGGGAACTTCCATTGTCTCTCTTCTGTGTTGGGTTTGTTTTTCCAGGCTCCCATGGCTTCCTTGTTAGGGTCCTCCTTTTTGTGGAGTAGAATCTCCAGTTGTTTCCTAGCTAGGATGCAGCCTGGCAGCAAGGTTTTTAGAGGTGTACAATGTCTTTATTCTACAGACATCTAAAATGTATTTGTTCTACCCTCCATACTTGATTGGGGCATAATTTTCAATTGCAGGTTATTTTCACTCAGAATTTTCAAGACCCTGATTATAGATTTCCAGATTCCATCTTGCTGTTGAGAAGTCTCATGCCATTCTGATATCTTTTCCTTTACGTGTGATTATGTTTTGTATTAGAAAGCTTTTAAGATTTCTTTGCATAATTCCTAGTTGATGGTTTAAAAAATTCTCTCTCTTAAAAGTTAATTTTCTAACTGCTTCTTGGGACACCCAATTATCCCAGCACTTTTTATTGAAAATTCTATACTTTCCAGACTCACTGCCATGTTCATATATACATGGGTTATTTCTGGGTTGTCTAGTTTATTCCCCATTGATTTGTCTATCTTTGCACCAGTACCATCCCTAATTATTATTACTTTGCCAAAAGTCTTTTTTTTAAAATTTATTTTATTATTTATTTATTTATTTTTGGCTGCGTTGGGTCTTTGTTGCTGTGCATGGGCTTTCTCTAGTTGCGGTAAGCGGAGGCTACTCTTCGTTGTGCGCAGGCTTCTCGTTGTAGAGCACGGGCTCTAGATGCACGGGCTTCAGTAGTTGTGGCACGTGGGCTCATTAGTTTTGGCTCATCGGTTCTGGAGCGCAGGCTCAGTAGTTGTGGCGCACGGGCTTAGTTGCTCAGCTGCATGTGGGATCTTCCCAGATGAGGGCTCGAACCCATGTCCCCTGCATTGGCAGGCGGATTCTTAACCACTGCGCCACCAGGCAAGTCCCCCAAAAGTCTTGATACATGATAGAGCACATTCTTCCACTTTGATATTCTTACCTGTTTTCATTTGTGTGTGAATTTTAGAATCAGCTTTCAAGTTCCCCAGAAAAACCTGTTGGGATTTTATTGGAGTTGCACTGAATTTACAGCTTTATTTGGAAGAATTGGTATTTTTACAATATTGTCTTCCAATCCACATACATCTTGTATTTACTCTATTTAGGTCTGTTAAAATGTCAAAATGTTACAGTTTTCTCTAGAGAGGTAATAAAACTTTTTTATTAGATTTATTCCTAGGTGACTGATAGTTCTTGATGCTTTTGTAAATGGTAGCTTTTTTAATATTTCATTTTGTAGTAGCTGATGTTGATTGGATGAAATCAGTTCCATCTCTGACAGTGGTTTTTGTGTCTAGCAAAACTTGCTGAACTCTTATGCTAATAATATAAATGTATATTCTCTTGGATTTTCTGTATCCTTGATTATGTATTATCTATAATTAATGACAGTGTGTTTCTTCTTCTCCAGTCCTTTTACCTTTTTAAAAATTTGCCTCACAATAGTGCACAGTGCAATGTTGAATAGGAGTGGTATCTGTGTCTTATTTCCAGTCTAAGAAGGAAAGCTTTCAGTCTTTCAGTATTAAATATGACATTTCCTGTAGGGTTTTATAGATACCCCTTTTTCAGGTTAAAGAAGTTCACTTCCACTGGCAGTTTGCGCAGAAATTTTTTTACATCGGATATGGAATTTTATGAAAATTTTTTTCTTCATGTATTATGATAGTCATATTTTTTCCCTTTAAGCTTAATGTGTGGTGAATTACGTTATTGATTTTCTAAGTTAAATGAACCTGATGACATTCCTGTTACAAATCTAACTTGGTCATGATATATTATGAAGATATTGCTATTTGGTTTACTGATACTTTGTTGAAGATTTCACATCTAGATTCAGAAGATTGGCCTGGAATTCTTTTCTACAAATACCCTTGTTAGGTTTTTTTTTTTTTTAATATTTATTTATTTGGCTGCGCTGGGTCTTAGTTGCAGCATGCGGCATCTTTAGTTGTGTCATGTGAATTCTTAGTTGCAGCATGTGGGATCTAGTTCCCTGACTAGGGATCGAACCCAGGCCCCCTGCATTGGGAGCGTGGAGTCTTAGCCACTGGACCACCAAGGAAGTCCCCTACCTTTGTTAGGTTTTAATATCAAGTTTATAATAATCTCATAAAATGAATTTAGGGAGTGCACACACACCCCACCCCATTCTTGGGAGATGTTTGTGTGAGATTGCAATTACTCCTTCTTGGAATGTTGGTAGAACTTGTTGAAGCCATTGAAGCCTGGAGTTTTCTTTGGGAAAAAGTTTTAAAATAGTTGATTCATTTTTTAAAAAAATGGTTACAGGGTGATTCAGTTTTTCTGGTTCATCTTTTGTCTGTTTTGTGAGTTGTGATGTTTTTCTAGGGACTTGTCCATTTCAGCTACATTTTTAAAAAATTTACCATAAGCTATTTATAGTATCCACATTAACGTTTTGATGTCTGTAGACTATGTAGCGATGTCCCCCTTTTCATCCTAATTATTAGTTATTTGTCCCTTTTTTTCTTTGACTTGTCTTGCCAGAGGTTTGTCTGTTTTATGAATCTTTTCAAAGAACCAACTTTGAACTTTGCCAAACTTCTCTGATATGTTTACTACTTCATTAAATCTTGCTCTTTTGTTGTTTCTGTCTCCTCCTTTGGTTTTTTTCTGCTGTTCTTTTTCTAAATTCTATAGATCAGTCCTGTCTAGTAGAAATATAATGGGAACCATAGATCTAATTTAAATTTTTCTAGTAGTTATGTTCAAAGTGAGAAGAAACAGGTGAAGTGTGTGTGTGTGCTTGCACTTCTGCTACAGTGGAGACTGAGTGCTCTGTGCATGCACTGCTGCCTGTGCCAGGCCACCCCCCATTTTAATAACATTTTATTTAACCCACTAGATGGAAAATATTGTCATTTCATTATATAATCAATAAAAAATCATTAATGAGATTGTTTTTTCATACTCTGTCTTCAAAAGCCAGTGTGCTGTTTGCACTTACAGCACCTCTCACTTCAGACTAGCCACATTTCAAGTGCTTTATCTTTACATGTTGCTCATGGCTATTGTATTGAACAACACAGCTGTAGATGAATGTTTAACTCGTTCCTTTTTTTGTTTGTTTTTTTGGCTGTGCCGTTGTGGGATCTTAGTTCTTCAACCAGGGATTGAACCTGTGCCCCCTGCAGTGGAAGCACGAAGTTGTAACCACTGGACCACCAGGGAATTCCCTCAGCTTTTCTTCTTTAAAGTTTGCATTTAAGGCTATGTATTTTCTCTAAGTATCCCTTTCACTGTATCTCATATGTTGGTATTAGTGTTCTTGTCATTATCGAGTTCAAAGTAATCTGTTTCCATTATGATATTTCTTTGGCCTATGGTGTTAATAAAAATTTATTTCTTAATTTGTGGGATTTTCTAGGTATCTTTTTGTTATTGATTTCAAGCATAATTACCTTGTGTTCAGAGAACATGCTCTGTGATTTTAGCCCTTCAGCCCAGTATACAGTCAAATTTTATAAACATTTTATGCGTTTTTCAAATGAATATGTATTCTGCAGTCATTGGGTATGATGTTCTACATATGTCCATTTGGTCAATTTTTTTTTTTTTAAGTAAATTATTTCTTTATCTTGGGCTGTGTTGGGTCTTCATTGCTGCACGCAGCCTTTCTCTAGTTGTGGCGAGCAGGGGTTACTCTTCGTTGTGGTGCATGGGTTTCTCATTGCGGTAGCTTCTCTTTTTGCAGAGCATGGGTTCTAGGCACGTGGGCTTCAGTAGTTGTGGCATGAAGGCTCAGTAGTTGTGGCTTGTTCGTGGGCTCTAGAGCACAGGCTCAGTAGTTTTGGTGCACAGGCTTAGTTGCTCCGCGGCATGTGGGACCTTCCTGGACCAGGGATTGAACCTGTGTCCCCTGCATTGGCAGGCAGATTCTTAACTACTGTGCCACCAGGGAAGTCCCTGGTCAAGTTTTTAATCCTGGTGGCTAAATCTCCTTCTTTACGGACTTATTTTTTACATTTGGTCTGCTTTTCTGTCAGTTACTGAGAGAGTAAAGTTTCCTGCTGTGTCCAATTTTCCATTATTTTTTCTTTTTAGCTCTGATTTTTGCTTCATGTCTTTTGAAGTCATGCTATTAATAAGTGCATATAAAGTAGAATTGTTATGTCTTTTTGGTGAATTGAATGATTTATTTTGAAGTGACCCTCTATATCTTTAGAAATGATTTTTGCCTTGAAGTCTCTCTCTCTCTCTCTTTTTTTTTTGACCACACCATCTGGCATGTGAGATCTTAGTTCCCTGACCAGGGATTGAACCTGTGGCCCCTGCAGTGGAAAGGCGGAGTCTTAAACCACTGGACTGCCAGGGAAGTTCCTGCCTTGAAGTCTCTTTTGTTGACTATTACTATAGCTACACTAGCTTACTTTTGGTCAGTGCTTACATGATAAACCAATCTTTTACTTTCAACTTGTCCACATCTTTATATTTTAGATATTCCTTAAAAATAACATATAGATAGATGGTTTTTCTTTACTTTATCTAGTCTAAAAATATTTTATCTTTCAGCTGGAACATTTAATCCATTTACTATGATTACTAGTATTTGTGTAGCAGTCTTCCATTTTATTTTGTGTTTTATTTGGCCTGTATGTTCTATTCTACTTTTGTCTATATTCTATATTCTATAATTATCACTGTTTTCCTGTACCAATTGGAAAGTTTTATACTCTGTTAACATTTAGCTAGTCTCAAAATTATAATTCATCTTTACCTTATCAAAGTTTAATGTTAACAAATCTATACATTTGGCCTTCTGTATCTGGGAGTTCTCCATCCATGGATTCAACCAACCTCAGATTGGGGGGAAGAAAATCTAGAAAGTTCCAACCAAACTTTGCTGCAAACTGGAAACTGAGGGTATTTACATTGTATTAGGTATTAAGTAATATAGAGATGACTTAAAGCATATGGGAAGGTGTGCATTGGTTATATGCAAATACTCCACCATTTTATATAAGGGACTTGAGAATTTGTGGATTTTGGTGTATGTTGGGGGAAGCAGGGTGGATCCTCAGACCAACCCCCCATGGATACCGAGGGATGCCTATATGCCTTCTGGGCACTGGAAGGGCCTTAGAATACTTTAACTCCATTTATTCCTTTCTCAATTTAGGTTATTCTCATACTTTAATTTTATTTATGTGTTCAACCCACATGATATTGTTTATTAAGTCAGTGTTCATTTAGATGTATCTTCATACTTTTTTCTGGTTTATGTTTGGTGTATTTCAGACCTTCCACCTGGAATCATTTTCCTTTTCTCTAAAGTATATCTTTAGAAATTCTATTAATACAGGTCTACTGGTGGTACATTCTTTTCTTTGTTTCTCTGAAAATATTTTTATGTTGCCTTTATTCTTTGTGTGAGGACATTTAAATTCTACTCTCTTAGCAGATTTTAATTATACAATACAGTGTTACCAACTAGTCAGTGTGTTATACATTAGATCTTCAGACCTTATTCATCTTTTGTTTCATCTTAAAATTGAAAGTTTGTGTCTTTTTACCAGCCTCTTTCTATCTCTCTTTTTTTTTTTTTAGATTCTACATATAAGTGATATCACGCAGTATTTGTCTTTCTCTGTCTGATTTTGCTTTTATTCTTGAAGGATATTTTTGTTGGGTATAGAATTCTGGGCTGGTAGTTAATTTTCTTTCAGTACATTTAAAGTACCATGCAATTGTCTACTCACTTCCATTTTTGGTAATAAGAAATTGTTAACCCATTTCTTTTTCAAAGGTACTTTTACTCTGTCTGCTTTTAAGATTTACTCTTTCTCTTTGGTTTTCTGTAGTTTCACAATATTTGGTGTGATTTTCTTTTTTATTTATCCTGCTTGTGATTTGTTGGGCTTTTTAATCTGTGGATTGATATCTTTAATCAGTTCTAGAAAATTCTGAGCCACAATCTTCAAGTATTGTTGTCTGTGTTTCTCCTTCTTTTGGGACTGCAGTATACCTGTGTTAGATTTCACTGTATCCTTTAAGTGTCTGAGCCTCTTTTCTGCATGATACCTCATTTTATCTTTCTGCACTCCATTCTAGATGATTACTAATGAAGCTTGCTCTTTCATTTCACTAATTCTCTCTTCAGCTGTGCCAAATTCATTTAAGTCTTCTATTATATTTTCTAGTTATAAAATTTCTATTTCATTCTTCTGCAAACTTAGTAAATCAACTTTTATAGTTTGCAGTTCCCTGCTGAAATTTTCAATCTTGATTTTTGTATCCCTTTGAACATAGTAAGCTTTAGTTGTTTTATAAACACTGGTAATTCTGAAATATCTTTTGAGGGTCTCTTTCATGTGTCTGTTTCTATTGAGTCTCACTCATGGTATCTTATGTCTTTGGTTATTTTTGACTGTTTAGACACTGTACTAATATTTAAAAAATAATTTGGAGGAATATCTTGATGTGTAGGATGATGGCATCACTCTCCAGAGGAGATTTTTTGTTCAGTTCTGCCAGGTATCTAGGCATGCTAACAGTCTGGGACCACCTAGATGGCCAGATGATAAGACATTCTTTTTTAAGGCTTAGTTTGCATAGGGCCATCTCCTCTCCCAACCCTGTGGAAATAGTTGTTCAGATCCCAGCTTAAAGCTAGGAGGTGGTTTGTCACTGCCCAACCTGAGGGCTCTGGGCTTTGACTACTGTTTCCCCACCCTTTAAGGCGACCAAAACCCCTATTCAGCTTTGTGGCTTACTTCCCTAGGGTTAGGGACAGTGGCTTTGAGTGGCTTTGAGTACCTAGGCTTATTTTCCTGAGTTCTCATTCTGATACTTTCTTAGCATCTTACAAGCTTTTCACTTTCAAGATTTTTTTGTTTAATGTTCTTCTTTAACTGTCTTAGCAGGAGAATTATTACCTACTCAGATATTAATGGAGCTGAACCTGAGGATCTTTTCATTTACCTATAGGTCTGAAATTTTGCAGTGTTATATGTTCTAGATCCTACTAGAGTTTGTAGTAAATCTTTCTTCCATTGTGCTGGGTACTAAGAAGGCCCCTTCAGTCTGAAAACTTATCCATCAGTTCTAAACATTTTTCCCTAGGTTCTTTTCTTACTGGAAACACTTTTTGTTCTCTTTCTGGGAAATTTCCCCAACTTTGTCATTTACCCCTTCTACTGACATTTTAGTTAATTTATTTATTTAATTTAAAAAATTGGTTTTTGGCTGTGCCACGTGGCATGTGGGATCTTAGTTCCCTGACCAGGGATTGAACCCTCAATCCCCGTAGTGGAAGCGTGCAATCTTAACCACTGGACTGCCAAGGAAGTCCCTCGATTGACATTTTTATTGCTATCATTTTTAATTTCCAAGAGGAAATAAAGAGCTCTTGTTCTGTATGTTCTTTCAAAACAAAACAAGGGGCTTCCCTGGTGGTGCAGTGGTTAAGAATCTGCCCGCCAATGCAAGGGACATGGGTTCGAGCCCTGGCCGGGGAAGATCCCACATGCCGCGGAGCAACTAAGCCCGTGTGCCACAACTACTGAACGTGCGCTCAAGAGCCTGCAAGCCACAACTACTGAGCCCATGTGCCACAACTACTGAAGCCTGTGTGCCTAGAGCCCATGCTACACAACAAGAGAATACACTGCAATGAGAAGCCTGTGCACTGCAACGAAGAGTAGCCCCCGCTCACTGCAACTAGAGAAAGCCCGTGCACAGCAGTGACAACCCAACACAACCAAAAAATAAATAAATAAAATAAATAAATAAAAAAATTTTAAAAAATGTCTTTTTCTTACTTCATAGGTGAGTATCATCATTTCAGGACATCTTCTATCTGTTTTTGTATGTGTGTTTGTGGGGGGGTGGTTTTAAACCCCTGTATTGTATCTATTTCTTTTCTTCTTTTTTTTTTTTCTGTTTGTTTTGGTCTCTCTTTCATGATGGAGACTTTGCTAAAATGTCTGGTGATTCTTGGCTGCTTGCTTCATAAATGTTTAACTGGGTGCTCCCTGGGCATTGGTGGAATTTGTTGGGTGGTATACTACCCTCTAGGGTGAACAGGCAGTGAGAGACAAGGCGTGGCCCTGAATTCTCAGTACCTTTAGCTCTATTTTGTAGGTAAGAGCTCTCCATTTGCTCCTTAGAGATTGCAGAGGTCCTGGTTTAGAGATTAACATGTAGAACAAGGGTTGGCAGACTTCTTCTGTAAAGGCCAGAATGGTAAATGTTTCTGACTTTATGGGCCATGTGGTCTTTGTTGTAACTACTCAAGTCTGCTATCGTAGTGTGAAAACAGCCATAGAAAATATATAACAAATGACTATGGCTGTGTGTTAACTTTATTATTTTCAATGCAAACTTCTACTATGTAAAAGTGACTTGATTTTATTATTTCCCTTTAACACTAATAAATTTGCCCATGATGTACTTCTTTGTTGCAGAAACTGTATTTCAGACAGAGTTAGCAAATAGGAAAACCTTGGAGCACTCCCTGACACATTTTACACCTCCCTAACACACTATCATACTCTAATAGACAAAGGAAAGCTGCTTTAGCCCTGGAAGAAAAGGGAAAGGAAGGCCAGGAGAGAAAGCAGGAACAGTTAGAAGATTCAAAAGCCAGGGAACTGGACAAAATTGCCCCCCAAATCACAGTAAGAACATGTATGTATACAGGCTCTCAGTTGGCAGAGGCTTTAGAGATCACCCAGTGCAGCCTGGTCCCAGTCTGGCTGTGCTTGTGAACCCCCAGGGAGCATTCACCTTTGCTTTTATGAAGCTTTCACGAGGTGATTCTGTGATGAGTAGTCAGTTTGGGGAACACTGGATTTTGTAAACAGTCCTGTCTTCCACCAGACTGTTACCAGATGGTAAACTGAGCCCAGAGATGCATTCTGCAGTAGTACTGACTAACTGGTGACCTTGGCCAGGTTTTATAATCTGCCTGAGGCTTGTTTTCAATATTTGTAAAATGGGGTAATGATGGTTCCCATATCATGGAGTTGATATGTAGATTAAATGACATAATATGTATAAAATACTTAAATGGTGCCAGATGCCCAATAAATGGTAATTTTAGTAGTTAATAGAACTAGAGCCCAAGGCTTTGCAGTGTATTGAATTGCTTCATCTGTTCTTCTGCAGAAACCTTATTTAGAATTAAATTATATTCTTTTTCCCCTGTGGTGATGAACTACAATAACAGGTGTTTATTTTCCTCTACTGTTGTGTTTACTGTATATAATCCACATGAGTTTGCTGCATTTTAAAATCTGATTTAAAAATAAATAAAATCTGATAGTTATTTGATTTTGCCAGCTGATTATTACTATAGAAAAGTTTGGTTTACAGGCACAAAAATCCTCCTAAAAATCATGACTGCCTTGTTTTGTTACTTGGTTCATACGGTCGAGTCTTCTTTGTGCTCCAAATGCCATGACTTGAGTGGCTAAGCGTTTTCTCTTTGGAATCGTCTTGTCATTGAGTACTAGGCCAAGGATCAACACTTACATCACAGCCACAACCAGCAGAGATTTAAATTTTAAATCTGTAATTAATTACTGAGATTTTTCATAAGTTTCTGAACCAATAGAGGACCCTAAGTATGGCCTTAAAAGTAATTCACAAAGAACTGTTTGAAAGTATTATGGAAGGGATGTGCATGATTCTTTTATTTTAGTAATTGAAACAATTTGAAATGAGTGTTAGCCTCAAGATTTTTTCCTTTTTAAATAAATATTTTTTTCTAATAACATGACATATATTCATGGTTAAAACTTCCTTCAACGTGGAAGGATGTAAAATGAAACAGGACCTCTGCCCTCCCATTCTCATTCGACAAGGGAGCAGGAGTTCCTTGGGTATCCACTTAAAATGTCCTTCTGCTGGCACTGGGACCGTCCTGTAGGATCTTAGGAATAATGAGAAAACTATCAACAAGTTGAATTCATGTTTAACTAGAATTCATTGAATGAATGAGCAGAAGAAAAAATAGCAATTGCCTGGATAGGAACTGGCCAGGCAAAAATGAAGATATTTTGGCTCTCCACAAGTGGTACACATAGCAAATTTTACTGTTCATAAAATAATCTAGAATGCAGAAGCAAGCAGTCAGAGTTCTTAAAAGTCAGAAGGGCTTGAGTTAGGGCTTCCCTGGTGGCACAGTGGTTAAGAATCCACCTGCCAATGCAGGGGACACGGGTTTGAGCCCTGGTCCCAGGAGATCCCACGTGCCATGGAGCAAGTAAGCTCATGCGCCACAACTACTGAGCCTGTGCTCTAGAGCCAGCGAGCCACAAATACTGAGCCCACGTGCCTAGAGCCCGTGCTCCACAACAAGAGAATCCACTGCAATGAGAAGCCTGTGCACCACAACAAAGAGTAGCCCCCGCTCGCCGCAACTAGAGAAAGCCCGCGTGAGCAATGAAGACCCGACACAGCCAAAAATAAATAAATAAATTTATTAAAAAAAAAAAAAAAGAATGCCTTGAGTCCCGGCATCCTTTCCAACCTTTTTACCATCTCATTCCGTGTAATTATAGTGAGCTTGGTGATCTTTTTTCTAAATTTACAAAGCTGGGAAGTAACAAAGGAAATAGGATTGAGTAGAGCTGACACTGATTAACTGCAATTTAAAAACGTATGCAAGGAAAAAAAAATACAGAAAGGGGTGAGAGGATCAACATTCTGAAATGTGACTTTAAAAGCCATAGTCTGTCTTTCACCTTGTTTTGAAGGCAGGTTAAAAAAACATAAAAATCAGTGGTTCACTGTAGGGACCCTAAACAGGCATCAATAAGTGTTTATTTTAAAATTTTTGCTTAGGTGAAACAGCAGTTTATGGTAAGGCTTCATTGTATGTATAATGTCTTAATAATTTTCAAAATCCCAATCAAAATTATTTTATATTTGATTTTCAGTTCCACTTACTTATATGATAATTTCAAGAGATGTAATGTTGATTGCTGCTGTTTTTTATATCAGATATCGAACTCTTCCAACACCGGTGAGTTTGTTTCAAAAAAATGTTCTTTTAGTATTACTGTAACTTAAGGCAAAAGAAAAAAATCATTATTGCATACTGAGTTTCACTTTATGGGAATAATTTATGACTATTATGTATTCAATCCATTTATTAGGAATTTAAAGAAAACAGACATAACTGTCATCTTGCTATTTGAATCACCCATTATGGTAGCTGTTCAGTGAAAATATGAATGATCAGTTTTTAAAAGGATGTTTTTGTTATAAGTCAACATTGTTTTAGTTGATAGTCCATAAAACTCAGGCCAGCTAGCCCCATCCCTAGCAGCAAACTCTGTTTAGGAGTGTTTTGTATAACTAAGCACCCTTCCCTGTCTAATTTAGCTTCTACTATGGATTATCTAGAACTGGTTTTTAAAATCACAGTTTTATGAGCATGGAGTGGTTTGTTCACACATTTGTTCATTGGTTCTACAAATATTTGAGCACATAAGCATAGCATAGCTTATAGCCACCTCATGAACATAACAACCTCATCTTTTGATTCCCAGCCTGGTGAAAATGGCAGTATTTTATTCATTTTGGTTCTTTTTAGCCTATAAAGAAAACAGTGATGAGGGAGATTTGTTGAATCTATTTAGTAGAAAGACATAGTTAAGCAGACTTTATGATAGTTATTGTGTTAGAAATTTATAGAAATTGAGAAATCTATAAATTAAAAAATCTATTTTCAATAAACTGTAGGTGATTTATGAAGAATGTAGATGTTGCTTATATAGTATAATAAAAGAAGATGCAGATAAAGGGTTTATCTAGCATATAGCCAGGCGTGTGTTATACACTCAGTAACTGTTGCATATAATAACAAAATATTTATTTTAAACTTGAATGATGAATAAGCTTTGTTTTTTTTGTCCTCTGCCAGAGAACACTTTCTAAGTATTTCAATCCTTGTTATGCCACTGCTAGGTTAAAACCAACCTTCATCAGCAAGGTAAGAGACACACAACATCCTTTTAAGTTAAAAACCGTTGAGGATTTTATTTTGATGACTATAAACCTCAGTCTGGAGCAGCTGAAAATGAGACACATTTTAATGTATTGACCATAGAGAATAGAGAGTGGGGTCATTAGCCCAGTTCTTTTGTCCTCCAGGCTTTCTGGATCTTTAGTTATATATGTTGTGTTTTGTGTTGGTGGTGTAAGAATTTAAGTCTCCAAATGAGGTATTAGGGCCACCACTTAGGGGAGGTGGCAATGTAATTGCATATTGACACAAAGAGAGTATGAAAATTTCTTTCTGGTTTCACTACCCACCCCTCCCTGTAGTGAAAACACCATATAACAAGGTCCTTTCATTTGCAAGATCGATTGTTAACATGGAAAGGGACATGAGAAAGTTTTATTCACTAATAAACAACTCCTACTCTTAGTTGTCCATCTGTTTTCCTGAGCCCTCTTCAGGATAATAACTGTATGCCAGTCTTTGCACACAGAGAGGACACTATTAATGTCTCTGAAGGCAGATTTGTTTTACTAGTAGCCTTGGTAAGTTTGCTGTAATTATTCTTTTGCTCCATGCCTTGTGACAGAGGTTTAACAGGTTAGGGATGCTGATCATCTTTGGGACAGAGGGATGATTACTCTTAAACCAGAGACTCCCTGGGGTGAATTTTTACCTACAAATATGCGTTATTTATTTATCTGTCTATTTATTTTATCTATTTATTTTTGTGACTTACATATGTATCAAGTACAGTAATTAGAGTATAGCACTGTACAGAAGGTGGCTTAAAGAGGTACCAGGGACAAATGCCTTAATTCCTTGGGCTTGCAGGGAGTTCTCCAGACAATTTTTATTACTTATTTTTAAAACGGAGTCGAATCCTTGTAATTTGGCTGCACAATGGATGAGAGAACATAGGTGCTTCTCTAGACACATCACCCACGGATTCATACATCACCCGCTTCCCCAGAATGCTTCTCTCAATGAGTACAGGAAGTCTCCAGTGGTTTTGTTGTCTTCCTTTTCTCCACCACGCTGTCTTTTAGGGTAGGGAAACCTACTCATTTCCGAACTTAGAGCCTCTCTCATGGAGATTAGTGCATTTCAGTTTTCTAACTTCATAGGTTTGACAGGTGGTAGGCAAGTGAAAGGAGCATTGAATGGAGTACTGGGAAATGTGGGTTCTGGGTTTGGATCTGTAACCTGCTATGACTGCAGGCAAGTCACTTAACTCATTACCTTTTTACCTGTGAAGAGTATCTTCATTATTTCCATATTCACAGGGCTGTTTTAATAGGCAACTGAGAAAAAGGCAGAGAACTTTGCAACATTATTGCTATGGAAATTCAAGATAGTGGTGTTTTCTGATAGTTGCCCTTCCCCTCACTAGATAGGGCAGCTGTGGAGACAGATGGGCCTGTTAGTGAAATTCAGCCTTTTGTGTGAATGCCAGCTTCTTTGGCAGGGATATTACAGCATCCCTGAGGGTCTGTTGTGTTACACTGTGATGGGTTATGCCTTTCTCTTGTGAGCTTGAAACATAATTGGGTTGGCACTGTTCATTTATGACTTCTTATTTTTAGGTTAACACAGCAGTCCAGTTAATCTTGGTGGCAGCTTCTTTGGCAGCTCCGGTTTTCAATTATGCTGACAGCATTTATCTTCAGATCCTGTGGTAAGCTAAACTTAGAATTACTCTCTGAGAATGTCAACAAAATGGCTTATTTTGACAATCCTAGAATTACTTTGTTCTTAATCATGTTTATTAAGCACTGGGTAAAGCTGTGGGCTATATTTTTTGATTGATACCATTTTTAATAAGCTTACTATCAAGTGTAGAATATAGAAGTTGTAGGGGGTTTCATGCAAATTAGAAGGGATGAGAGGTACAGATAATGTGTTGGGGTTTTGGAGTAGAGAAAAATACTTCCAGGTAGGAAGAAGAGGGAAAGCTTCAGGGAAGAAATAGCATTTGAGCCATGAGGTCTAGGTGGAGAGAGACTGAGGGGAGGCCATTCTGGTGAAGGGCAGACCCTGAGCAAAGTCAGACGTGCAGGAGAGTGGATAAGGGGAAAGTGCACCCAGCCTAGTGAAGGGGGCAGAGTGGGAGAGAAACTTGGAGAAAGGAGTTTGAGTTTTATTTTATTAAGGTTATGTATAGCCTTGAAAATGTGTCACATTCATACTTTATGCCACACTGATACTAAAGCACTGTATTTTTACTCTACTTTTAACTCGATAATTAAAACATTGCTTGATGCAGTCTGAGCCAGAAAATAGTTGGTTAACTAAAGTCAGTTAAGCTAAAAAGCTTTAAAAATGATACACACGCTAGACATTTTATTTTCTAAAATATATAATCGTACATTCATTCTGATTTGTCCTACGTCTTCTGATAAAGGCTCAATGCCTTTTCTTTGATTATAGGCTCATCAGTGGGATTTTTTTCTTTCTTGCAAAAAACTGCATCCATAATACAACCTCTCTGATTTTCATGTTCTGCTTTTAAAGTGATATAAGAATGTAAGACATTTATGAAGCAATCAGAGTATAGAAACTTTCTAGATTTTTACCATTTTCTCTAGTATTTTAACAATTACATTGTCTACTTACTTTGACAGTAATTTTTAGCAACTTGCTGTGATATCAAGCCTTTCCAAAGCCTCCAGCTTAGTTCTCAGAAATAGCGACTCTTCCTACCTGTATGTTTCATTATGTGTGAATTTAGGATATCAAACTGGCATAAACAGGTTTGAGATCAAACAGATTCTTGATGAGCCTACACCTCACCTGGTGGAAACAGAAGTACATGTGTGCACCAAAAAGGAACGTGTTAGCTGCGAGCGCTCAGCAAGCCCTGAGTGTCACTCGTGTCATTTCAAAGAGAATCTGATTAATTCTCCTTAATTTTAAGGAAATATCAGTAAAGAAAGCTGAATTTTATTTAAAATGACTCAGATATTAGAATTCCCAAGATCTGTAAGAAATAGCTTCTAAAACTAACACTCTAAGCAGCGTGGAACAGTGGGAGGAGCACAAGGGCTCTAGAGTTGGAACCAAGCCAGACTCATAGTTCTGTGGCCCTGAGCAAACTCTGGGGCACTGTTTCCTCTGTAAGATGAGGTTGCTGTGAAAATAAAACTACCTAGAATAATGTCTGGGTAAAAAATGACAATTGCTATTATTATTGTTTTCAGACTGATTAGATTAATTCTGTTTGACATTACTGATTCAAATGAAGTCTAAAAGAAAAGCAGTATATTTAAATTCTTGTTAAAAAAAAATTACACCAACACAGGCTTTTTTACTTTGAAACAACTCCTTTAAATGTATTCTTTATGGTTCTTATAGTTAGCATTTTTTAGAGTTTAGACTAAATTTTCTTTCTTTCCTTCCATAAAAGGTGTCTTACAGCTTTTACCACAGCTGCATCAGCTTACAGTTATTATCATTATGGTCGGAAAACTGTTCAGGTGATAAAAGGCAGATGAAAGTCATCCATCATCATTAGCAAGGAAGCAATATACATCGTCGGCGGCAGGGCCAGTGGAAATCTTAGGGAGTTTCCTTTTTTGGTGTTCAGCTTGAAAAAGGACTTGTCAGAACAAACCATGTCATCAAAATTTAAGTAATGTGCATTGAAAATAAGCTTGATCATGGGCATATGCAGAATTTCCAATGTATTTTTAAATACAAATAAAACTATAATTTAGAATTTTTTTATCTTAGGTTTCTTGATTAATTTATAAGTAGCAATTATTGTCAGTCATTTTTTGATATGTAAAACAAAAAACAGTCTAGAGCATGGAAACTGAAGAGTTGTCACTTTAATAGAATTTAGATTGCTCACAAAGCACTAGGGAATTTCCTGGGTTTAAATATACATCCTGTACAACTTGGCTGCACAGTTGTTTGTTTGACTTTTAGATCTGTGCACACATTAACAGTACATGTGGTTAATATTTGATTGTTCAGGATAATGACTATAAAGGTGGCTTAGTTGTGGATGAATTAAACTTGTAAAGAGATTTAAAATGCAGTAAATTTTGAAAATAATAAATAAGATCAAAATAGAAGGTACTGAAGTTCATGTTCAGAAGTCTTCCAACCTCTCAGGTGCCTAATAGTTTATGCATCAGGATAATAAGTGACAAAGGTAGTTGGAAAATGAAAATATGTCTGTTACCCTAGCCATCCAAGAGGCAGTGAGTTACATCATGCCTTCCCACTGTATCTCTAACATAACAATGTTTGTATGATATTGGGACCTGTACTCATATGTTATGTAAATAATATGAAATTATATTTTTCAAAGGTTTTTTTAAGCTTTGGGGAATCTTCTTTTGTTAAGATGTTAAAGGAATAAAAGAGCCGGAAAAAAGTGACCTTCAATTTGGGTTGTCTGTGTTCCACGGTCGTCTGCTGTTGTGGAAGTTTTCTGATTCATAAAGTCCATTCAGGTATATCACTTGCACTTAACATTGTAAAAATAATTGGTTTGTGATCATCTGACTTAAAAGCCCTATTCTTGCTACACTGTTATGTTTAAGAGAATGCAAGATGCAGGGAGAGGGGAGAGGAAGACAAGTGGCTGGTGCCGGTTGCCTCCTCTTAACAGTGGAGGCCTGTTGCTGCTCATTGTCCCGAGGTCTAACCTAAGTGTAACATGGACTCATACAGTGAGATTATCTAAACATAGCCTATTGAGCTGTGTTAAAATGAGAAGTTATAAGCAAAATTCATGCCTCTTGGTTGTGACATCCTTGGATCAGTGTGCCCCTTGTTGCCTGCTGGTCCTGGCTTCCTTGTTCCCAGATTAGCTGCTGAGCCATCCTTGGCTTGGAAAACACTGAAGCCTGCGGCCAGGGACACTGCTAAGGAATCCAGTGGAAGGGGGTGAGAGAAGGGTGGTGTGAGGCTGGCCATTCTCCCCTTTGGGAACCTCCTGTAATGTCTCATAACGGCCTGGGGTGCAGTGAGGCTTGAGGTGGAAGTCCCATTGCTGGACCACCCAAGAGGCACGTTGACCATGTCTCAGCACTAGCAAAGTATGAGCACACAAAAATGATGTTTAAAAAAGGGAGAACTTGAAATAAAGTAGGGGAAAAATTAGAATTTTGTGTCTTGTTATGCTTATTTATGGTCTAGTGTTGATACTATTTGGAGTGACTTACGGGTTGGGTCCCTAGTCTCTTTAGTATCAAAGTCTTAATCTGGTTCTGGTTAATAGACTTTTTCCACGTCAACCTGTATGTTTTTGGATACTGAATTGCTATAAGACATAAATTCTGCTGGTCTATAAAACTTTGAAATTGTATTAGGTATGTTTGAGTGTATATTCATGCATACAGACTCCAAGCAAGACAAATTCATTTTGATGCCTCCATGTAACAGACTCAATCATTTTTTTTTAAGGAATATTGTTTAAATTAATTAATTAATTAATTCTGTTTTCGGTCTTCCTTGCGCTGCACAGGCTCTCTGGATGCGGCTCGCAGGCTTCTCTAGTTGCAGTACTCAGGCAACTAGAGCGCATGGGCTCAGAAGTTGCGGCATGCGGGCTTAGTTGCGGTATGTGGGATCATAGTTCGCCGACCAGGGATCGAACCTGGGCCCCCTGCATTGGGAGTGTGGAGTCTTAACCACTGGACCACAAGGGAAGGTCCCTCAATCTTGATATTAAACTAAAAAAGGCATTGGGATAATATAACTACATTCCTGAGGGCTTTTATGTTTAGGACTTCTGCCTTGCAATTTTAAATTTGGAGCTGGTAGGTATCTTTTAAATCAGTCTTATTTCTCTTGGTTACGTATTTGATGAAACTAGGGATCCACCTCAGAATTTTGGGAAGCCTTTTCAAAACTTCACCTAGAAATACAGTTCAGTTATTCAGGTCAAACTTGGATATGCTTAGTTTCTGCAGCATGGTTTTTGTGCTGCAGCATGTCATGGAAACAAAAGATACATGGGAATCAAACTTGATTTTTTTTCTTGGAATAGAAGTAAAATGCTGTTGTGGGTTGAATTGTGCTTCAAAGATATTGTTCAAGTTCTAACCCCAATACCTGTGAATGTGACCTTATTTGGATATAGGGTCTTTGCAGACGTAATCAAGTTAGGATGGTCATACTGGATTTGGGTGAGCCTTAAGCCACTGCCTAGTGTCCTTATATGAAGAGGGAAATTTGACTTCTGGGTACATATCCAAAGGAAATAAGATCATTATCTTGAAGAGATATTTTCACCTCCATGTTCATTGTAGCATTATTTACAGTAATCAAGACATGGAAACAACCTAAGTGTCACTGGATGAATGGATAAAGAAAAAATAAATATACAATGGAATATTATTCAACCATAAAAAAGAAAGAGATCTTGCAATTTGGAACAACATGGATGGACCCTGAGGGCATTATACTAACGGAAAAAAGAGAAAGACAAATTCAGTAGG
The DNA here is from genome assembly GCF_963455315.2 of Globicephala melas. Classification (NCBI taxonomy): domain Eukaryota; kingdom Metazoa; phylum Chordata; class Mammalia; order Artiodactyla; family Delphinidae; genus Globicephala; species Globicephala melas. The sequence goes on along the minus strand of NC_083328.1, from coordinate 54,165,324 downwards.
ATCTCATGTGTGAAATCTAAAAAAAGCAACTCAGAGTTGATTGGTGGTCCCTAAGGGTAGGGGGTGGGGTGGGGAATGGGTGAAGGTGGTCAAATGGTACAAACTTCCAGTTACAAGTTCATGATAACTACAGTTAACAATACCGTACTATTAGAAAGTAGCTAAGATCTTAAAAGTTCTCACCACACATACACTCATATACACACACAAGATAACTATATGAGGTGACAGACATGTTCACTAACCTTATTTTAATTATTTCTCGATATATAGGAGTATCAAATCATTGCATTGTATACCTTAAACAATGTTATATGTCAATTATATATCAGTAAGCCTGGAGAAAAGAATGGAAAAAGGGGGGAGGTGTTTAGACACATGAGACAGAGACTGTCACAAGACAAGGAGGCATGGATGAGTGATGCACCTGTAAGCCCAGGAACCCAAGGATTGCTGGCTTCCACCAGACACGGGTGGAGGGGTGGGGGCAGTGGGGGGAGGGGGGCCGGCGTGGAATAGTTCTCCCTCAGTCTCCAGAAGGAACCAACCCTGCTAATACCTTGACTGCGGATTTCTGGCCTGACCAGTGGGAGAATTAACTTATGTTGTTTTAAGCCACCCAGTTTGTGGTAACCTGTTACGGTGGCCACAGGAAACTTACATAAATGCTAACGTAGAAAATTAAAATCTAGGTATATGACTCCCATTTTAATTTAATAAAGTCACTTTCCCCCCTAAGTTTGTATAGAAGTAAAAAAAAAGGTGTAGTGAGACATAGCCCACAGTCAGATACGAATCATACAAAAAAGGTTTGTTTGATGCAATTTGAGCAGACAAATGCTTTGGCCTCTTGCCAGAGCCTTGAGGTTTTCCTTTTATTTCTTCTCTCTCTTAAAAAAAAAAGTTTCCTGGGGCCTCCCTGGTGGCGCAGTGGTTGAGAGTCCACCTGCCGATGCAGGGGACGCGGGTTCGTGCCCCGGTCCGGGAAGATCCCACATGCTGCGGAGCGGCTGGGCCCGTGAGCCATGGCCGCTGAGCCTGCGCGTCCAGAGCCTGTGCTCCGCAACTGGAGAGGCCACAACAGTGAGAGGCCTGCGTACCGGAAAAAAAAAAGTTTCCTGAAAGTGAGATTATTAATTATTATGCTTCCTTAAAAAAGGAGTTCACATAGGTGAAATGCAGCAAAAACCGAGTTTGAAAGGACAGCCTTCCCCGTGTTTCACAGATGTTCCCTAAAGACTGCAGTTTAAAGCTAGAAGCACACCTGCTACTGTACCCTGAAATGAACTAATGAACCCACAAAGCCTCAGGGAACATAACCGGTTCTCAGGTTGAGAATCCACTGGAGTCGTTCCCTTTAATAACAGGACCCTTACCAGAGCTTGACCATGAGGGAACTTCTCTGAAATGACCTGAGGATGTCGCTTCCAATATGAGAAAAGCGGCCGCATTGCGCCATTTGTTTTCTCTCTTCCTACTTCCACACACAATTCTAATTATTCTACCGGACGTTGAGGGGCACTGACTGCTGAAAAACCCCAATAAAACCACACACAGGGATGCCCGGCAGCATGAACCATCACGTTTCTCGGAACAGAGAGAAGCAGCAGGAAGGGAAGGCAGAGAGGTTCCCGGGAATGAGGAACTCAGCGCGGGGAGTGCCACGTGTGCCTGAGGAGCGCGGGCCTCGCCCGAGGGAGAGACGCTCGGGGCCGACCGGCCGTTCGGGACCGGGTACCGCCTTCTCCTCGCGCACGCGGCGGGTGCTCAGCGATCGCGCGCCCGCGGGAGCGAGGCCAGGGTCGGCGGCGCGGGTTCGGCGGCGAAGGCGGGGTTGCGGTAGGCCAGCAGCTGCGTACGGCGGTTCGGGGAGCGTGGCGTCCGGCCCCGGCGGCAGAGGCCGGCGGCCAGCAGCGCGGTGCTGACTAGCAGCAGGCCGCCCGCGGCACCCAGCCCGGCCACGAGGAGCGCTGGGCTGCGCCCGGTGCTGAAGGCGGCGCACGCCCCGCGCCGGCTCAGGCCCGCGCCGTTGGCCGCCAGGACGCACACGCGATAGGCGGTGGCCGGCGACAGCCCGTGCAGGGCGTGCTGGCGCGCGGTGGCGCAGACGTCCCCCACCACCGACTGGTTCCCTGGCCGGCCCTCGGGCGCGTAGCGAATCTGGTAGGCGCGCACCACCGAGTTGGGGGCGCACCAGCGCACTAGCGCCGACGTGTCAGTGGTCTCGGCCACCGCCTGCAGCTTGGGGGGGTCCGGGAGGGTGTCTTCCCCGCTGAGGCCGGGGCACCGGCACCGCCAGCGCCGCTGCAGCTCTGCGCACGGCGTCTGGAGGTGCCTGCAGGGGTGGTAATCGCAGGACTCATCCCGGGCCGGCGCCCCCACCTCCTCCTTCCCGCTCTCTTCCTCCTCCTCACTGGAGTCGTCCAGCAGCAGGACCGGAATCCCGCCCTCGGAAGGAGGCGGGTGGGGAGCCCGCGGGGTGGCCCGTGTCCCCCGGGCGGGCTGAGGCGTGCTCCCTGGGTTCCGGGAGATAGGGGAGAGACCAGGGTGTTTGCTGGCCCATGGGGTGGAGGCAGCTGAGATAGTAGGTTCCAGGACAAGCTGAGCAGCATGTTCTTCTTGGTGCTCTGTCCCGGCTGTGCTCGCAGCCCTAGGTGGGTTGCCAGAGTTGCTGGAACTTGCTGGAGAGACAGTAGTGGAGGGAACGGCCCCGTCCTCGGCAAGGCTGTGCCGTGGCCCCGCCGCTTGTGTGGGGGAATCCACAGGGAGGGAGGGCACCTTGGTGACACTCTGTCGGCCTCCTGCACATTGGGTAGAGGGGACTGTTCTCCGCAGGGTGGAGGGACCCTGTGTAGATGGTGTGTGGGTGGAGAAGACTGAGGAGGGTGGGTTGGAATCAAGGAAGGTGGTGTTTTGGTCCGAATGGCACACACTTGGCAGCTGGGACAGCAAAAGAGGGACTGAGAAGGTGCCACTGGATCCTGCAGCTGGTGTGCACACAGTGTCTGCTGCCCTAGAGGGGAGGCCAATTGGTTAGAAGGTATTTGGCATCAGGGCTGCTTCTGTGCTGGGCTTTGAGTCCTCAGTGCAGATAATCCCTCTCCTAAGCCTTGTGACACATCTGACAGGTACCATGTGGTACACATGCAACGTGGGTCACGCCAGTGACCTTCAGGGCAACCTGTGTAGGAGGCTCCCCTCATCACTCCCATTGTGCAGAGAAGAAAATGGGAACTCAGAAAGAGGGACTAACTGCCCAAGATAGCGTGGCTAGTAAATGCAGAGCCAAAACCCAGGGTGAGCCCGGTGAAGGGCAGTCCAGATGCTCTAAGTGTGGTCTGCCATTTTATTCTCACCTGTCTGCTTCCTAGTGGTGAGTACTAGTAACAATACTCATACTAGCTAACATTTTTTGAGTGCTTGCTGCATGCTAGGGACTATTGCTAACACTTCACTGTATAAACCAATCTAGTCTGCACTACCTCATGAGGTAGGCACTATTATCCCCATTTTACAGATGAGGAGGTAGAAACACAAAGAGGTTAAGTAACAGCCAGAATCAACAGTAGTAAGTACTCTCAACCTTTTCATTCATACCAGAGCAAGACCCTTCACTGCAAAGGGCCTGGGTGCCAGAGGCAACATGAAGGGGTCAGGGGGGCAGACTGAGCCCCACTTGATATCCAGGCTTGTGTGAGAGGTGAGAAAAGAACCCCATAGGACAGGGCTCTCAAAGTGAGCTGCAAGGAGAACAGATTAGCTGGTGGAGGTGGTTTGAGGGTGCTCAAGACCAGAGGTGTCCCTAGCCCCCATCCTCTCCTGGTGGCCAGCCTGGGCATGGCTCCCCATTGCAAAACAACTCTTCCAGCCAGCAGCCAATGGGAAGTCTCCATAGGAATTCTTTTTCTCCTGTCTCACAAGAGAGCTCTATAAGCCCACTGGCCCTGGACTTAGAGGCCAGGCCCCGTTTTGGGGACTCAGTGGGGCCCAGTGGTTAAGAGCACAGTTTTGGAAGACGGTATAGATCCTGCCTCCTCCACCCAGCGGCTACGTGAATCTAAGCAAGTACCTCTCTTCCTTGGGCCCCAATTCGCTCGTTTGTAAAATAAGCAATGATAACTCCGCTTTAGCAGAGACAAGCTAGCTCTTTACTTCTCCTACTTGCTTTTCCTAGCGGGCACACAGCTAGACTACATTTCCCAGCCTCCCTTGTAGTAGGCGTGACCTGCTAAGTGACATCTGGCCAATGGGATGTGAGTGACGGTAGTGAGCTCCACCTCCTGGCCTGGCCCATTAAAACCTCCTGAGTCGGGGGTCCTCCACGCTCTCTGCCCCTCTGGCTGACTGGAAGGGAAGTAGAGCCTCTATGTCCTGGGTTCTTGAGTGTGACTACACGGGGAATGGCTGCCCCACCCAGCACTGCCAACCTGTCCAGCATGGTTACGTGAGCAAGATATGAGCTGTGAGAACTTCAGCTCCGGAGGGCAGGCCCTCACCCCTCAGTCATCTGCTTTGTAAATGTGTTACCTGCTTAGGACAATCCTCTTTGCATCCATGAGGAGCCAGGACAACTCACAGCTGCAAGTGAGGGGATTACCAAAGAGGTTGATGGACAGGACCTGGGAGGAATGCAGGTTCCAAGGAGGGAAGGAACTCAAGTTGCAGCTGAAATGCACAAAAATCTATTAAGTCAGTCTTTTACAATCAGGTCAAAACTATACCCAGAGAGCCACGGTGGTGTTATGGGAAATCCATTCTGTTAGGTGCTAGATGATATTGCTTTGAGCAAACTCTTAATAACCTTGGATTTTTTTTTTTTTTTCATCTGTAGGGATACAAACCTAACCCAGTCAGTATCACCCCTCATAACAAATGGAGACAATCCTCCCTGCTGGTTATATCAAAAAGAGTCTGTGATGATGAAAGTGTTTATAAATATAAATCTCTACACAAGTAAGATATTGTTGGATTTCCCTGGTGGCACAGTGGTTAAGAATCTGCCTGCCAATGCAGGGGACACTGGTTTGAGCCCTGGTCCAGGGAGATCCCACATGCTGCAGAGTAACTAAGCCCGTGCGCCACAACTACTGAGCCTGTGCTCTAGAGCCCGTGCTCCACAACAAGAGAAGCCACCACAATGAGAAGCCCACACACTGCAAGGAAGAGCAGCCCTGCTGGCCGCAACTAGAGAAAGCCCGCCCACAGCAACAAAGACCCAACACAGCCAAAATAAATAAGTAATAAAATAAAATATGTATTTTTTTAAAAAGTAAGATATTGTTATCATAGACCAGTCACAAGTTCTTAATTAGTGAGAGCACTTTTTTTGTGTGTGTGTGGTACGAGGGCCTTTCACTGTTGTGGCCTCTCCCGCTGCGGAGCACGGGCTCCAGACGCGCAGGCTCAGCGGCCATGGCTCACGGGCCCAGCCGCTCTGTGGCATGTGGGATCTTCCCGGACCGGGGCACAAACCCGTGTCCACTGCATCGGCAGGCGGACTCTCACCCACTGCCCCACCAGGGAAGCCCAGTGAGAACACTCTTGAACGTATACTATTGCAGTTGAACTGCATCTGATGGCACTCAACACCAGTCCTTTGGAAGATGCCTCACTGAAGTGTATCAGTTAGCGCTTGCTAACTTAGCTCAAAATAATAAATATTTATTCTTTTTCATGATTCTGTGGGTTGACTCAGTGATTTTTATGGTCTGGGCCAGCTCAGCTGGGCCCGAAAGATCTAGGATGGCCTCCCATATATGGAGCCTCAGCTGGGTTTGCTGGGACCACTCTCCATGTGTCTCTCATCACCCAGGAGGCTAGCTCAGGCTTGTGCACATGGTGGTGGACCAGTCCCCACCAGCAAGAGAGGGTGAGCCCCAACTTGCTCATCTGCTTTTGTCTCTGCTTATATAACATTTGCTAATGTCCCTCTGGCCTAAAGAAGTCACATGGCCACGCCCAGCTTCAAGGGGTGGAGAACAGACTCTACTTCCTGATGGGAGGAGCTGTAAAGTACATTGCAAAGGGGTGTGTCTACAGGGATGGGAGGAATTATCAGGGCCATTTTTGCAAACAATGTACCACACCTAGCAGTGGCAGGTCCTCTCCTGGTTTTCTGCGTTTTCTGCCCAGAGCCTCACTGAGCGTTTGGCCTCAACTGTCTCAACTCCTGGAGTCTCCTGGCCTCTTGTACATGTTCTCAGTTATAATCTGAGCATCATGAGCAACAGGAGTTACACTCTATCTACAGGCCTCTTCTGATCAAAGGCTGGCTTTTCTCCATCTGCCTGGGAAACATCCACCTTCTCCTCCTGCTCTGGGGGAGATGCAGATGTTCTGGGCAAGGAAGGACCTACCACCCAGATCTGCTCTAACACTCCTGGCCAGTGGGCACCTGACAGTTGTCCCCTGTGGAGCACTGAATATATGTGTGTGCCATTTATATTGAAACTTAAGCTGTGCCCACATATATGTGTATATATATATATATATATGCAAATGCTTGCTTTTAGCAGGATTCACAGAGATAGAGTAGAAATCTTAGGATGGGAGTTTACTTAGCACTTCATCTTTCAAAAGAAATATTTTTCTTTTTGCCTGAAGGCGAAAGGAAAAGGATTACCATATTTTGAGGGAAGTAACATTGCTTAGTGGTTCAGGTAACATTATCTCATTGATCATGAGGTAGATAATATTTCACTCTTTTTTTTTTGGCTGCACTTGCGGGATCTTAGCTCCCTGACCAGGAATTGAACCTGGGCCCCGGCAGTGAGAGCGCCAACTCCTAACCACTGGACCACCAGGGAATTCCCAATATTTCACTCATTTTATAAATAAGGAAAAGGAGTCTTTTCCTTATCTGACAGCCCTTTCTGCCATCCAGTGCAACCTGCATATGATAAAGACAAGCTGCATTTGCCATCCGCATGCTGAGGGAGACCCTGCATCATGTCCTGACGCATGATGGCACCTAGGTGTTCTCTGCATCTGAACTGACAGAGCCCTAGTGTGGAAGAAGTTTCCCCTCGCCCTCTAAACAATCCCTTTTCTCTTTTTTTGCTGCTATATTGCCAAAGGCGTCTCCCTCCTGCATGTAGTGTTGTCGGAGAGGACTATGGATGGCGTTGGGCATGCTGGGTTGGCAGAGCAGCCAGGAGGGTGCCACCCCCTCTTCAGAGGGTGCTGGCTGTGCCAGGGCACGCACACGTCCCCCAGCATCTATCACAGATAGCCTCCCAGGGGAGGCTGTGGGTGAGCTAAGGAGAGCCAGAAGCAAGGTGGGCTGAGAAGGGAAGAAGGTCCAGCAGGGGAGCGGGCATTTAATGAGCTTCAGAGGCTTGAGAGCTCCCAGCCTTCTGGGAGTGGCTCCTCCCCCAGCTGGAGCACAGTGGGGGTACAGTGGGGGCCTGGGCTGAGCCAGCCAGAGAGTTAAACCTTTCCCTCCAGCCACGGAAAGCATGGAAAGGTTTTCATTTGGCTTAAGACTCAATCAGATTACAATTTAGACAGACCTCTTGGCTGAATATGGTGACTGGGTTACAAGGGTTCTTAACCTGAAGTCCTTGGAGACAGGGTCTGTGAACTTGGATGGAGAATATTACTTCTTTACTTTCACAAACCTCTAACTGAAATTTACCATTTGCTACAGTGGCAAAAGAAGGCAGCAAATCACAGGTGAATCACCAACAAATCACAGATATTTCCATATCACTTTTCAGTAGTTTTCTGTCATTTATAATCATCAAAATTATGGAAGTTATTGGACGTGCTGCTGGATTTTGTTATTTATGGTGTTAAATAAAGAAGCACACCCCACACACATATATTCCTAAAACACACATTTAAAAATATTTTGTTAACTATAATTGGTTTCTTTGGAATCCTACGTACATACCCTACTTTATGTATATCAGAACATTCTTCTGGCCCATAGGCTTCACAGAATGCCACAGGAGTCCACGGCACAGAAACGTTTGAGACTTCCTGCACTAACATGTGGGCCTCTGAAGGTGGAGTCACCGATTAGAAGGCTCTCGGTTATTGGGGTAGGGAATGAGGAGAACTTGATATCCAGCTGCCCTGCAGGGCAGGTAGGAAGGGCTGGCACAGGAGCTATTGGGAATGGAGACCAGACTGGACCTGGAAACTGGGGAGCCAACCTTAAGATCCATCTACACCTGCACTGACTCTTCAACCCATTCCCATCTGGCTCCACTGAGAACGAATGTCACCAACACCCCACATTTTGCCAAATCCTACGGCATCAGACAAGGGAGTGGGGACAATGCTAGAGGAAGCATGTAGGGTGAGAAATGACATGCCAAAAAGTTGTAAGAAGTGGAAATAGCCAATGACCTTAAGAAGGCCTATCCAGAAAGGATGGAGAAGCACCAGGGCAACATCCTGAGGACAAGGAGAGCGTGTCAAGAGGGGGAAAGACTCAACAAGGGGCTCAATGGATAGAGAAGTGTCCACTGGATGTAGAAGCTGAAATGCCACTGGTCCCATTCAATCATGAAGCTGAAGTGGGTGGTCAGATTGCAGCGAACTGAGAAGCGTAGGGAGAGGAAGCAGCCACCACTTCTGACCCAGGTATGCCTGCTTTTCTTGGGGTCTAGGTTGCCTTTTCCACCTGGTGAGTTTGGACTCACCGTTGAAGATATGGATCAATTATGTTTTTCCAGTCTGCTGGAGCTGATCGTTAACCCCACTTGCCTTATAGCACGGTACATGGTGTGTGCCTCTGTTACTGATCCCAGCATATCATGACAATTGGCAGATGTCCGCTGCCTACAGAACTGTGCACTCCCTGAAAGCAAGGGCCATGCTGTCATCATCAACACCACCATCGCCCTCAACAGCATCATTGTTACTGGTGCCTTCACCACTATCCCCATCAGCAGCCACCGTCATCACCTGATGCTTCCTCCACCATCTCTGTGCTGAAGGTGCTCAGTTAGGGATCTCCAGCCCAGGCCTTCCATGATTTCCAGGCTCATGTATCTAGTTGTGTGCTAGATCCTGAAAGACCTATGAGACATCCAGTGGAGATGCCCAGTAGTAATAATACAAACCTCCTGTTCTGTGCCAGGTGCTGTTATAGGCACATATCAAAACATTTCCTCTCACAACAATGCAGTGGGGGAGGATTTGATCATTATCCCCATTTCACAGATGAGGAAACTGAGCCACAGAAGCATTAGGTAACTTGCCCCAACTCACATAGCTAGTAAGTGGTGGGTGAAGTCAGGATTGAGCCCAGGCAGTTTGGTTCCGTATCTGATAACCTTAAATAATGCTGCATCAGTCTGAAGCTCAAAAGAGGAGTCTGAGCCAGAGATGATATCACTCTCATCCACATCATCACCACTGCCACCATCGTCATCACCATTACCATCCTATCACCAGTTCACCATCATCAGAGTTACCATTACCACCATCACTGTCATCATTATATCACCTTCATCACAACCACCATGATGGTCTTAGCTAATGTTATAGAGCACACACAATGTGCCAGGCACTGAGCTAAGTGCTCTGCATGTTCTATGTCCTTTTCCCTTGTGATAAGCCCCAAAGTGAGTACTCTGGAGCTAGCAGAGAAAAAAGAGAAGTAGCTACATTGAGAGTGATGGTGGGGCAACAGTGCTTGCTTCCCAGGGCCCAGTTGTGGGCCCACAGGAAAGGAGGTGGCCTGGGATCATCTTCAAAGGGACATTGCCCTTCCTGCTAGAAGTCAGAACAGTAGTTGCTCTTGGGAAGGAGGGTGGATATAGACACTTGGGACATCCACTGGGCCAGACGGCACCATCCCCAGGTCCCAATGCAAGTAGGACCTGCTCAAGCCCTGGAAGGGGCTGCTGACTTGCATAAACACATGGGGAAGCAGGTGGTTGGAGAAATAGAGAAGACCCTGATGCCCTCAACTCCTCTTCCCACTGCAAGTTTCTCATCCTGGGCTTAAAGGAAACTTAACATGCATGAGAGTTTGAAGTTTTAACATTACTCTGGACAGGACTGATTTGCTTGAATTTTAGGCTGGATGGACTCTCTAGGATGTGCCCACCATATCACCCGAAGGATGCGGAGGAACAAGACCCCAGCGAGGCCTTGAAGGAGCAGTGGAAGGCAAAGTAAGGTCTGGTTTATCCTATAAAATAGTTATGCCTACTCAACTTAGTGTAATGGCAAAAATCAGTCACGTGCTTCAGGAACACTTACTTCTGGAAATGAAGGACCTGTAGGAGAGGCGTGTCTTGAAAGATGTGTGTATGGACAGAGGTAAGTGCTGGTGAATCTTGACAATCCAGCTGCTGCAGGTCAGGGGTCACCTTGAAAATGTCCCCCTCCAGGCTGTTCAGCCTGGGCATCTTCCTTAGGTAGAGGGACGTGAGCTTCGGCAGGTCTCTGATCCATCCTGACTGAACTGAAACACAGAGGGGAAACTGCCCGCTACCTGGGAAGGCATAAACCCAGGAGGCCGGCACGGGATTAAGGAAACAATGAGAGTGACAAGGTGAGTGGTGAAGGTCATTGCAGAGCATGGGTACAGTGGGCAGCTTTGGGAATCTCAGAAGCATGAGCCATTTCAGCTGGAAGGGCCCTCGGAGATGACCAGTTATTCCTTTTCCAGCCCCAGGTGGCTGAGGCCCCAGAGGACAATGCCTGGCGAAAGGCCACACAGTGGGGAAGGGACAGGGTGGGGCTTGACCCCAGGACACTGTCTCCAAGTCCACTGTTGCCCCACCCTCTTGTTAAACCCCTCACAGAAGTACCCCAGCCTTTACTCTGATGGCTACTAGGAGCAAGGGAAATCTTTGAGGAATGTAAGGAAGGAGAGGAGGAGTGAGGTAGGAGGAGGCCCATGGGTTCTCCATTTACTAGGGTGCCCCTTCTTCTGTTTCCTGTTCTTTGTTCTCTTGTCGGTGGTGGAACAGGTGATTACAGTAAGTCCCCTACATACGAACATTCAAGTTGTGAACTTTCAAAGATGCGAACATGCATTCGCATGTCCAATCATGTAAGTTAGTTCTATTTGAGGAGGCGCTGTTAGTTTTTGAGGCACAGGACTGGAATGTAGAACAGTACATGAAGGTTGCAGCAGCCATTCAGAATGCAATCCAGTGCTACCGTGTCATCTATGATAAGAAAAAAAGAGCTAATACCCAGATATCACTGGATTTTTGTTTTAAGAGGGTAGATAGAATTGAATCCAGCAAGGAACCAGAACCTGTGCCATCAACGTCAGGCGTGAGTGAAATTGCAGCTCACCCTCCATCTCCTATTGCTGATGATTCTCCAGCTCTACCATCTCCCACCTCCTCTCCCTCCTCCAGTCAGTAACTCTTCTTGCCTGTTCACTCGGTGCCAGCCCCCGTGTGCCAGCTGTTGTACTGTACTACTGTACTTTTCAAGGTAGTGTACTGTAAGATTAAAAATGTTTTATTTTTTGTGTTTTATGTATTATTTATGTGAAAAGTATTATAAACCTCTTACAGTACAGTACTATATAGCCAATTGTGTTAGTTGGGTACCTAGACTGACTTTGTTGGGCTTACCAACAAATTGGACTTACGAGCATGTTCTAGGAACAGAACTCCTTCGTATGTAGGGGACTTACTGTGTAGATGAGAAGTGTTTTTTTAAAAATAACACCAACCTTGTGAATCAGAGTCAGAACATGCCAAGTACAGGAAAACAGGTATTCTCACCTCCCTCCTGTGTCTTATTGAAGGATTCAACATTCACAGAAAGAGTTTTAGCCAACTGAATAGAAATCAATGAATGCATCCTCTGAGCATCAGGTGCTTCACGTTAACTAAATGTTTGGTACCAAGTTCTTCCATTCATCAGCCCCAAAGCGCTGCATCCACTCCCCATTCTACAAGCATTGACCAGCTCTGCTGGGGAGCAGAACAGAGAGGCTAAAAGTGTGGGCTCTGGACCCAGAACGCTTGGATTCGGATGTGGAGGCACCGCTAATGACCTGGGAGTCTGCGGGCCAGCCATTCCTCTTTCTCTGTGCCCTGGTTCCCTCACATGCAGAACGGAGATAATAGTCCCCACCTCTTGGAACTCAAGGAATGAAGCCTGGTGCGGCGCTTCGAACAGGGTGCCCTCGGCTCGGGGCGGGTCTTTTTGAGTGGTCTTGTGAGCAGGCGCCAGGGGCAGCGCCCCTCGAGGAAGTTCACAGCCCTTTCTCCCCAGATCGCCAGCCCCTCGGGCTCGACACCGGCGCCCGCACTCACCGCGCCGGAGGAACGTGCCGCTGAGATCCAGGACCTCGAGCGCAGCCAGGGGCGCGCCACCAGCCCCCGCGAAGGCAGCGTCGGCGATGCCAGCGTGGTCGCCGCGGCCCAGCGCGGTGCAGGACAGGTTGAGCAGGCGCAGCGCGGGGAAGCAGGCGAAGGCTCCAGTCTGCAGCGCCCGCAGCGGGTTCCCGGCCAGCGCCAGCGTTCGGAGGCCGGGCAGCACGGGCCCGGAGCACGGCGGCAGGGCTTCCAGCAGGTTGTAGCTGAGGTCGAGCGTGTGCAGTCCCGCGGGCGCGCCGGGGCCCCAGCGCAGCGCGGCGATGCGGTTGTGGCGCAGCGTCAGCACCTGCAGCCGCGGCAGGTGACCGAGCTCGGGCGCGCTCAGGGCGCGCAGCAGGTTGTGGCTGCCGTCGAGACTGTGCAGCGCGCGCGGCAGGCAGCCCGGCAGGCGCTCCAGGCTGCGGTTCGTGAGGGTCAGGGTCGTGACTCCCGCGGCGGGGAGCCCTTCGCAGGGCGAGACCGTGGCGTTGCCGGCCCCGCTCCCCCAGGGGCCCTGGTGAGTGAGCTGGAAAACTGGGGCCTTCTGGAGTGGCCCCGCCCGGCTCGGGCGCGGTGCCGTCCACGGCAGCAGCAGCAGCACCAGCAGATCCCACCACATGGCGCTTAGCTGCAGACAGAAGAGCGGACCAACCCATTAAATGCATTGGAAACGCCGAACGAAGGGGCAAATGCGCCGCCCCCACCCCCCGCCGCCTCTTCCCCAGGAAGAGCCTGGATGTTCCCTGAAGGGCGAGAGCTGTTTCCCCGCGTCACCAGATGTGCGGTGACTTGGTCCCTGCCTGCTTTGCCCCATCATCTCCCGCATGTACCCCGCGGCACCTCCTGCCCTTCCTTCCCCTAGCTCTGCCTTTCCCTCTCATTCACTCGAGGATTTCCACCCACAGGTGACCTCTTGAGGAAGGCCTCCCTTATCTGCCCCTGAACTTTCCAGTAACCCTCTCCCTTTGCTTGTCCCCATCCCATGAGTTTCTGGGGGGAAGGGAACATGACCTTTCTCTTTGCAAATTCTCCCCAGGTGTGCAGACGCTGCTGCATAAACGTATATTAGTAACACGCCAGTGGATGGCCTCAGTCTGGAGGGAGCTCTGCTGGGGTATAATAAACATGGGACTTAAGGAAGACTTTATTTGTTCCAACGACACTCAGTTGCCCCAATTTTCCCCCTTAGACTACGGAGCCACAGGTGAGTCCAGTTTGCCTGTAAACTAGTTTGCAAGTCACACTTTAAATTCTGGGATCTCTTTCTTGGGAGGACACTCAGGGTTGCCTTCAGGGAAGAAGGGAGCCCACAGACCACTGTGGGGCTTGGGAACCTGGAGTCAAGTATTTCCTCATCCCATGTTGGTCCCAACAAAAGCTAGGGTTCCTGAGGTCAGCCCTGCCCAGAAGGGATGACTGAGGGCTGCTAGAAGTGGAGTTTCTGGAGTGCCCAGGATTGCACAGGGCAGCTGGGAGATCAGGTAGGGATAGATCAGGCAGCCACGGGCTGCTGTGGATGTGTCAGAGCTACTTCCAACTAGGTCCTGACCTTGAGGTCACTGCTTGACATCCCCTCATTTTTGCAGGTGTGCATTCCTGCTCCAGCTCTCTCTGCTGACTGCTAAGTCCCTGAGGAACCACCCTGGCTCCAGGGAAAGGGCCTCCCTCTTGCTAGCTGGGGGGTCAAGGCAGTGAAAAAGATCCTGGAAACTGAGGCTAGGAATCCATGTGTCCAGCAGTGTGTCATACTCACCTGGAAGCTGTCCTTTCAGAGTGTGGCAGCCTTGGATGCCGGTCTACAGTCTTCAGTTTTGTCTTACAGATTCCAGGAGCCAGTAGCTTAGCAGCTCAACTTGGAATTTCAGAAGGAGGTCTGTTTCCCAGACGCCCCTGGCCCTGGCCCCACCCACCCAGGGATCCTCAGATACCCCAGCCCCTGCAGCCCCTCCTTCCCTACCGAGATATTGTGGTCTTTAGCCAATAACTCTCACTGCCTGTCTCCTGGGCCTGCCCCTGCCCCTTTCCGGGCATGGCACCTCCCCCCAACCCTCCCCCATCTTCACCTGGCCTTTCTCCAGCCAGAAAGCCAGCCAGCCAGCTGCCTTTCCCAGGCCTGAGAGATGGAGGGAGTCCGCTCTTCCGGGACAAGGTGAGCACTGAGGGATAATGGGGGCAGTGGGGCAGAGTCAGCCCCATCACTTCCCAGGAATCTGATCCTCCTGCCAGGTGGTTCCCATTTCCTGGGATGGTTGGAGGCTGAATGGTGAGCTGGTATGAGGAGGAAGCCCCCTTCCCCAAAAGTGGAAGGTACCCCAGTCTATAGGAAGGAAAAAGCGGCAGGAGTGGGGGGTCCTCAGTGGAATGTGAGAGCAGAGGCAGGCATGGACCGGATCCAGGAGCCCCAAGAAGGATGGGTTTGGTTTCTCTGGGACTCAGTTCAGTGACAGCGTGGATGTTTGTCTCTCGTAAGGGGTGGGAATCAATAAAGAGGGCAGAAATGCAGAAAGATCATTCCTGCCCCGTGGCTGGGGTGATCCATCCTGGTTACCAAAAGCCCCAGGTCTCCCTGAAACCCTGGGGATGCTAAATGTGCTTTGCTTAGAGCACATTTGTTTAGAGCAGTCAGTGCCTTTCTCCCCCAGAATTCCAAGACTGTTCATTCATCTGAGGGCCTTTGATCTGCACACCCTAGCTCCCACCCCAGGCCAGGGGTTAATCATCCCCAGCATTGTGTACACAGACCTCTGAGACCACAACTTCATCCTTCCTCTTGTCAGTTCTTATCTGAGCAGCGCTGAGGAACTCCAGGACCTCTGGGAATTGGCATGTTTAATTGGTTAGTTGCAAATCCCCGGGGATCTCTTTTGAGGCCTTCTCCACCCAAAGCCTCAAAAATATCCTTTCAGCCTAATTGCTAGCCCCGGGCCTTGCTGCTCAGAAGTATACCTTCATCAGCCCCACATGGGGGTGGGGAGAGGTCTGTTCTGTGCAGCCCTGTTTGGGGCAGTGCATTTGCTACCAGGGAGCCTGAGGCGCAGGCCACAGAGGTAGAAACGCTGTGCCATAAACAACAGGGAGGTCAAGAGGGATGCAGGAGTCAGGGAAAGGTGGGAAGGTGAGATGACCAATGTGGGGGGTCAGTGGGCGGCCTCAGGTAAGGCCCTTACCTCTGCCTTCACTTGGTTCATGGGCAGAAGAGCCCCCAGCAGGTCAACTGAAGCCTCAGCTTCTCTCAGAGTGTAACAGCTGGGACTGCCCTGGAGGTGACTGACAGCCTGAGGCCAGCAGAGGTTTGGGGTGTTCAGGCAGGGGTGCCAGATGAGAGGGAGCCGAACCCACTGAAACATGCCCATTTGAACTGAGACTGAGGAGGAAGTGGCTCTCCATGGAGGCCTACAAAGGGACTTCCCCTGGCGATCCAGTGGTTAGGACTCGGCGCTCCCAATGCAGGGGGCAGGGGTTCCATCCCTGGTTGGGGAACTAAGATACTGTGTGCCTCATGGCATGGCCAAAAACAAGAAAACATGGAGGCCTATGAAGAGGACACCAGAGAGCGATGTCAGTGTGCTCCTCTGTACACTAGAGGGGTAAGAGGTCTGGACAGGCCCTGGCTGAGGTCATCACCTGGCCAGCGTCATTGCCAGAGCCCCAGGCCCTCTGAGCTAGCTTCTTGTCACTGCTGCTTGCTGGCTAGCTCACCAGTGTCAGCAAGGGCCTGGCCTGGACAGGCGGACCCGACGTCTGAGCTCGGCCCTTGGACTGCTCTGTTGCTCTGGTCATACCCAACCCAAGCAGACACCCTCTCAAGGGGCTGCCCAGTTGGGCCTTAGAGCCGGGGAGTCTGGTGGCAGATCCTGCACGGCAGTGTTTGCTTTGTGATCTCACCCAGGTGACAGGTGGGCCTTGCCCCAGGGTTGCACTCTGCTTGTCACCAGCATCCTCCCACCTTTTAAAACCGAGCACTTACTATACTCAGAGCCTAATGCCATACACATTATCTTATTGAATGCTCACCAGGTACGATTTTTCCCATGCTACAGGTAAGGAAACTGAGGCCCCCAGAGGCTGGCTAGGCTCTGGAGCACACTACCAGTTAGTCTGTCTGGCTTACCCACTGCTTTCTATTGCCTTCCACAGGCCTCAGCATTTGACGCTGTAATATCCCTGTAATCACAAAAGAAACTCTTCCAAATATTTAGATAGATCCAAATCACTCAGGAAGCCAGGACAGTTGGGATATTTCCTTTCATAGCTGAGGAGCTCATTCTCCAAAGAAACAGAGCCGACTTCCTGGTTCCCTGTGGACCCAGGACGGAGGCAGATGGCTGGGCAGGGCCACCGGGCACCTCTCAGGAAAGCCCTGGCTGTCTTCTCCAGCCGCTTCTCCTCTTCCAGCCGCATCTGGAAAAGATGACTGAAGTGTTTGTCCCCTTTGGACAAGGGTGCTAAGGTCCCACAACAGAGTCCTGGGGTCAAGTGTGTCCTCCACATGCTGCCCCATACCGAATGCCATGCCTCGTCCCACCCTCCAGCGCTGTTCCCAAGCAGCTCCTCTGTCTGGGTGCCCTCCCCCCGAACACCTTACTCTCCAATCCAGCTCACTCTTCCAGACCTACTGTGGCTTCCCTCAAAAGTCAGCCCTGATGTAAAGACATGAATCCATGTAGTTTATTCCAGAGACCATCCTAAGAAACATGGAGAGGGAGTAAGGAAGGGAGCCCGGGAAGGGCAGGCACTGCAGGTGTGTTAATGAGCAGGTCACTCAGTCCCCCTGGGATCCTCTGGGAGGCTGTGGCCAGGCGCCTTGGGATTATTTCATCACGTGGCCAGGTGGTGGGGTATTTACCCGCTAGTCTCTGCTGCTTGCTGGCTCAAGGCTTCTTCCTGTGGCTCTAACTGCCTGGCACATCTGGTTTGCCCTGAGGACTCTAAGGAGGGCTAGGGGGTGGGTGGGCACTGGTGGCATCTGCTGTAGCACCTTCAAGGTTTCGCTCAGGCAGGTCCTCACTTGGTGTTCTCTCCCAGGTGACCTGGGGTTAACTGCTGTCACTTGGACTGATGCGGCTCCTCCCCAATTTAAGACTCAACTCCTGAGAACGGGCCACATTGTTCTTCTAGGCATCCCAGGTGCTCAGAGTAGAGTCTGGCACTTGGGAGAAACATTCAACAAATGGATGGGAAAAGAGTACATGGTGAGTTAGAATGTCCTCCGAGGTGCCCAGGAGTGGATAGGGCAGGACACAAAACAGCAAACATTAAATGCAAGTGCCTGAGATTTGCATCCAAGGTCTGCAAGCATCCCAGCTTTGAGAAGGGCTCAGGTAAGGGTTGAAATGGGCATGGCGGGTACGGGTGGGGGTAGGAATGGAAGGAGAGAACTGAGTCACAAAGAAGTCTCCAATCCATTTTCCCAGTACTCCCATGGATCTTTGGGGGGAAGGCGTCTTGGAAGAAGATCACAAGGTTAGAGTGTTAGTAAACCCATAGCCTGCAGGAGAAAAACAATGAGCCAGTAATTAGACACCTGGCCACAGTTCTTTTCTGGATTTAGATCAAAATCAGAGTCATGGGTCCTTAGCCTTAGACGTGACTTTAGAACTTGTCTGATTCCACCCCTCCTTGTCCATTTTAGAGGGAGAGAACTGAGCACCACTGAGGGAAATTGGCTTGTCTGGGGTCACATAGTTGTGTCCGAATAGTCCAGTGAGAAGGAAGGGTGACCTAATTCTCACTGTTCTGTTCTGGGCTCTGGGCTCATTTGCACAGTCATCCGGGTCTCACCTGCACTGGCATTAGCATTGTGGGTCTTTCCCCATAGTTTCCCATGACTAAACACATCTGACTCATCAGGTGACCGGGCAGAGTTTCTAGGGGTTCTGACACCTGCTGTCCTGATGCCACCCCCAGAACCCCAGAAATAAATACCCCTAATACAGGCTGCCCCAGAGACCCAGAATTTGTGCTTTCCAAGGGGGTCCTGTCTGGCTCTGTTCACAGTTCTGGCAGCCTGAGTGGGGTGAGGGGCCTGGCCTAGATGACAGGTGACTGGGCAGCCAGCTTCCCTGCTCTGCCGTCCAGATGCCAGATAACTGTGCTGAGGGTTCTTCCCCCAAGTGCTGGAACTGGAATGTACAAACTTGAAGGCTCATTCTTCTCTGACACCAGAGATAAGCTGGAGGAATGGGAGGGTGATTGTGGGAGGAGATGGTACCAGGTTGTCAAGTCTCCAGGCATCAGCTCTCATGGAATGGTATGCAGAGCAGAGGTGGGGCCCAAGACATCTGAGTGGGCTCCACTGATGTGGCCGATCTGCCTGTGAGGAAATGACCTTGAGGGAATGAAATAGTAACGGGTTGAGACTCATTTATTTTTCTATTGAGGCGTCACTCAGTGGCAGTAAAATTTTAGCATGAGGATTTTTCGGATGCTTAGAAATAAAAATATATATATACCATTTGGGGTCTTGTTAAAATCTGTAGTGGAAAATATTAAAACTGAAAAGTCAGAATATGCCACTTTATTCTGCATGTGGCTGTAGGGAGATAAGATAGCATATAGGCTGTTCTTATAAACTACATTCTCGAATTTACCACAGCCCAGAGGCAGCGTACAAGTGAAAATTTCCTTAAATTGGGACAGGATACTGGGTTCGCATCCTAACAATGCTAATATTTTATTGGGTACAATGTATCCTTAAACTTCTATCTGTCTCATATTTTTAAGTAAATGAATTGGTTCAGGCTTAGCAATTGAGCACATGTATCCTCAGAACATGCCAGCACCTGCCCCAGGTTCTCAGTATATAAAAGAGGGACCCCGTCCTCAAGCAGTTCCCAGTCTAGAAGGGGCAGAAGACAGAAAACAATCTCGCACAGTGTGAGTGCACTGTTGCGTTACAAAGGGCTGAACTGTGAGCTCTGTTAGCCCCAGGGGGCGTCTAGCCCATGCACTGCTGTTTCCAGGGTCTGGCTGTACCTGCATACAGTACGTACTTAAGAAATATTTGCTGAATGAATAAGTGTCTATTAACTGTGTCCTCCGCTTATGTTTCTTATCAGTTATATTTCCTAATTTGGGATTTTACATAGAAGAACAGTCAGGGTTTGCCTGTATATTTATTTAGATTTTTAATATGTTGAATAAAATTCTTCCAAAATCAGCAGTTTGAGTTGCACAAAAAAGGCAATGATTTGGAATTTCATGGAGCTTGAATGTTATTTATTCCCATTGCTATAGCCACATGCACATGCAATGTGGACGTTCGATAACATTTTGTGGGATGAAGGAATGCATGCCATCCAATAGACATACAAGCATGTGCTCAATGTCAATACTCACCATGGAAATGCAAATTTAAACCACAGTAGGATACTAATATGCACCCACCAGAATGGCCAAAATGAAAAAGACTGACAGTGCCATGTTTTGGGGAAGATGTGGAGCAGCTAGAACTCTTATACTCTGCAGATGAGAGTGTCAGGGGGTACAACTGCTTTGGAAAACTGGTAGTATCCATCCATGAATGCCAAGCATACATCTACCTAGTGACCCAGCAATTGAACTCTTGGGTTTCTTCTCAAGAGAAATGAGTGCATATATCCACCAAAAGAATGTTTATAACAGCTTTATTCAAAGATTGCAGGAGCCATGGAGGAGGAGTGGAGGGAGAGAGAATGGGAAGGTTTCTTGGGCCATTTTGTAAAAGACCCTGTGGTCATCATTTGTGCTATTTGCTGCATATTTCAGGTTCTTTCCCTCTGGCCACTTGGTGAGACTGTACTCCTGGTCCTTTGTGGTTGAGTGGGACCATGTTTCCATGTTTTGTTCCAGCCAATGAGTTGTAACAGGAAGTGGTGTGTGCCACTTCCAGGCAATGCATTTAATTGCTGTATGAGACCCTTCAGGGATCTCTCTTCCCCTCTTGCAATTGGCACTGTTTGGGATAGTGGCTGCTCCATGAGCCTGGTCCCTAGGAAGACCAGAACTCCCCTGAGGCTGAACACAGGCATATATAGTGTGAGAAATAAACCTTGTAGTTTTAGGTTGCTTGTTACTGCAGCATATCCTTGTCTATTCGCATTGATACAGGTCTTGATTATGGTGTCAAGTTCATTTACTCATTTATTCATTCACTCACTAATTCATTAATTCATTCATTAATTCATTCAACACACTGAGCTTCTGCTCTGCACTAACCAGTGTTCTAAATGCTGGAGCAGATTTAGTTTCTTCTTTCAGAAGCTTTCATTCTGTCGGGGAATACAGACAACATGCAAACACATGAATAATTCACAATCTGACTTACAGATTGCAGTAAGAATTATAAAGGAAATAAGCAGGCTGATATGATGTAATGGAATTGGGGAGGAGAGAAGATGGTCATCAAGAGGGGTTGCTTCATTTGAACTGAGACACAAGTGGGGGATGGAGCTGTCATGCCAAGAGCATGGGAATAATGTCCCAGGGAACAGCAGCGAAGAGCCTGCAGGGAAGGGCCTGCTGTGTTTGAGTCACAGAAGGCAGATCTTTGTGTCTAGAGGAATGTGGGGGAGCAGAGGCAGAGGCAGGTATGCTATCTTTTTTTTTTTTTTTTTTAGGGACGCTATCTTGCAAGTAAGTTGTGCATGGCCTGCTTGGTGTGTTAAAAGGTCACTTTTTCTATGTCTGTTGTAGGCAAGAGCAAAGCTAGGGAGTTATATTAGGAAGCTGTTGAATGTGTCCAAGGGGGAGGTGATGGTATTGGCTTGAGAGTGATGACAATAAAAGATGAGACAAGTATACACATTTGAAATATGTTTTGAAAGTAGAATCCACAGAATTTGTCAATGGATTAAAAGTGAGGTATGGTAGGCTAAATAATGGCCCCCGAAGATATCCATGTCTTAATCCTTGGGACCTGTAGATGCTACTTTATATAGCAAAAGGAACTTTGCATGTGTGATTAAGTTGATGATCTTGAGATGGGGACATTATCGTGGATTATCTGGATGTAATCACAAGTATCTTTAGAAGAGGGAGGCAGAGGCAGATTTTACTGCAGAGAAGAAGAAGGCAAAGTGGAGACTGAAGGAAGATGCTCGACTGCTGGAGTGAGGAATGCAGCTTTAGAGGCTGGAAAAGGCAAGGATGTGGAATCTCCCTTAAACCCTCTGGAGGGAGCGTGGTCCAGCTGACACTTTGATTCTGGCCCAGTGAATCTGATTTCAGAATTCTCACCTCAAGAACTCTTAAGAGAATACATGTCTATGCTACTGTTGTTGTTTTTATTGTGGTAAAATATACATAACATAATATTTAACATTTTAACCATTCATTAAGTGTTCAAGCCAGTGACATTAAACACATTCACAATGTTGTGTAACTATTACCATTATTTTTGCCTTAAAGACTTTATCATCTGCAATAAAAACGCTGAACCCATTAATAACCCCTCCTTCCCCCCTATCCCCAACTCCTGGTAACCTCTATTCTACTTTCTGTCTCTATATTTGTCTATTCTAGATACTTCCTATAAGTGGAGTCATATAATATTTACCCTTCTATGTCTGGCTTATTTCATTAAGCATAATGTTTTCAAGGTCCACTGAGTTGTAACATATATCAAGTTTTCATTTCTTTTTTTTTTTTTTTTTGCGGTACATGGGCCTCTCGCTGTTGTGGCCTCTCCCGTTGCGGAGCACAGGCTCCGGACCCGCAGGCTCAGCGGTCATGGCTCATGGGCCCAGCTGCTCCGCAGCATGTGGGATCTTCCCGGACCGGGGCTTGAACCCATGTCCCCTGCCTCGGCAGGCGGACTCTCAACCACAGCGCCACCAGGGAAGCCCCTCATTTCTTTTTATGGCTGAATAATATTATGTGTTGTTTTAAGTCACTGAGGTTGTGGCAATTTGTTATAGCAGCCATAGGAAACTAATACATGAGGGAGGAGAGAAAAGAAGGTATGAAGGATGATGCCTAGGCTTTTGGGCCTGTGGACTGGATGGATTGAGATGCCATTTACTGGGAAAGAGAAGTCTCAGATAGCAACAGATTCAGGGTAGGAAAATCACAGGCTCTGTTCAGGCCATATTAAATTTGAGATGTTTGCTGGACTTCAGAGGAGATGTTGAGGAAATAACTAGACTGTGGAATTCTGGGGGGGAGGTCGGAGCTGGAGAGCTACACTTGGGAGGCGTCACCACATAGATGGTACTTAAAGCCAATAGCTTGGTTGAGACTTCCCAGGGAAAGTGGGGAGAGAGAAAAGGAGGGGGCTGAGCCAGCATCTGCGGGTAGAGCCGAGGAGGAGGAGTCAGCCTAGCTGGCTGAGAAGGAGCAGCAAGGGAGGGGGAAGAAAACTCAGGAAAGTTCTGTATCATGAGAGTTTCGGTGAGGAGGGCACAGCCAACCAGGCTTTGAGAGACCGAATAAGGGGAGGACACTTATAACCTGGATGAGAGCAGAGTTTGGGGTAGGAGGAAGGGACAGAAGCCAGAGAAGGAGGAGTTAAGGACGTGAGAAACGGGGAAGTATTAGCCTTCTTAACTCTTTGAAGAAATTTTGCTGTGAGAAGGAGCAGAAAAATGGGATAAGGTGAAGTTCGAAACTTTTTAAGGTTGGAAATATTGTTGTAGTTATCTATGGCTGCCTAACAAGTACCCTAAAACTTAGTGGCTTAAAGCAATAGTCATTATATTCTTTTCCATGATTTTTGTGGGCCAGGAATTTGGTGATAGCTTGGCTGGGTGATTCTTTTGCTCCACGTTGCATCAACTGGAGTCACTGGTAGTATTCAGCTGTTGAACGGGCTGGTTTTGAGGGTTCAGGATGGCTTCACTCATAGGTCTGGCACCTTGGTGAGCATGGCTGGAAGGCTGGGCTCCACTGGGACTGTCGACTGGAGTGCCTTCCTGTGGCGTCTCTAGCATGGTGGTTTCAGGGCTCCAAGTGTCCTGTGACAAGACACTACAAGAAGCTACATGGCCTTTTATGACTGACGGTTAGGCATCACAGAATATCACTTCTGCTGTATTCTATTGGTCAATCCAGCCAGAAGCCCACCCAGATTTAAGGGAGGGGACATAGCCCCCACCTCTTGATGGGAGGACAGTCAGAGAATTTGCAGCTATGTTTTAAACTCCTACAGATACAAGAACATGTTTGCAGGCTGGATGGGAATGCACCATGAGATGGAAAGAGGTGAATGATGTGGAAGAGAGAAGAGGAAACTTCAGGAATCAACAAGTCCTTCAGAGGTCACGAGGGGACAATACTCAAAGGCTGGAGACTGAGCACTATTCTCTCTGGGGCAGGAGGGAAGGACATTGTGAGGACGGATGCAGAGTGAAAGGATGAGGCTGTTCCCTTCTGATGATTTCACTATGCCCAATAATGTACAGGTCATTACATTACAAATCATCAGCGGAGGGTAGGTGTTGAGGAGGGTTAAGAAGAAAAGAAGGTGTACGTCATAGTAATTTTAGAGAGTAGGAACATTAGGTATTTGTTTGAAAGACAGAGTTTAACAGTGATGGCTTTCTGTTATTGTTGAAAAGAATATAGATCATAAGTACATGATTATTTTTTCTTTCTTTTTTTTTTTTTTTGTGGTACGCGGGCCTCTCACTATTGTGGCCTCTCCCGTTGCGGAGCACAGACTCTGGACACGCAGGCTCAGCGGCCATGGCTCACGGGCCCAGCCACTCCGCGGCATGTGGGATCTTCCCGGACCAGGACACGAACCCGTGTCCCGTGCATCGGCAGGCGGACTCTCAACCACTGTGCCACCAGGGAAGCCCAGTACATGATTATTAATCCTCAAGAGTATATTAACAACAAAATCAGTTTATTGGTGAATGTTAATTATGCCAAGTATTTATGGAACATATGAGAGATGCTCCAAATTCTAGGAAGTTGACGACAAATTCTTGCTCACCACACTCCTTTAGATGGGAGGTATGTGCTGTTATTTCAGCTTTATCGCTTGGAGGAACTAGAGTAACTTCATAAAGTAAGTCTGAGAAAGAACCCAGGATTAGAACTCTGAGATAATTTCTTTTTTTTTAGGAGTACTGAGGACATGGAAAATAACTGCCTGTTTTACTTGAGAGGATATTTGGATCATCAACTCCTGAGAGTAATTTAAAAAACTCTTTGGCAAGAGTTGGTCGTGAGCAGAGTTACTTGGTAGGTGGTATCCTTTTGCAAATGATGCTTTTAGTGTTGAAAATATATTTGTAATTCTTGTTCTGGAATTGCTTTTAGAAGGAGTTTATGATTTGCACACAAAACAATCAACAGGATTACTTTTATTTATTAGAGCATTCACCAAAATATTTTATCACAATCTTGTTCTAGGGGCTTCCCTGGTGGCACAGTGGTTAAGAATCTGCCTGCCAATGCAGGAGACACGGGTTTGAGCCCTGGTCCAGGAAGATCCCACATACCGCAGAGAAACAAAGCTTGCGAGCCACAACTACTGAAGCCCGCGGGCCTAGAGCCCGTGCTCTGCAACAAGAGAAGCCACCGCAGTGAGAAACCCACACACCAGAAAAGCAGCCCCCGCTCAATGCAACTAGAGAAAGCCCGCGTGCAGCAACGAAGACCCAACACAGCCAAAAATAAATAAAATAAATTTATAAAAAAAATTATCACAGTCTCATAACTCACCTTATTTAGTTTTAAATATTTCCAAAAACTGTATCCCCCATGAAAGTAATGAATATTCATCTACAGCCAGGATATCCCAAATAAGGTGAATGAGGGTTTGCTGAGAATTTCCAAAGGGGAGTTCTGAGGATACACCTTTGCCAAAGTCCACACATACTTCATAGAATTACATCATGTCAGGAATGATAGAGATATCAGACTCACCCAAAACAAACTCATTGTCTATGTCCACTGATTATTATCTATGCCTCCTTTCCCTCCGGTATCCTTTATATTTATCAACTGGGTTTCCATCCACCCAACTAGCCAAGTTAGAAACTGTAGGTAAAGCTCAACCCTCTGCTCCATTACTCTACAAATTCACTTGTTTACTGTTAACTACAATCAGCTGGGAATACATTCAGCCGAAAGTTATAGAAAACCTACATAATAGTGGCTTAAACACATTTGTTTATTTTTCTCACATAACAGAAAGTCCAGAATTAGGCAGCTGTTGGTGTCCCTTCAGTTGTCCCATGATGACATGGACTCCTGTTTTTAGGCTCCACAATCAAAGGGGATCCTTTCATCCTCAGGTTTGTTGCCTTTGGGTTGTAAGAGGGCTGCTGTACCTCCAGGCAACACATCCACATTCAAGGCAGGAAAAATGGGAAAGGTGAAGCCAGCTGCATATCCCTTTTATCAGTATAGAAAAAGCTTTCCCAGAAATCTCCACAGTGTACTTTCGCTTAGGCTTCATTGGTCAGAACCGGTCACGTGGACACCCCTACCTACAAAGGGAACTGGGAAGTGTGGAACAAGATTGTCAGATTGGTCCAGACCAATAAAGATCCATGCCTGGGGCTAGCCACATTCCCTCAGCCAAATTCCAATTCTGTTAGCAAGGAAGAAGGGAAAATTGTGTTGGTAGGTAAAACTGTGTTGGTGGGTAAATAATAGTGTTGGTCACAGTTGCAAAGTCTGCTGATTTTAGTTCTGAGATAGCTCTCACATTTCCTATCTCTCTCTCCACTGTCTTAGCTCCAGTCCTCAGTGTCTTTTGACTTGTCCATCACAGAAGCCTCTGAACTGACCCTCCAACTTCCAATGTAGCCCTCCTACAACCATCCTCCATCAGCTGCCAGACTTATGTTTCTAAAATGCAAATCTGATTATGGCCCCTCAAATATAAGAACATTCAGTGGCTCTCTCTACTAGTGGCTGCTCTGGCAAGCTTGGCCTAATTCCCATCCATCTCCTCACTTGGCAAACTCTTACTCTTCCTTCGAAGCCAAGTCTAAATGTCCCCTCCTCTGGGAAATCCTTCCTACTTTGCTCCTGATCTAACAAAACTATTCTCTCCTTTTTTTTTTCTCATATGTCTGTTTTATATATCAAGAATAAGGGGCTTCCCTGGTGGCGCAGTGGTTGAGAGTCCGCCTGCCAATGCAGGGGACGCGGGTTCGTGCCCCGGTCTGGGAGGATCCCACGTGTCGCAGAGCCCATGGCCGCTGAGCCTGTGCGTCCAGAGCCTGTGCTCCGCAACGGGAGACGCCACAGCAGTGAGAAGCCCGCGTACCTAAAAAAAAAAAAAGAATAGTACATGTTATACAGTATTACAAAGTTATTTGTTCAGAGGCCTGTCTCTTGCTAGATTATAAACTCTGTTCAGTAGATTCTCCTTTGCAGCTGGCATAGTGTGTAGCATGTAACAGGAGCTTATGGCAGAGGGAGCTCCTCATCTCCCAACAACTATTCTCACCTTTATCAGAAAAAGAGTGCTGGTTTTTAATTGAGTTCATGTTACTTTGAATAAAGACCAAATATTTCAATCTGCCTTGTAGCTAAATGAAGCCATGTGACATAATGCCTGGAGATAAAGCAGCCACATTAGAGATGACATCAAAGTCACACCATGAGATGGCAGAGTAAAAAGCTAAAAGGATGTGGGTCCCTGACATGGTATATAATGTCTTTTTGGCCTAGGCTTGCCTTAGCTTTAGGTGGAAGAGAAAAAAACTTTCTTGTTTTTGAGCCACTATTATTTTGGGTTTTCTGTCACTTGTAGCTAAACAATTCTAACTGAAATGTGTAAAAATTGTGTGTGTGTGTATTTAACTAAATTGGTTGAATTATAATTGGCTGAACCCTAGCATGGCTTGAAAACTCTTGGCCCATAGGCTGCATTACGTTCTCAGATATATTGGATATATAATCACATATTTTAAAGATATGCGAATACTAGGCTTGGCATGCCTCACGAATCCCTGTGGTCTCATAACTGACTTACTGTGCCCATGCACACTGCCTACCCCTGAATGCATTTGCATTTACAGTGCTTTAGCCTAGAGTGGACTCTGCTAGGTTATAAGCAATGGATTATTCAACAGCTTGCAAAGTGTTTGCCCATTTGTTCTCCTGATGTTTACCCATTTCAAAGAACCATTTACAAAGGGCAGAAAAGGAAGAATAAACACATTTCACTCAGCCTCTGAAAACAGAGCTCAGTCCATGAAGAAGAGTCACCTCTCCCTGGTTGAATTGTCATCAATCATTTATATGCAATGGCAGGAGCTAGGCCAACCCTTTGTCGGGGCCGGGGGTGGGGGTGGTGGGGGTGGTTGTGTGGTGGGAAGGGTTGCCTCCTGTCATGGTTTGGTGTTTGCTCTTCTGGGAAGAAGGCAGAACTCTTTCCCCCTCCTAAACCCCACCTCTGACCCAGATTTGCAGTCAAATGTCATATTGGACAGGTAGACCAGCTGTTGGGGTCTAAAGATTTTTTTAGAGGAAATTTTCACCATTTTGATATTTGAAATCTGATGTAATGTAATTGGGGGGAAAATGTCTATGGAGTTTTGTAGTCCTGATCTAATATGTTCTGGGAAAAGTCACCTCAGTGGTATATTATCACGTATAAAGACAGTCTAGGGCTCTTGGCTCACAAGGCCTTGCCGTTCACATGGGAATATCAAGAGCTGTGCTAAAGTCAGAGGTCTGGGTTCACATCCTCACTTCCCACATTTTAGCTGGGTGATCTTGACTAGTTGCTTGACCTCTCTGTATACAGTTCCAGTGTGTGCTGGAGTCAGGTCAGCCCTGTCAGAGAGCCAGGTGTTTGAATCTCTTCCCAACTCTGTGTTCACTGATGTCCTCTTGGGGTCACGTTGGCTGTAGTAGGAGTCTTTATACCAGGGAAACTGGCAAATCAGGGCTCCCTCCTGCCCATGGAGTTATTAAAAATTTACCAGGACTCCACTGCACTTTCCAGATCTGTACAATGGAGCTGATAATACCTATCTCACCTAGAGGATGAATTGAAAGACCTGGTGGGAAGCACAAGTGATAGCCCTTAATACGTGTTAGCTTCCTAATTCTTTTAGCTGTGGTCTGTTAACTATATTATTGTTGAGACTGTTCTTTGGGGAAGCAGGAGCTGACTTCAGCGGCTTTAAAATGGCACAACCATTTAACCCCTCAGTATCCCTTTTGCCCCTGGGGCATATTTGACTGCCATGGCAGGCTGTCAACCTGTCCTGATATTTGAATCATCTATGTGGCCTGACACAGATAACAGGGTCCTGTTGGGAGAGTGATGCCAGAGCTTTGAGAGAAAAGCAAATGCGTGGTAGAAAGGCCCGGAGTGTTACAGCAGAGTAGGGGATGCAACTTGGCCTGATTGGGTGGGGGGGGGAGGAATGGACTGTAATCACTGAATGCTGGGACGTAAGGGGCTACAAGAAACCACACAGTGCCAAACCCTTGCCTTACAGCTGAGGAGACAAACACTCTCAGACCGAGGCTTGATCTTCCTTTACTGTTATTTTTCCAGTTTCATTTTTTTTTTTTAAACATCTTTATTGGAGCATAATTGCTTTACAATGGTATGTTAGTTTCAGCTTCAAAACAAAATGAATCAGTTATATATATACATATGTTCCCATATCTCTTCCCGCTTGCATCACCCTCCCTCCCACCCTCCCTATCCCACCCCTCCAGGCGGTCACACAGCACCGAGCTGATCTCCCTGTGCTATGCCGCTGCTTCCCACTAGCTATCTACCTTACGTTTGGTAGTGTATACATGTCCATGCCTCTTTATTGCTTTGTCACCGTTTACCCTTCCCCCTCCCCATAGCCTCAAGTCCATTCTCTAGTAAGTCTGTGTCTTTATTCCTGTTTCACCCCTAGGTTTTTCATGACATTTTTTTTTTCTTAAATTCCATATATATGTGTTAGCATATGGTATTTGTCTCTCTCTTTCTGACTTACTTCACTCTGTATGACAGACTCTAGGTCTATCCACCTCATTACAAATAGCTCAATTTCGTCTCTTTTTATGGCTGAGTAATATTCCATTGTATATATGTGCCACATCTTCTTTATCCATTCATCCGATGATGGACACTTAGGTTGTTTCCATCTCTGGGCTATTGTAAATAGAGCTGCAATGAACATTTTGGTACACGACTCTTTTTGAATTATGGTTTTCTCAGGGTATATGCCCAGTAGTGGGATTGCTGGGTCATATGGTAGTTCTATTTGTAGCTTTTTAAGGAACCTCCATACTGTTCTCCACAGTGGCTGTATCAATTTACATTCTCACCAACAGTGTAAGAGGGTTCCCTTTTCTCCACACCCTCTCCAGCATTTATTGTTTCTAGATTTTTTGATGATGGCCATTCTGACTGGTGTGAGATGATATCTCATTGTAGTTTTGATTTGCATTTCTCTAATGATTAGTGATGTTGAGCATTCTTTCATGTGTTTGTTGGCACTCTGTATATCTTCTTTGGAGAAATGTCTATTTAGGTCTTCTGCCCATTTTTGGATTGGGTTGTTTGTTCTTTTGTTATTAAGCTGCATGAGCTGCTTATAAATTTTGGAGATTAATCCTTTGTCAGTTGCTTCATTTGC
The DNA here is from genome assembly GCF_963455315.2 of Globicephala melas. Classification (NCBI taxonomy): domain Eukaryota; kingdom Metazoa; phylum Chordata; class Mammalia; order Artiodactyla; family Delphinidae; genus Globicephala; species Globicephala melas. The sequence continues at coordinate 54,135,494 of NC_083328.1, read as the reverse complement.
AAATATTTTCTCCCATTATGAGGGTTGTCTTTTGGTCTTCTTTATGGTTTCCTTTGCTGCACAAAAGCTTTTAAGTTTCATTAGGTCCCATTTGTTTACTTTTGTTTTTATTTCCATTTCTCTAGGAGGTGGGTCAAAAAGGATCTTGCTGTGATTTATGTCATAGAGTGTTCTGCCTATGTTTTCCTGTAAGAGTTTGATAGTTTCTGGCCTTACATTTAGGTCTTTAATCCATTTTGAGCTTATTTTTGTGTATGGTGTTAGGGAGTGATCTAATCTCATACTTTTACATGTAGCTGTCCAGTTTTCCCAGCACCACTTATTGAATAGGCTGTCCTTTCTCCACTGTATATTTCTGCCTCCTTTGTCAAAGATAAGGTGACCATATGTGCGTGGGTTTATCTCTGGGCTTTCTATCCTGTTCCATTGATCTATATTTCTGTTTTTGTGCCAGTACCATACTGTCTTGATTACTGTAGCTTTGTAGTATAGTCTGAAGTCAGGAACCCTGATTCCTCCAGCTCCATTTTTCGTTCTCAAGATTGCTTTGGCTATTCGGGGTCTTTTGTGTTTCCATACAAATTGTGAGATTTTTTTTGTTCTAGTTCTGTGAAAAATGCCAGTGGTAGTTTCATAGGGATTGCATTGAATCTATAGATTGCTTTGGGTAGTAGAGTCATTTTCACAATGTTGATTCTTCCAATCCAAGAACATGGTATATCTCTCCATCTATTTGTATCACCTTTAATTTCTTTCATCAGTGTCTTATAATTTTCTGCATACAGGTCTTTTGTCTCCTTAGGTAGGTTTATTCCTAGGTATTTTATTCTTTTTGTTGCAATGGGAAATGGGAGTGTTTTCTTGATTTCACTTTCAGATTTTTCATCCTTAGTGTATAGGAATGCCAGAGATTTCTGTGCATTAATTTTGTATCCTGCTACTTTACCAAATTCATTGATTAGCTCTAGTAGTTTTCTGGTAGCATCTTTAGGGTTCTGTATGTATAGTATCATGTCATCTGCAAACAGTGACAGCTTTACTTCTTCTTTTCCGATTTGGATTCCTTTTATTTCCTTTTGTTCTCTGATTGCTGTGGCTAAAACTTCCAAAACTATGTTGAATAAGAGTGGTGAGAGTGGGCAACCTTGTCTTGTTCCTGATCTTAGTGGAAATGCTTTCAGTTTTTCACCATTGAGGATGATGTTGGCTGTGGGTTTGTCATATATGGCCTTTATTATGTTGAGGAAAGTTCCCTCTATGCCTACTTTCTGCAGGGTTTTTATCATAAATGGGTGTTGAATTTTGTCAAAAGCTTTCTCTGCATCTATTGAGATGATCATATGGTTTTTCTCCTTCAATTTGTTAATATGGTGTATCACGTTGATTGATTTGCGTATATTGAAGAATCCTTGCATTCCTGGAATAAACCCCACTTGATCATGGTGTATGATCCGTTTAATGTGCTGTTGGATTCTGTTTGCTAGTATTTTGTTGAGGATCTTTGCATCTATGTTCATCAGTGATATTGGCCTGTAGTTTTCTTTCTTTGTGACATCCTTGTCTGGTTTTGGTATCAGGGTGATGATGGCCTCATAGAATGAGTTGGGGAGTGTTCCTCCCTCTGCTATATTTTGGAAGAGTCTGAGAAGGATAGGTGATAGCTCTTCTCTAAATGTTTGATAGAATTCGCCTGTGAAGCCATCTGGTCCTGGGCTTTTGCTTGTTGGAAGATTTTTAATCACAGTTTCAATTTCAGTGCTTGTGATTGGTCTGTTCATATTTTCTATTTCTTCCTGATTCAGTCTTGGCAGGTTGTGCCTTTCTAAGAATTTGTCCATTTCTTCCAGGTTGTCCATTTTATTGGCATAGAGTTGCTTGTAGTAATCTCTCATGATCTTTTGTATTTCTGCAGTGTCAGTCGTTACTTCTCCTTTTTCATTTCTAATTCTATTGATTTGAGTCTTCTCCCTTTTTTTCTTGATGAGTCTGGCTAATGGTTTATCAATTTTGTTTATCCTTTCAAAGAACCAGCTTTTAGTTTTATTGATCTTTGCTATCGTTTCCTTCATTTCTTTTTCATTTATTTCTGATCTGATTTTTATGATTTCTTTCCTCCTGCTAACTTTGGGGTTTTTTTGTTCTTCTTTCTCTAATTGCTTTAGGTGCAAGGTTAGGTTGTTTATTCGAGATGTTTCCTGTTTCTTAAGGTAAGATTGTATTGCTATAAACTTCCCTCTTAGAACTGCTTTTGCTGCATCCCATAGATTTTGAGTCGTCGTGTCTCCATTGTCATTTGTTTCTAGGTATTTTTTGATTTCCCCTTTGATTTCCTCAGTGATCACTTGGTTATTAAGTAGTGTATTGTTTAGCCTCCATGTGTTTGTATTTTTTACAGATCTTCTCCTGTGATTGATATCGAGTCTCATAGCGTTGTGGTCGGAAAAGATACTTGATACAATTTCAATTTTCTTAAATTTACCAAGGCTTGATTTGTGACCCAAGATATGATCTATCCTGGAGAATGTTCCATGAGCACTTGAGAAAAATGTGTATTCTGTTGTTTTTGGATGGAATGTCCTATAAATATCAATTAACTCCATCTCGTTTAATGTATCATTTAAAGCTTGTGTTTCCTTATTTATTTTCATTTTGGATGATCTGTCCATTGGTGAAAGTGGGGTGTTAAAGTCCCCTACTATGAATGTGTTACTGTCGATTTCCCCTTTTATGGTTGTCAGTATTTGCCTTATGTATTGAGGTGCACCTATGTTGGGTGCATAAATATTTACAATTGTTATATCTTCCTCTTGGATCGATCCCTTGATCATTATGTAGTGTCCTTCTTTGTCTCTTCTAATAGTCTTTGTTTTAAAGTCTATTTTGTCTGATATGAGAATTGCTACTCCAGCTTTCTTTTGGTTTCCATTTGCATGAAATACCTTTTTCCATCCCCTTACTTTCAGTCTGTATGTGTCTCTAGGTCTGAAGTGGGTCTCTTGTAGACAGCAAATATATGGGTCTTGTTTTTGTATCCATTCAGCCAATCTGTGTCTTTTGGTGGGAGTATTTAGTCCATTTACATTTAAGGTAATTATCGATATGTGTGTTCCCATTCCCATTTTCTTAATTGTTTTGGGTTTGTTATTGTAGGTCTTTTCCTTCTTTTGTGTTTCTTGCCTAGAGAAGTTCCTTTAGCAGTTGTTGTAGAGCTGGTTTGGTGGTGCTGAACTCTCTCAGCTTTTGCTTGTCTCTAAAGGTTTTAATTTCTCCATCAAATCTGAATGAGATCCTTGCTGGGTAGAGTAATCTTGGTTGCAGGTTTTTCTCCTTCAACACTTTCAATATGTCCTGCCACTCCCTTCTGGCTTGCAGAGTTTCTGCTGAAAGATCAGCTGTTAACCTTATGGGGATTCCCTTGTGTGTTATTTGTTGTTTTTCCCTTGCTGCTTTTAAGATGCTTTCTTTGTATTTAATTTTTGACAGTTTGATTAATATGTGTCTTGGCGTATTTCTCCTTGGATTTATCCTGTATGGGACTCTCTGTGCTTCCTGGACTTGATTAACTATTTCCTTTCCCATATTAGGGAAGTTTTCAACTATAATCTCTTCAAATATTTTCTCAGTCCCTTTCTTTTTCTCTTCTTCTTCTGGAACCCCTATAATTCGAATGTTGGTGCGTTTAATGTTGTCCCAGAGGTCTCTGAGACTGTCCTCAGTTCTTTTCATTCTTTTTTCTTTATTCTGCTCTGCAGTAGTTATTTCCACTATTTTATCTTCCAGGTCACTTATGCGTTCTTCTGCCTCAGTTATTCTGCTATTGATCCCATCTAGAGTACTTTTAATTTCATTTATTGTGTTGTTCATCGTTGCTTGTTTCATCTTTAGTTCTTCTAGGTCCTTGTTAACTGATTCTTGCATTTTGTCCATTCTATTGTCCATTCTATCTCCAAGATTTCGGATCAACCTTACTATCATTATTCTGAATTCTTTTTCAGGTAGACTGCCTATTTCCTCTTCATTTGTTAGGTCTGATGGGTTTTTATCTTGCTCCTTCATCTGCGGTGTGTTTTTCTGTCTTTTCATTTTGCTTATCTTACTGTGTTTGGGGTCTCCTTTTTTGCAGGCTGAAGGTTCGTAGTTCCCGTTGTTTTTGGTGTCTGTCCCCAGTGGCTAAGGTTGGTTCAGTGGGTTGTGTAGGCTTCCTGGTGGAGGGTACTAGTGCCTGTGTTCTGGTGGATGAGGCTAGATCTTGTCTTTCTTGTGGGCAGGTCCACGTCTGGTGGTGTGTTTTGGGGTGTCTGTAGACTTATTATGATTTTGGGCCGCCTCTCTGCTAATGGGTGGGGTTGTGTTCCTGTCTTGCTAGTTGTTTGGCATAGGATGTCCAGCACTGTAGCTTGCTGGTCGTTGAGTGAAGCTGGGTGCTGGCGTTGAGATAGAGATCTCTCGGAAATTTTTGCTGTTTGATATTATGTGCGGCTGGGAGGTCTCTTGTGGATCAGTGTCCTGAAGTTGGCTCTCCCACCTCAGAGGCACAGCACTGACTCCTGGCTGCAGCACCAAGAGCCTTTCATCCACAGGGCTCCTTAATTTGGGATGATTGGTTGTCTATTCAGGTATTCCACAGATGCAGGGTATATCAAGTTGATTGTGGAGCTTTAATCCGCTGCTTCTGAGGCTGCTGGGAGAGATTTCCCTTTCTCTTCTTTGTTCTCACAGCTCCCAGGGGCTCAGCTTTGGATTTAGCCCCGCCTGTGCGTGTAGGTCGCCGGAGGGCGTCTGTTCTTTGCTCAGACAGGACGGGGTTAAAGGAGCCGCTGATTCGGAGGCTCTGGCTCACTCAGGCCCGGGGGTAGGGAGGGGCACGGAGTGTGGGGCGGGCCTGCGGCGGCAGAGGCCTGCGAGACGTTGCAGTCTGAGGCGCGCCTGTGCGTTCTCCCGGGGGAGTTGTCCCTGGATCCCGGGACCCTGGCAGTGGCGGGCTGCACAGGCTCCCCGGAAGGGCGTGTGGCTAGTGACCTGTGTTCGCACACAGGCCTCCCGGTGGCGGCAGCAGCGGCCCTAGCGTCTCATGTCTGTCTCTGGGCTCCGCACTTTTAGCCGCGGCTCGCGCCCGTCCCTGGAGCTCTCTCAAGCAGCGTTCTTAATCCCCTCTCCTCGTGCACCAGGAAACAAAGAGGGACGTAAAAGTCTCTTGCCTCTTCGGCAGTTCCAGACTTCTCCCCGGACTCTCTCCCGGCCAGCCGCGGTGCACTAACGCCCTGCAGGCTGTGTTCACGCCGCCAACCTCAGTCCTCTCCCGGCGCTCCGACAAAAGCCGGAGCCTCAGCTCCCAGTCCCGCCCGCCCCGGCGGGCGAGCAGACAAGTCTCTCGGCTGGCGAGTTCCGGTCGGCCTGATCCTCTGCGCTGGAATCTGTCCGCTTTGCCCTCCGCACCCCTGTTGCTGTGCTCTCCTCCGCGGCTCCCAAGCTCCCCCACTCCGCCTCCCGAAGTCTCCACCCGCGAAGGGGCTTCCTAGTGTGTGGACACTTTTCCTCCTTCACAGCTCTCTCCCACTGGTGCAGGACCCGTCCCTATCCTTTTGTCTCTGCTTAGTTTTTTCTTTTGCCCTACCCAGGTACGTGGGGGGGTTTCTTGCCTTTTGGGAGGTCTGAGGTCTTCTGCCAGCGTTCAGTAGATGCTCTGTAGGAGTTGTTCCACGCGTAGATGTATTTCTGGTGTATCTGTGGGGAGGAACGTGATCTCCGCGTCTTACTCTTCCGCCATCTTCCCGGAAGTCTCTCCAGTTTCATTTTTGACCAGGCTGTTGCTCTTAGCTTTTGATTATGGTGAAAACCAGATCAAGTTCAGAATCTGTAAGAGAATTTTCTGAATGGAATCAGAAAAGCAAGCGAGAAAATATCTTAAAATGGGAATGTAAATTGGTGCAGCCACTGTGGAAAACAGTATGGAGGTTCCTCAAAAAGTTAAAAATAGAGTTACCATATATGATCCAGCAATTCCACTTCTGGGTATTTATCTGAAGGAAATGAAATCACTCTCTTGAAGAGGTATCTGTACCCCCATGTTCACTGCAGCATTATTCACAATAGCCAAGATGTGGAAAAAAACTCAAGTGTCCATTGACAGATGAATGGGTAAAAAAAATGTGGTACATCCACACAATGGAATATTATTTAATCATAGAAAAAAAGGAAATGCTGCCATTTGTAACAACATGATGGACCTGGAGGGTTTTATGCTAAGTGAAGTAAGTCAGACAGAAAAAGACTAATACTGTATAATCTCACTTATATGTGGATCTAAAAAACCTGAACTCACAGAAACAGAGAACAAATTGGTGGTTGCCAGAGGTGGGGAATGGAAGGTGGGAGAAATTGGTGAAGGTGGGAAAAAAAAAGAAAAAAAAAAGAAAGATAATGTCTTAAAAGATGAAGCATTATGTTTCCACATCAGAAGTTGTAAGCTTAGGGCAGGATCATAGCCCCACAATGTGCATTCAGACAGCACTCAAATAGCTACTTTTTTCCCCCCAATGAATTTCTTATCAATTAATTAACCAATTTCCACGAGTCTGTAATACCTTAATAGATACTATATTGAAATATAAAAAAACAAAAACAAAAGCAAAAACAAACCAGGGTACAGGATAGTATAAAGACTGGAAAGACACTCAAAAATGCCAACAGAGTATGTCTTTGGATAGCGTTAGGGTGGATAGATAGATAGAGGATCGATTTTTTTTCTACTCTTCGTGATACTTTATTCTGTGTTAGCTATTCCACAATAATGCTGCTTAACAAATGACCCCAAAACTCAGTTTCAATAGCAAGAATTGATTCCCATACTAATAGTCTGAGGGTCAGCTGATCTAGCTTGGGTCCAACTTGTGGATTAGGTTCTGACCTGCTGCATGTGTCTCATGCAGCATCTGTGGCCCAGGTGATTACTTAGGGAGCCTGTTCTCACAGCCGGTGACAGGAGTGCAAGAGGCCAGTCAGATTGTACAAGCACATGGAGGCCTCTACTCACATCAACCACTAACATCCCATTGGCCAAAGGAAGTGATATGGCCAAGCCCGTACAATGGGGCAGGAGGTATGCACTACCCACACTGGGAGGGGAGCAAGTATCCAAATTATCATGTGAACTTCTTTGAAAATAAGTACGTAAATACTTTTATAACTGAAAGTATGTCCTCATTAAAAATAACGATACTTTACCTTTGTATTGCATTTTATAGTTTTTAAAACATCTTTGCTGTCATTCCGTCCTATATTCTTTCCAGTAGCCCAGTGATATGGTGGGGAAAGCAGCAACCCCATTTTTAAAGATGTGAAAATTCTGGCTATGTTATTTTCCTTGAACTGCCATAAAAGATTATCATAGGCCTGGTGGCTTCAAACAGAAATTTGTTCTCTCACAGTTCTGGAATCTAAACATCTAAAATTAAGATGTCAGCTGGACTGTGATCTCTCTGAAGGTTCTTGGGAAGAACACTTCCTTGCTCTGGTGCTTGCCAGCATTCCTTGGCTTGCAGCTACGCCGCACTAATGTCTGCCTCTGTCATCACATGGCCTTCTTTCTCTTTGTCTCTGTGTGTCTCTTCTCTTATAAGGACACTGGATTTAGGGTCCACCCTAATTTAGTACACCTCATCCTAACTTGATTACATCTGCAAAGACTATTTCCAATTAAGGTCACATTCACTGGTTCTGGGTGAACATGAAGTTTTGGGGGACACTAATCAACCCACACACTGGCATGCAGAGTTTATGGCATTTATGCTCATAATTCCTCCAGTGTTTTGTGTCCTCTCCACCAAATCCACGCCACGTGTCTTAGGCCAGAGCTTCTCAAACTTAATTGTGTACGCATAGCACCTGAGAGTCTTGCTAAAATGCAGAGTCTGATTCAGAAGTTTGGGGTGGGCCTTGGAGCTGGGACTAGGGTGAGGTAAGGAGGCCCTGATAGTAGGATCTCCTTAAATGTTGTGCCCTGGGTAACTTGCTAGTCCCGGCCCTGTGAGATTCGGCATTTCTGACCAATGCTGTGGATTCAAGCAACACACTTTGAGTAGCAAGGTCTCAAGTTGCAGTCTATGGGGGTTTAATGCTCGGTATCTGACCCTCAATAGTGAAGAGGATGCTTTCCATTTTGAAGCTGGGTGCGTGGGCTTTGTAAGTCGTAGAAAAGAACACTGGTTCTGCTATGTTTTTAATGCTGGGTCTTGTGGGCTGACCTGGCTGCCAATATTGGTGCTTTGGGAACATTGCAGGGAGTTAAGTGGTAGCATGGATATCTAGGGCCCCTTTGTAAGCCCCTCATCAGACCTCCATCCCAAAGCCTGACTGGTTCCTGGGATACCTGACTATTCCAGAGCTGGCTCCCCCACTTTCCATTGTGTTGCCTGCAAGAGCATACTTGTTCTCTCCCAATAGCCACAGTGGGCACAAGTGGGGGCTTCCTTTCCCAGCCAGGTGGTGGGCTCAAACCAGCCATCCCATCACCAACCCCTACTGTTGAGCCCGGGCCCCCCAGGCTCTGTTGCATTCCCCGCCCCCTCTTTTCTCAAGGAGATATATATACATGATTTTTTTCCCTTCTGGAACCTCATTTGCCTTCCCTGCTTCCCTGTCATGGGCCCTGCTTGTGGTCATCAAGGACCCTGATGACACATCCTTTGAGTCAGAGGACACAGGCTTGGGCTTTGGACCCTCCCCTCCCCTGAGGCCCTGGGTCACCTCACAAAGGGCTTCACGTCTTCCCTGGGCAGTTCCTGCATCCCAGGGATCTCAGAGAGCAGCCAGGGGCCCCGCCTTCCAACTCACTGGCCCAAGAAGAGAAACAACATCCTGCTGGGTTCCCGGACAGGAAAGCACCATCAGTGGGGGTCCCCTGAGAAGGAGGGGCTGTGGGATTTTTCCTCTGTAACGACTGGAGAAACCGAGGCCTGCTGGGGAATTATGGGTCTTCAAGGTCACATGTCAAGTCAGAAGGAAGTAAATTCATTTAGTTGAAAATCTCTTCAACAGTCGTTAGTGAGGAGCATTAGTGAGCCTGAAGAGAAACCTCACATTCCCATTCTGCTTATGTGCGTTCATAGGGCCTCTTCTGAGGTAACTGGGTCTTCATGCAACACGGATGTTTGGGCAAATGTGGGTAGGCTCCCGGAGGCTGTTTCTAAATCGTCCGATCTGGTGTTATGTGAAGTGGCTCCCGTGGAGCTCTGGGCTCAAGGGTGGCTTAATTCATTGGGATCCGACCTTTTACTCAGTAAAAGTGTTCAGCTCTGAAGAAGTCTGAGAACCCATCACCCCAAGGCCGGTGGGAGCTCCAGGGCAGCACAGGCATTTGTGAGGAGGGAGAATGTGCAGGCTGGTTTTGTTCTCTTTGATGGAGCTCAGTAACTCCACTCGGCTTCAGGAAGGTACCTACTGTTGAGAAAGGGGACAGGAAAACTTGAACACAAGGAAGGGCCACGTGCTGACCTTCAGATTTTCCAGGATTTCCAGGGTTCAATGGCTCTTGAAGGAAGGGGGCATGAAGGGGAAAAAGGGGTGAAACAGAACAGGAGGCGGCTCCCTCCTACCCCTGCCATCCAGAGAGATTCTCGGGTGATAGTGGGGCGGCGGGGAGAGGAGGAAGCAGGAAAACCACATGTTTGTGTGGGAAAATAATGAAAAAAATTCATATATATAGCATTATTTCACATGATCATATCTCCTGTGATTTCATAAAAATCATGTGTTTGTGTGGGAAAATGAAAGAATATAGTTCATATGTATTTCATTATTTCACATGATTTTCCTGCCTTTTCCCCTTCCTCCTGTCACCGCAGAATCTCTCAGGGAGGTTGGAGGTGTGGAAGGGAGCCTCCCTTTCTATTTTACTCTTTGCTGAATGTACTGAAGTGAAAAAGAAGTCTTTACTTACAAGTGAATTACATTTTTTTTTTTTTAGCAATTTCAGAAAACGAATATTGCAGGATGTCTTGGCTTCAAGTGCCTACAACTCAAAGACGAGTTTTAATGAAAGACTCATTTGTTTATTTTTCTACCATGGGACTGAAAATGAAACTTGCCCAGAATCAAAATACTCACTTCTCTGACTCCCAGACCTTTTTTTAAAAAAATTAATTTATTTATTTTTGGCTGCGTTGGGTCTTCATTGCTGCACATGGGCTTTCTCTAGTTGTGGCAAGTGGGCGCTACTCTTCATTGCAGAGCACGGGCTCTAGGCACGTGGGCTTCAGTAGTTGTGGCACATGGGCTCAGTAGTTGTGGCTCATGGGCTCTCAAGCGCAGGCTCAGTAGTTGTGGTGCACGGGCTTGGTTGCTCCACGGCATGTGGGATCTTCCCGGACCAGGGCTTGGACCCATGTCGCCTGCATTGTCAGGCAGATTCTTAACCACTGTGCCACCAGGGAAGTCCCTTCCAGAACTTTTTGATCCACCTGTACCTCCCCAGCTCCTCTGGGGCAGCCAATCCTCTGACTTCCCTGGCCCTCCCCCACCGGTGTGTGACATGGGGACACTGAGCTCGGGAGAGGCCTGCCTTGGGGCTGGGAGTGGGGCAGGAAGTTCAAGGCTGAGCAGGGCTGGAAATGGAAGGGTGGGGTTTGCTGGGTTAAGCTCAGTAGTCTCTGGAGTTAAGACCTGGCTCTGAATCTTTGTTCCACTGCTTACTCTTGGTGTGACCTTGGGCACGTTACTTCACCTTCGGAGCCTGGTTTCTCCTTTGTGAAATGAGAAGGCAAGCCGTTTCTGCTCCCTGTGGGTTGATGTGAGAATTGCACAAAGGGTTATATAGCACGTGGAACTATATTCAATGTCTTGTAATAACCAATAATGGATAAGAATCTGTACACCTGAAGCTAATACAATATTGTAAATCAACTGTAGTTAAATTAAAAAAAAAAGAATTGCATGAAGGGATATCTAAACACTACACATTCCTAACCCTTATGGACCATCTATCACTAAATCAGATGTGCCCGTGACATTGGGTCATCAAATCAGAGGCCCTCTGATGTCCCTCTGCCTCTGGCTACTTTTTTGCTCTATCGTGCTTTTTCTAAAAGGTGGACCCGGATAAAAAGAGCTCACGATATGTCAGGAAATCTAGTGACAGTCAATGAGAAAAGAGTTGAAACCAAGGGTTAAGTGAGGTTTCTAAGTCAATCTCACTGCAGAGAATAGCTCAGATATTGGAATTGTGAGGAAAAGCAAATGTTAAACCTGAAAGTTGTACTCCTTTTTCATAATGGAGAAAATATTCGCCTTTTTAGAGGCAACAGACTGGAGAGGACACAACTAGACCATATTCAAATCCATATAAACCATTTAATTTAAAAAGTCATATAAAATAACAGACAAAAAAATGCAGAATTCCCCATGTACTGTAGATAAGAAATCAAACAGGGTTGAAAGGCACACATTCATTTCAAATTTCATCATAGGAAGTCAGGTGACCTTTGCACCCAATGTAAAAAAAAGTCCTTAAGTTGCTCTTTGGAATAGCAGTGTTTAAGGTTTTCCTGCCATGCTTGTTTATTCCTCTGGGATGTGACTGTGGAGTTGTGGAAGAAATGCTCCCCTGAAAGTCTGGTTAAACTGGTCAGCTCTTCTGAGTGTTTTCATGGAAATGTCAGACAGCCAGGAAAAGCTAAGGCAGAAGGTTGAACCAAAGGTTTAGCTTTGGTAAATTAGGCAGAGCTGCGTTTGACAGCAGACAGGGAAACTGTGACATCAAGGAGCATTACTTTAATGTCGGGCCCAGCTAGGCTCTAAAATAATGGAGCCCAGGACTATGGAGAAATGACCACCAAGTTCAACGCAGTTCACTTGGCACTGGTTTCTGTACAAAACGTTTCAAACTCAGTACTTTTTGACATGGACCAGATTTTCCAAGTGCCCAAGCCACATCCAGGCTTTAAGCTAGGCCTCAGAAGTTCAGTTGCCTGAAGATTCTTCAATAACATTCACCTCTAAGGAGAGGCTGAAAGAGGAATTTCCAGTGACAGCTTCTGGCTCAGGGCCCAAGGGTCCCCAGCCAAGGCTGTCTCGAGGTGGCCCCCAGAATTGCAGAGATCTCTCTTCTCAAACAGTTTTGTTAGAAAATAAAGCAACAGCCAATGTTTTTGGGCATCTGAAATCCAGCCAGGCCCCCTGAGGTTTGCATCCTAAAATAACTTCAAAATGGAAACAGAGTCTCAGCCTTACCCTTGCAACCCACATCCTTTGTGTGACAGGAGAATATTTATAAAAACATACTAAAATACATCTGATATTTCCCTCTAACCCCAGTACTGCCTTTTACCTTCTTAAAACTCAATCCTCCCAACACTGATGAACCAAAACAGAAAATGACAATTGAGGCAGCTGTTAACTGGCCCACATTCATGTCTCAAGGCAGAGACAACAGAGCAAAAAGTAGAGAAAAAAAGAAGTCCATTATCTGCTTTTGATTTACAAAGCCAAAGGCCTTCAGGGGAAAGGCTGTGAGTCATATAAACAGACACAAATCCAGAACACTGGGTAGTGATAAAAGCAAGGCTTCCCTACCCCACAGACCAGCCAAAGGCCCTAAGTAGACAGAAGCCCCTGGGGAAGCTGAGAGCCCTTAAGTTGGTGGTCTTTGGGTACGGGCTGCCCTGTGTCCTGTTCTTCTCTCCCTGACTGGTTGGGATGGAGACCTCACTGGAAACCTTGATGCTGGGAGGTGGTTTTTATGAAGAGAGAACTAAGCCCATCTTCCTGAGCCTCAACCCAGAGTAGAAGCTGTTGAGACATGGAGTGGGTTTGAGAAATGGGTTTCCCTGAACACTTGTGTCACTGTGTCTTTAGAAGGACTTAAGGGATCCCCTTTAATTGTGGTTGAAGGCTCCCCAGGAATGGAATAGGACTTGCACATGGGGCAGTAACCGATGTCCAAGACCAGATGGGTCAATGGTCACCTTGGCAGATGTCACTCGGGACTGATGACACTGAGGGCCACTACTCTGACCCCTTGTCACCAACTGGTACCAGGTAACTCCACCTTTCCCCAGACCTTCACCCCCAGACTTTGACCTATGGGACAAAAGTGTATGCGGGGGCTCCCTCTGCCATTTTCACAAGATGGTAGTTAAAGGCACTTCTGTTAAGGAAAGACATTTCTTTTCATACCTGAGTTTGGGGAATAAGATTTGTCCTTGCTACATGTGCTTTTAACCTGTCTTTCCTTTGACTTAGCAAAAAAGCAGATAAGCACACGGACAGCTTCTAGCCATGCAATTGCAGGTTCTGCAGGTCATAGCTACAGGTGGAGCCTTGGAGTAATGCCGAGCAGTGTCCTCTCTCCCGCCCCGCATTACAGAAGAGGTTAACTGAGGCCCCTTCCACAGCGGGTAGCAGAGGGCAGAGTGAGGAGAGGGATGTGCTAGGCAGGGTGCTGGAAATGAGGCGAGGGTCTGGGTGTCCAGTGGTGAATATATGCTGTCAGCCTGGAATGTACACATGGTGCAGGCTGTTGACCCAACGTCCGGGTAGGACTGCCCTCTGTGTAGGTCCAGCAGGCCTGCTTTGTTCACTCCTGGCCACCGGTCAACTTGTGGAACAGGTCCTCGTCGAGAGTTTCATTCTGGTCCTTGGAGCGGGTGGACAGGAAAATGTAGCCCCCGATGTACTCATGCACGACTTTGCAATCCGCGCTCAGGCAGGTGAATGCGATGGAGACGTTCTGGTCAAATTCGATCGCCACCTGGAAGAGGAAGGCACAGGTATACTTAAGCTCTGACAAAGACGAATGAGAAAGAAGCCGCTTGGCTGGAGATGTTCCCAGAGCTGAGGACTCCTGAGGTGCTGACAGATGGGTTTCCCCAAACCCTGCATAACCCACTGCTTGCATCAAAGCTTACAGAAAACGTCTCTGCTCTCTGGGCGCCCTCTTGTGGTGTCAGCTTTGCTGCACACCTGGCAAAACATTCTAACGCTCAACACAAAAGATATTTCCTGTCTGGCTCTTGTTTAGATGAAAGAACTGTCTAAGCACTCCCTGTGTGGAGGGGCAGAGTGCTTTGCAGATTTTTTAGTGGAGAGAAAAAGGCTCATGTGAATTTTCCTACAGCCACGGCCCTCACTCCTTCCCAGCTGGAAGTCATAAACTCTAACACTGGAAGAAACTGAAGCTTCACCCGTTCTCCACCTTGGCTGCCCAGTGGAATCAGCTGGGGACCTTTAAGAATCACTGATCTACACAGAAACATTCTAGTCTAGAACCCTTCATTTCTCCCAATTACTTCTTTCCATCATCCAACAGTGGGTGAGTACAGGCACATGTGTCACTTAGATGTGATTTACAATTTCATTTCCAAAGGTCCTTTTCAAAAGACGGCCTTTCAATGAATTTTAACACAAAAGTGTACAAAATGTGTTAGTTTACCAACTCTACTTTTGTCATACATTGGCAACCCCTTTAATATCTAGAGACTAGATATTATAAAATTAGGACCCATTTGTCCAGTATGTACATAATATATACAGTAAAGTTAAACCAAAGGCATGTAACATATAGAGCAATGGATAAGTTGAAATGTTCAATAGTACACACCAGCAAAAGTCTTTTGCAAGGCTCATTCTTTATTTTGCAACATCTAAGCTTTTAGATATCCTGAGGTGACAATGTATGATAAAAAGTAGAGCTAATGAATTAACCAATTGGTAAATATCTTTGTTACAACTGATAAAAAAAAGCAGCATCTTGGATATGGAATTGTTAAACCGTCTCTGAGAAATGTACGTCAGGACTAGCTCATTAGGTTAGCAGCAGAGGGGCAGAAGGAAGTATAAAGGGAGGCATGTATGTGGATGTGTTTGTATTTATATTTTGCTTTCTGTCTCATTTTTAATGGAACATTAAGGAAATGTGGTATTTTAATCATAACTCTTCCAATATCTTTATCTAGAGGCCTGTTGCCATTTTTGTCTTTTATGAAATTTTTGTTGCCAAGCAAGGCAGGATTACATTTTTTTCCTTGTAGATTGAGTTGGTGTAGTGTATTCTTGGTTATCAAAATACTCAAATAGCTTTGGGACGTTGAAATGGTAAATATTCCTGATGTCTGAAAAAGCACAGTACATAACTGTATGATCTTACTTATATGAAAATGGATGCTTAGTTGTATAGATACACAAATGAGACCTAGAAGGACACATCAAACGGTAAACTGCTTATGATTATGGATGACTTTGCTTTTTGCTTCTTGTGTTTTTCGGTTTCCTATTATGCACATGTTAACTTTTAAAAAATAAATGTTATTTTAAAAACAAACAAACAAAAAAAGAATCACTGATCTCAGTAATTCCCAGAGTCAGATTTTTTTTTCCAAACTGTGTTATTGAGGTATAACCGATGTATAATAAACAGACCTATTTAAGGTGCACAGTTGGATCATTTTTTTTTTAAATTGTAGTTGATTTACAATGTTGTGTTAACTTCTGCTGTACAGCAAAGTGATTCAGTTATACACATATACATTCTTTTTTAAATATTCTTTTCCATTATGGTTTACCATAAGATATTGAATATAGTTCTCTATAACCTATACAGTAGGACCTTGTTTATCCATTCTATATTTAAAAGCTTACATCTGTAACCCCAACTTCCCACTCCATCCCTCCCCCAATCCTCTCCCCCTTGGCAACCACCAGTCTGTTCTCTATGTTCGTGAGTCTGTTTCTGTTTTGTAGATAGGTTCATTTGTGTCATATTTTAGATTCCACATACAAGTGATATCATATGGTATTTGTTTTTCTCTTTCTTTTTTTTTTTTGCGGTACATGGGCCTCTCACTGTTGTGGCCTCTCCCGTTGCGGAGCACAGACTCCGGACATGCAGACTCAGCGGCCATGGCTCACGGGCCCAGCCACTCCGCCGCATGTGGGATCTTCCCGGACCGGGGCACAAACCCGTGTCCTGTGCACCGGCAGGCGGACTCTCAACCACTGCACCACCAGGGAAGCCCTGTTTTTCTCTTTCTGACTTATTTCACTTAGTATGATAATCTCAGGCTGCATCCATGTTGCTGCAAAAGGCATTATTTTGTTCTTTTTTTTATAGCTGAGTAGTATTCCTTTGTACCTATGTACCACATCTTCTTTGTCCATTCATCTGTTGATGGACATTTAGGTTGTTTCCATGTCTTGACTATTGTGAATAGTGCTGCTATGAACATAGGGGTGCATATATCTTTTTGAATTAAGAGTTTTGTCAGGATATATTCCCAGGAGTGGGATTGCTGGATCATATGGTAATGATCATATGGTAATCATATGATACTGGATCATATGGTAATTCTATTTTTAGTTTTCTGAGGAACCTCCATACTGTTTTCCATAGTGGCTGTACCAACTTACATTCCCACTAACAGTGTAGGAGGGTTCCCTTTTCTCCACATCCTCTCCTGCATTTGTTATTTATAGAGTTTTTAACGATGGCCATTCTGACTGGTGTGAGGTGGTGCCTCATTTTTTGTAGTTTTGATTTGCATTTCCCAGAGTCGGATTTACACGACCTTGGGGGTACAAGGTTTTCGAGTCACTGCCTTAGAGGCCATCTAATCTCAGAATATTGTTCTGCAAATGAGTCCAGATGGTCAACAGCCCTGCTGAGAGGAATCCATGGTTCTTAAAAAAAGAAAAATGTGAGTCACTTATCCTCGCTCTACATTGACAGCTTTATACTGGAAAAATGGGAATGCCAAAGGAATGCGTTAAAGATCCTATATCAGCAACAGCAGAATGTTTTAAATCATCAGGACACTCAGGTGTGTCTGACTTGGTCTAGCACGTCCTGTGATGCAGGCATGGCCTGACCTGGTTCCTAGGGCGGGACGATGGGGGCTCAGGGCTCCTGAACTCAGAGGCTAAGTTTCCTCCATGACCCCTGTGTACCTCGCTGGCTTCTCTGATACTTTTCCCCTTTGGGACTGGAATGCTCTCCAGGTGGGCAGTTGAGCCTCTGAGTTCTCAACCAGTTACATCTCTTGGCAGCCAGTCAGATGACGCCTGTTTTGTATTTATTTTGTATGATATTTACAGCTCAGGTAGTTTCAGCTAAGTAATGGTCAGCCTAAATCTTACATAATCATACACTGAGTTGAAAGAAATTAATCAAACTGCTCAGCAATTTTAGAGTCTGTCTGTATGGAGACTAAGCCAACTTGTGTTAATTCAAAAGCATTTGGTCTGTGCTTGCTAGGAAACTGCTCAGGACTGCATGTGATTATTTTAGCAGACAATTACCACATGCTTGTGGTTTCTGAGTTCTAAGTATAATAACACCTTCTTAAAATCAAAATAAGCTGCAGTTCTGAGGGAACACACATTTATAGGCTCAATGCTGAATGTACCAAAAACTTTCACTTTACCTGCCGGATTTCCCAGTTTACATTCCACTGTTTCATATTTGTAAATCTCCATGTTGTAATTGGAATCCCAGTGGCTGCATCGATTCTAATCAATCTATTATATGAAACTCCCAGGATGTCATCTTTCTTGCTTCCTTTAAATCTGAAAAAAAAATAATTAAAATATGAAACTGCTTCCTGTAACATGATGTTCATTCACATACAACTTCTTAAAGAGAATACCAACATTTCAAATCATTTCTGAAGAACAGACAATGAGGGATTAACTTTCTATAGAAGGGCATTTTCATTAGGATAGAATATGAAGGCTGGAGAGTAGGCTGTCCTGCAGACATTATTTAAGTGAAACTGACATTAGAGGAAAGCAAAATAAGAGGCAGTCAAGTCAGTTAATTCAAATTAGCATGAACTGTGTATGCTAGGTACCCTTCTAGGCACTGGGAATACAGCAGTGACCTAAACAGACAGAAGATTCCTGACCTCATGCAGCTTGTGTTCTAGTTGGGGGACAGGGTCATGAATAAGTGAAATATACATGCCAGATAAGGTCATAAAGGAGGATAAGGCACAGAAGTGGGACAGGGAATACTGGCAATGAGGTTGTTACAATTTTAAATCGAGAGGGAAGATCTCAGTGAGAAGGGAGATTTGATCAAAGAACTAATGTCTGTGAGGGAGTGAGCCATGTGGATATCTGGGGAAAAAGTATCTTAGGCAGAGGGCACAGCCAGTGTGAAAGCCAGAGTCTTTTTTTTTCCTCAGGCTCAAGGCCCTGCTAGGAGGCCAGTGTGGCTGGGCACAGTGAAGGAGGGGAGAGGATGTGAAATTCCAGCACTAAGGTCTTGTAGGGCCACTGTAAGGATTTGGCTCTTACTCTGAGTATGACACAATGCCTTCAGTGGTGGTGAGCAGAGGCCTGACGTGGTTTGACTGAGATCTTAAAAGGATCACTCGTGCTGCTAAGTTGAAAACTTAGGGGACCCAGGAGAAGCAGAGAGATCTGGTAGGCACTGTGAACAGAGGTATGGAAGATTGTCATGAGCAGCCAAAAGTGTTTGGGCCATTTGTGAAAGGACAGTATTCTAAAATTAAAAAAAAAAAAAGAAAGAGTTCTACATTCTAGCCCAAATGAGAATAAACTGGGCTCCATGAAACCACTTAAAATTGAACAGAAAGTGAGAGAGGCAAGTGAGCATTGTAATCACCTGACAAGGTAGTAGGTGAGGCCGAATTCAGGTAGAGACTGCCATGCCTGAATGAACTGCAGCTTGGCTTCGACCAGGGGCATCTGGGCCACGTTCTGATGGGCTTCCAGGATGCGGGCTGCCAGCTAAGCAGAAGTGGGAGATGTCAAATTCTCCTTAGCAGGCACTGACTCTCTACAGCAATCATCCCGTTGGCCCCGGGTCCCCAACAAGAAGAATGAATGCAGGGCCCAACTACAGCTCCACAAAGACAATTCCTCCCATTCATTCATTCACTCTCTCTCTCTCTTTCTATAATACATGCAAATCACTGTGGAGAAACAGGAAGATGGACCAACACATAAATATCTAAGCTTTATGTAGATGAAGAGTCCTGAGTTCTTTCTGGGGTCTGTGGTCTCCATGGACAATGGTTCTACTTGAATCAGTTTATCTGTGTAACTTTCAACCCCACTCTTATGGAAGCATAACTTAAAATTTTAATTTGTGGGGATTAAATCATTATTTTTAAATTAGGTTTATTCTGAGAATATTGCCATGTTCAGTTAGCAGTATAGTCACTGCTAACAAAATTCACAATAATTTCTTAATATCATCTAATACCCAGTTCATAGTCAAATTTCCCTATCAGCTGATTTTTCATGATGATGATCTCAGTCATTTAAATTATTTATTTTATTTCAGAAAATACAGAATTTGCTGCAGACAATCACCCCAACCAGATTAGTAGTACCTGTTTAGACTTGTGCTTTTTTGCACACCTAGGTGACACAAAACATTCTGGGTTCATATCCATGTTTTCAAGACCGGAAGCCACCTGAGATGCTGAGTTCCGGTTTTTCATCCTCAGAAATGAAAGGATGTTAAGGACCTCTGGCTGGTAGGAGCTGTCCGCCATGGTTTTGCCCTTTGATGCCAAGATGCAGGCAGCCATCCACTGGGCATACTGACTCTCCTGCAGCAAACACCAGAGAGCTGAGAAGTAAGTTCAAATGCAAAGCAGCCATGCTGGGAACAGAGCAGGACCTGGGCTTTCATCTCTATGATACAAAACCGTCACCTTCCCAGCAAGGAAAGATATGAAGTGGCACACATTCAGACTGACTGTTAACCACGTAATTTAAAGTCCAATGAGAGCTTTTGAGTCCTGTGTTGAATTTCTAGATACCACGGGGCTAGAGAATATGAATGTCAACTTTAAGAAATTTCATGTGGAGAACTTTGCATTTAAAGACGAACCAAGGAGGGACTTCCCTGGTGGTGCAGTGGATAAAACTCCATGCTCCCAATGCAGGGTCCTGGGTTCGAACCCTGGTCAGGGAACTAGATCTCACATGCATGCTGCAACTAACAGTTTGCATGCCACAACTAAGGAGCCTGCGAGCCACAGGTAAGGAGACCGTGTGCTGTAACTAAGGAGCTGATGAGCTGCAACTAAGGAGCCCACCTGCCGCAACTAAGACCCGATGCAACCAAATAAATTAAAAAAAAAAAAAGATGAACCAAGGACAAAAAGGAGCTCCGTGGGGCACAGACAGGTGAAAACCCAAACTACCCGATAGCCTCCTTGACACATATTTCCATTTTCATATCACATCTTATCTCTATGACAGAAGAAAATGAGGAAAAATCATTAACTGACTTCTCATATTATTTCTCCCCTGGCCTATCCTTAGTAAAGATTCTAATCCCATAGCAGGAATCAGGTCCATTGGTGGTGCTGAACCAGTTAGTGGTGGCTTCTATTGTTCTTTAATGTCAGTGCTCATTTGTTACCTCAGGGAGCAAAGGGGAGTGGTCCCAGAAGCCGAGGTGATGCAGGTGCAGAATCGAATTAATTCTTCAGGGCAACAGTAGGTGTGGTTCACTGAATCACTGGCCTCAATCTTCACCCTCCTAGCATCCACACCTCTTGCCATGTAATTTTACAGTCCCTCCCGCCAGAGCTAGAGTGTAATTTCCCATATCTTGACTTTGGGCCTGGTCATGGATGTGCTTTAGTCAATGGAGCATGGGTGGAAATGACAGTGTACCTACCGATTGACTGCAAGCTTAAGATTTAGGAGGTCTCACACATTCCCAGTTCCCCTCTGGCACTTCTGCCATCACTATGAGAAGAGCCTCCTCCCCAGGCAGGCTGGGACCCAGAATAAATCCCATGAGCTCAGCCTGCGATAAGGAGCCAGCCGAGCCAGGTGGATGGCTTGAAGCAGATCTGCCCAGATGCCCTCAGCCTGGATCATTCAATCCCCAGCCCACCTGCAGAACGTTTATTCGTATGTGTCTGTGTGATTTTTGTGATTGTTTGTTACAAAGCAATAGCTAACTGATGAGTGCCCTCATTTGAGAAAACACCTGAGATAGTTTGTCCTGAGGCTTAATAAAGGTGAGGTGACTTACCATTTTTGTGGTTTTACTTACGTGGTCACATCTCAGATATACTTCATTCATACCATCAGCAACCGGGATTAGTAACTTGATTCCAAATTTTCTCCCTGCTACATTTACATCTGGCACAACTTCACAGCCTGAGTGATAAAAGGCAAGGACAGAACTGAGTTCTGAGAGATCTCTTAGACAAATATCAGATGTGCATCTAAAATAAAGACTTTGAACATAAGCTCCTCAGATTTGGTTCTCTTCTGAAAAACTGAGGAGCAGGCTGATAACATTAATTAAAGGATAACTAGATAAGTTATGAACATAACATGGATAAATAAAAATATTGCTTTTATGGATTTCTTAAATAATCATCAGTTGAATTCATTTTTCAGGTTGATTTGGCTATTCTAACTCGTATAATCAGTTATTGAATATAAGCTTTGAAATGAATTAAAGCAGAGGGAATCCTCTGATTGTCACAATGATAAGGGAATTGAGTGCACTAGTTAATTAAATTTTTAGTTAATGGAGTTACCAGTACACTCACGGCCACTTTCAGAAATCAGGCACAAAAGTGATACTGAATTAGACATAATTGTTTTGGAATTCAGAGTGTTTTTCAGGATCCAACAATGTCTAATGTACTATGTTTATGACACCAATTACCACCACTTCAGAGACTTGGACACACTGGGAAAGAAGGGACAGCATAACACAAATAACCATTCACTGGTTTGCATTTCAGTCCATGTTTCACAGGGAGGAGGAGCTGCAGGCAGGCGGTCACTGACAACCTGTGACATAAGAGGTTCCTCTGGGAGTGAACCTGCTTCACTGGTGGGAGTCTTGGCTTTCATCCACCTGCTGGGCCGTGACAAGCCATACCAAGATATTGGACCCTCTTACCTCTAAGATTTAGTTTTTCTACTGGTTCTCCTTGTTCAAGTTCCTTATTTTTAAAGTAGGCTATAGACGTGTCTTTAAAGACGAACCAATATTGTTTGAAAGCTTTTAATATTAGCTTCTTGGGCCTGCAAATTAAAGTACAGTAAGCATTTGAAAAAGCATCCAGAAATGTAGGACACATTGCAAATTCAAGTGGATCAAGATGCTCTAGGGACCCTTTGAAACAACATCCTCTGTATTTTTAAAAATAATTTTCAAATTGCTAACTCATTTCTAAAAACTGAAAATGGGGTTTTGATATGAGATGCAGAAGTTAACGCAAAATCTCAGGAGCTAGACCACCTGGGGCTACACTCTGGCTCTGCTACTGTATAAATGTGTGACCCTGGAAAAGACACTTCATCTTTCTGGGCCACATGTACTGCTTCTGTGTGATGGGAGAGTATCAGCCTCCAGTTCATAGGGCTTTTGTGAGGATGGAAAGAGGTAATCTCTATAAGGTACCTGGCAAACTGAAGTGCTCAACAAATTATTATTATTATTACTATGATGATGATGTGAGAAACATCCATGAATCTGGTGACATCTAAAATTTCAGTTTACTTCTTGAATCTGAAAAAGCTGTCTATACGGACAACACAATCTTCAGATTATCAGACATAAAAATCAGATATAAAGGTACTTTTCTGTACTTTCCTCTTGACCCTTAAGAGAAACCATGAGAAAATTCCTATTGAGCCATGGAAATCACCAAAATCTACAGCTAATCTACATAGACTCACTCTTATTAAAAAATATTTTGGCACAACATTGTAAATCAACTATACTTCAATTTAAAAATATTTTGGGGGAAGACCTCCAACCATTATATCCATTGGGGCCAGAAAACTTTGTACTCTGGGCTAGACAAGGTTGGCAATGCCAATGGCAGGCCTCAGCTGGGTCATTCAAAATAGAAAACAAGAGATCGAGCTGGGGAGTAGGGAAGGGGATACAGATGGACAGAGAAAAGGTAATAGGAATTGTATGTGGTTCAATGGAACAATCCCAGCCTTGGGGGTGCATCAGGGTATCTCATGTCTGAGGGGTAGATTTCTGCATTCAAGAACAGAGGAAGAGAGGAAGCTTGGGCTTAACTGCACTCATATATAATTTAGGGTAAGTCTTTTAACATGTCAGTACTAGTCTTTCATTAGCTAAACATGTGCTATCCTTAACACCAGGATAAGGGAGAATATGTTCATTAAAAAACCAATGTATTACAGGAGATTATTATATAAAAATCACACAATAAAACTGAAAAACATTATACGGAGTTAATATTTCTAGGATTTAGAAAATCACTACCTTAAAATAGTATTTATCATGTTGAAAGTTGTAGGTAGTATAATTCTAAGGAATATATTTAAAAGATTACTTGTCTAAGAATCAGATTCTCTAAAGTTAATATTTTCAAAGTAAAATCTAAAGACACAGCCTACAATCAAAAGACAGTGAAGTCTCAGTTTAGTCCTAGGCATCTAAATATTTCTATTCAGAATTAAGAATGAAACTCTGCTTCTCTATTTTAACTGGACTTTAAGAGTATCAAAAGATCTTAAATTCCCTCTACTATTTTCTTCCAGGTTGGTTCATCCTCCAGCTGCTTTTGCATATCCTCAAAACTAATGATGTTCCAGAGGCTGAGGCAGGGCAGGGAAGGAGGAGTGGAGAAGGTGGCTGGGTGGGGAATGGTGCACACAAGAATGAGACAGTTTTTTGTACACTGAAAACTAGATGACGCTGTTGAAAGAAATTGGAGAAGACACAAATAAATGGAAAGATATTCCATGCTCATGAATTGGAAGAATTAACATTGTTAAAATGTCCATTTTACTTAAAGAAATCTACAGATTATATGCAATCCCAAAGATATTTTTCACAGAAATAGAATAAAAAATTCTAAAGTCTGTATGAAACCACAAAAGACTCTGAATAGCAAAAGCAATCCTAAGGAGGAAAACAAAACAAAACAAAATGAAATGAAACAAAACAAAAAACAAACAAACAAATGAAAAAACAAAGCTGGAGGTATCACCCACCCTGATTTTAAACTAAATCACAAAGCCATAGTAATCAAAACAGCATGGTATTGGCAGAAAAACCCATGCGGTTATGGACAATTAATTTATGACAAAGGTGCAAAGTACATACAATGGAGAAAGAATAGTCTCTTCAATAAATGGTGCTGGAAAAACTGGACTGCTACAAGCAAAAAATGAAACGAGATCACCATCTCACACCATACACAAAAAACAACTCAAAATGGATTAAAGACTTGAATGTAAGTCTTAACCATATCTAAAACCATAAACTACTAGAAGAAAACATAGGCAGTATGCCTATGTTTGCTAACATTGCTAAGACATTGGTCTTAGCAATATCTTTCTAGATAAATCTCCTCAGGCAAGGGAAAAAAAAGCAAACATTTAAAAATTGGATAACATAAAACTGAGAAGCTTCTGCACAACAAAGGAAACAATCAACAAAATGAACAGACAACCTACTGAATGGGAGAAGATGTTTGCAAATGGTATATCCAATAAGGCATTAATATCCAAATTATATAAAAAGCTCATACAACTCAACAACAACAAAAAACAAACAACCCAATTAAAAACCGGGCAGAGGAGCTGAATAGACATTTTCCCAAAGACATACAGGTGGCCAACAGGTACATGAAAAGATGTTCAACATCACTAATTATTAGGGAAATGCAAATCAAAACTACAAGGTTAAAATCATCTCATGCCTGTTAGATTGGCTATTATAAAAAATACAAGAAATAACAAGTATTGGTGAGGTTGTGGAGAAAAGGGAACCCTCATACGCTGTTGGTAGGAATGCAAACCAGTGTAGCCACCATGGAAAAAAATATGGAGATTCCTCAAAAAATTAAGAATAGAACTACCATATAACCCAGCAATTTCATTTCTGGGTATTTATCCATAGAATACGAGAACACTAATTTGAAAAGATATATACACCTTTATGTTCACTGTGGCATTATTTATTGCCAAGATATGGAAACAACCAAAGTGTCCATCGATAAATGAACAGATAAAGAAGATGTGGTATGTATATGTATATGAATATATACATATATATTCACAATGGAATATTAGCCACAAAATAGAATGAAATCTTGCCATTTGTGGCCACATGGATGGACTTTGAGGGTATTATGTTAAGTTAAATAAGTCAGACAGAGAAAGACAAATACCATATGATTTCACTCATGTGTGGAATACAAAGAACTAATAAAAAAACAAAAGACAAAATAAATGAACAAACCAAACCAAACCAAAACAAACACCTAGATAACAGAGATCAGAGTAGTAGTTACTAGAGGGGTAGGGGTGGGGGAGGGGTGGCAAAATGGGTAAAGGGGATCAACTGTATGGTGATGGATAGAAACTAAATTTTTGGTGGTGAGCACACTGTAGGGTATACAGGAGTAGAAATATAATGTTGTACATATGAAACATATAATGTTATAAATCAATGTTATCTCAATAAAAATAAATTTCAGAAAACCAAAAAACAAAACAAGCAATCAATAAATGTTACCTGAAGTATGACAAAAAAAAAAAAAAAAAAAAAGAGAAGAGACAGTGTCAAATACTCATGGAGCTTGTAATTAAAAGAGGGAAATGTATAAGTAAATAAATATAATAAAATGTGGTAAGTCATACCACAAGGACATAGGAGTGGTGAGTAACAGAGTACACAATATTTAAACATAGAATGAAGGATCAATAAGAATTTGATGGGAGGAACAGGGAAAAGAAATTTCAAAAAGAAAAGTTCAGGGACTTCCCTGGTGGTGCAGTGGTTAAGAATCCACCTGCCAATGCAGGGGACATGGGTTTGATCCCTGGTCTGGGAAGATCCCACATGTCATGGAGCAACTAAGCCCATGTGCCACAACTACTGAGCCTGCGTGCTGCAACTACTGAAGCCCATGTGCCTAGAGCCCGTGTTCCGCAACAAGAGAAGCCACAGCAATGAGAAGCCCGCACACCGCAACGAAGCGTAGCCCCCACTCACCACAACTAGAGGAAGCTCACATGCAGCAACAAAAACCTAACACAGCCAAAAATAAATAAAATTAAAAAAAAAAAAAAGAGTTCAGGCAACTGCATGTGCAAAATGCAGAGACGAGTCAGAGCCTGGTACCTTGCTGGTAGGAGTTGAGTCAACACTTCTTGGACATCTGCCTCATGCTGGGTACCGGGCTGAGCCATGGAAATGGGCAAAGAGGCAGTTTCTGAGGCTACAGCATTTCCATGTGTGGGGCTGATGGGGACCAGAACAGCAAGCAGACGAGGGCCACAGTGGGACTCTGAATGTCCACCTAAGGAGCTGGGCTTTATTTTCTAGAAAAATGGTTCTCAAATTCTGGTGTTCATCAGAATTGGGAGGGAACTTGTTGAAGATATACAAGCCTGGGCCCAGTCCCAGAGAATCCTTCCTATTCAGCAGGTCCAGGTTAGGGCCCAGGCATCTTCATTTTAAGTAACCTTTCCTAACATGTTTCCCTCGTTTGAGAAACACAACTCCAGACCAGTGATCTCCAAACTAAAATGTGGCACACCCAATCCTTAAAATATTTTGAGTACCTACCCCCTAACATATTTACAATTATTTATTTGTAATATATTACAATATATACATTACAAAACTTGTATAAACCTAAATTAAAAATAAATATATGTGAAAAGTTTGGTTTGTTTCAAGAAGGGAGGTTATTGCTCAGTTATACAAACCCCAGTGGAGGAAGCACACTGTTGGCCCTGTTTACTAAATCACACTATTCATATTTTAATGCCGTCTACCTGTTTGTGAAGGTTTTTGTTGAAACAAGGTTGCTAATTTCCATCTTTGCTGATGTCAATCATTCACATATGCAAATTGATCAGGATATGTTGCTCTTTAATATTTTTAATAAGTGGGTTTAAAATACACTATCACTCTTAATTTGGATGCTTTAACACAGAAAAATTCTGTTTCCAGGTTTTAAAGGTGAGCAGATAATATTGCTTTAATAGGCAGTATCATTATTGGCAACACTGTGGCAATGGAAACATTTCCAAAAAATTGTTTCAAAATGTTCTCTTCACCAGTGTCTTATAATTTTTTGCATACAGGTCTTTTAGGTAGGTTTATTCTGAGATATTTTATTCTTTCTGTTGCAATGGTAAATGGGAGTGTTTTCTTAATTTCACTTTCAGATTTTTCATCATTAGTGTATAGGAATGCCAGAGATTTCTGTGCATTAACTTTGTATCCTGCTACTTTACCAAATTCACTGATGAGCTTTCGTAGTTTTCTGGCAGCATCTTTAGGATTCTCTGTGTAGAGTATCATGTCATCTGCAAACAGTGACAGCTTTACTTCTTCTTTTCTGATTTGGATTCCTTTATTTCTTTTTCTTCTCTGATTGCTGTGGCTAAAACTTCCCAAACTATGTTGAATAAGAGTGCTGAGAGTGGGCAACCTTGTCCTTCTCTTGATCTTAGTGGAAATGGTTTCAGTTTTTCACCATTAAGGACAACGTTGGCTGTGGGTTTGTCACATATGACCTTTATTATGTTGAGGAAAGTTCCCTCTATGCCTACTTTCTGCAGGGTTTTTATCATAAATGGGTGTTGAATTTTGTCGAAAGCTTTTTCTGCATCTATTAAGATGATCATATAGTTTTTCTCTTACAATTTGTTAATATGGTGTATCACGTTGATTGATTAGCATATATTGAAGGATCCTTGCATTCCTGGAATAAACCCCACTTGATCATGGTGTATGATCTTTTAATGTGCTGTTGGATTCTGTTTGCTTGTATTTTGTTGAGGATTTTTTGCATCTATGTTCATCAGTGATATTGGCCTGTAGTTTTCTTTCTTTGTGACATCTTTGTCTGGTTTTGGTATCAGGGTGATGGTGGCCTCGTAGAATGAGTTTGGGAGTGTTCCTCCCTCTGCTTTACTTTGGAAGAGTTTGAGAAGGATAGGTGTTAGCTCTTTTCTAAATGTTTGATAGAATTCACCTGTGAAGCCACCTGGTCCTGTGCTTTTGTCTGTTGGAAGATATTTAATCACAGTTTCAATCTCAGTGCTTGTGACTGGTCTGTTCATATTTTCTATTTCTCCCTGGTTCAGTCTCAGCAGGTTGTGTCTTTCAAAGAATTTGTCCATTTCTTGCAGGTTGTCCATTTTCATGGCATAGAGTTGCTTGTAGTAATCTCTCATGATCCTTTTATTTCTGCAGTGTCAGTTGTTTCTTCTCCTTTTTCATTTCTAATTCTATTGATTTGAGTCTTCTCCCTTTTTTTCTTGATGAGTCTGGCTAGCGGTTTATCAATTTTGTTTATCCTTTCAAAGAACCAGCTTTTAGTTTTATTGATCTTTGCTATCATTTCCTTCATTTCTTTTTCATTTATTTCTGATCTGATCTTTATGATTTCTTTCCTTCTGCTAACTTTGGGGGCTTTTTGTTCTTCTTTCTCTAATTGCTTTAGGTGCAAGGTTAGGTTGTTTATTTGAGATGTTTCCTGTTTCTTAAGGTAGAACTGTATTGCTATAAACTTCCCTCTTAGAACTGCTATTGCTGCATCCCATAGGTTTTGGGTCGTTGTGTCTCCATTGTCATTTGTTTCTAGTTATTTTTTGATTTCCTCTTTGATTTCTTCAGTGATCACTTCGTTATTAAGTAGTGTATTGTTTAGCCTCCATGTGTTTGTATTTTTTACAGATCTTTTCCTGTAATTGATATCTAGTCTCATAGCGTTGTGGTCAGAAAAGATACTTGATACAATTTCAATTTTCTTAAATTTACCAAGGCTTGATTTGTGACCCAACATATGATCTATCCTGGTGAATATTCCATGAGCACTTGAGAAAAATATCTATTCTGTTGTTTTTGGAAGGAATGTCCTATAAATATCAATTCAGTCCATCTTGTTTAATGTTTCATTTTGGATGATCTGTCCATTGGTGAAAGTGGGGTGTTAAAGTCCCCTACTATGATTGTGGTACTGTCGATTTCCCCTATTATGGCTGTTAGCATTTGCCTTATGTATTGAGGTGCTCCTATGTGGGTGCATAAATATTTACAATTGTTATATCTTCTTCTTGGATCGATCCCTTGATCATTATGTAGTGTCATTCTTTGTCTCTTGTAATAGTCTTTATTTTAAAGTCTATTTTGTCTGATATGAGAATTGCTACTCCAGCTTTCTTTTGATTTCCATTTGCATAGAATATCTTTTTCCATCCCCTTACTTTCAGTCTGTATGTGTCCCTAGGTCTGAAGTGGGTCTCTTGTAGACAGCACCTGCCGAGACTGAACCAGGAAGAAATAGAAAATATGAACAGACCAATCACAAGCACTGAAATTGAAACTGTGATTAAAAATCTTCCAACAACAAAAGCCCAGGACCAGATGGCTTCACAGGCAAATTCTATCAAACATTTAGAAAAGAGCTAACACCTATCCTTAAACTCTTCCAAAATATGGCAGAGGGAGGAACACTCCCAAACTCATTCTACGAGGCCATCATCACCCCTATACCAAAACCAGACAAAGATGTCACAAATAAAGAAAACTACAGGCCAATATCACTGATGAACATAGATGCAGAAATCTTCAACAAAATACAAGCAAACAGAATCCAACAGCACATTAAAAGGATCATACACCATGATCAAGTGGGGTTTATTCCAGGAATGCAAGGATTCTTCAATATACACAAATCAATCAACGTGATACACCATATTAAAAATTGAAGGAGAAAAACCATATGATCATCTCAATAGATGCAGAGAAAGTTTTCGACAAAATTCAACACCCATTTATGATAAAAACCCTGCAGAAAGTAGGCCTAGAGTAAACTTTCCTCACCATAATAAAGGCCATATATGACAAACCCACAGCCAACATTGTCCTCAATGATGAAAAACTGAAACCATTTCCACTAAGATCAGGAACAAGACAAGGTTGCCCACTCTCAGCACTCTTATTCAACATAGTATTGGAGGTTTTAGCCACAGCAATCAGAGAAGAAAGGGAAATAAAAGGAATCCAAATTGGAAAAAAAAGAAGTAAACCTGTCACTGTTTGCAGATGACATGATACTCTACATAGAGAATCCTAAAGATGCTGACATAAAACTTTGAAAGCTAATCAATGAATTTGGTAAAGTAGCAGGATACAACATTAATGCACAGAAATCTCTGTCATTCCTAATGATGAAAAATCTGGAAGTGAAATTAAGAAAACACTCCCATTTCCCATTGCAACAAAAATAATAAAATATCTAGGAATAAACTAAGTGGACAAAAGACCTGTATGCAGAAAATTATAAGACACTGATGAAATAAATTAAAGATGATACAAATAGATGGAGAGATATACCATGTTCACAGATTGGAAGAATCAACATTGTGAAAATGACTCTACTACCCAAAGTAATCTACAGATTCAATGCAATCCCTATCAAACTACCACTGGCATTTTTCACAAAACTAGAACAAAAAAATTCACAATTTGTATGGAAACATGAAAGACCCCAAATAGCCAAAGCAATCTTGAGAACGAAAAATGGAGCTGGAGGAATCAGGCTCCCTGACTTCAGACTATCCTACAAATCTACAGTAATCAAGACAGTATGGTACTGGCACAAAAACAGAAATATAGATCAATGGAACAGGATAGAAAGCCCAGAGATAAACCCACGCATATACGGTCACCTTATCTTTGATAAAGGAGGCAAGAATATACAGTGGAGAAAAGACAGCCTCTTCAATAAGTGGTGCTGGGAAAACTGGATAGGTACATGTAAAAGTATGAAATTAGAAAATTTCCTAACACCATACACAAAAATAAACTCAAAATGGATTAAAGACCTAAATGTAAGGCCAGACACTATCAAACTCTTATAGGAAAACATAGGCAGAACACTCTATGACATAAATCACAGCAAGATCCTTTTTGATTCACCTCCTAGGAAAATGGAAATAAAAACAAAAATAAACAAATGGGACCTAATGAAACTTCAAAGCTTTTGCACAGCAAAGGAAACCATAAACAAGACCAAAAGACAACCCTCAGAATGGGAAAAAATATTTGCAAATGAAGCAACTGACAAAGGATTAATCTCCAAGATTTACAAGCAGCTCATGCAGCTCAATGACAAAAAAACAAACAACCTAATCCACAAATGGGCAGACGAGCTAAATAGACATTTCTCCAAAGAAGATATACAGATTGTCAACAGACACATGAAAGAATTCTCAACATCACTAATCATTAGAGAAATGCATATCAAAACTACATTGAGGTATCACCTCACACCGGTCAGAATGGCCATCATCAGAAAATCTGCAAACAGTAAATGCTGGAGATGGTGTGGAGAAAAGGGAACACTCTTGCACTGTTGGTGGGCATATAAATTGATACAGCCACTATGGAGAACAGTGTGGAGGTTCCTTAAAAAACTAAAATAGAACTACCATATGAGCCAGCAATCCCACTACTGGGCATATACCCTGAGAAAACCATAATTCAAAAAGAGTCATGTTCCAAAATGTTCATTGCAGCTCTATTTACAATAGCCAGGACATGGAAGCAACCTAAGTGTCCATCAACAGATGAATGGATAAAGAAGATGTGGCACATATATACAATGGAATATTACACAGCCAAAAAAGAAACGAAATTGAGAGATTTGTAGTGAGGTGGATGGACCTAGAGTCTTTCATACAGAGTGAAGTAAGTCAGAAAGAGAAAAACAAATGCTGTATGCTAACACATATATATGGAATCTAAGAAAAAAAGAAAAGGTCATGAAGAACTTAGGGGTAAGACGGGAATAAAGACACAGACCTACTAGAGCCTGGACTTGAGGATATAGGGAGGGGGCAGGGTAAGCTTTGAGAAAGTGAGAGAGTGGCATGGACATATATACACTACCAAACCTAAAATAGATAGCTAGTGGGAAGCAGCCGCACAGCACAGGGAGATCAGCTAGGTGGTTTGTGACCACCTAGAGGGGTGGGATAGGGAGTGTGGGAGGGAGGGAGATGCAAGAGGGAAGAGATATGGGAACATATGTATATGTATAACTGATTCACTTTGTTATAAAGCAGAAACTAACACACCATTGTAAAGCAATTTTACTCCAATAAAGATGTTAAAAAAAGCAAAAGCAAAAAATCCCCCCCCAAAACCCAAAATGTTCTCTTCACAGCATTAACATCTTTCAAAAACTGGTTATTTTCTCACTCATTTTACAATCACCTTTTCCTAAATGACAGATTAAGTGCATTTATTATTTTGAAAGTATCTGGAGGCTCACTACTGATGGCCACTTATCATCACAGAGAGGTCATAGATTTGGAACTTTTTTTTTTTTTTTTGGCTGCGTTGGGTCTTCGTTCCTGTGCGCAGGCTTTCTCTAGTTGCAGTGAGCAGGGACTACTCTTCGTTGCGGTAGCAGGCTTCACATTGCAGTGACTTCTCATTGCAGAACACGGGTTCTAGGTGCATGGGCTTCAGTAGTTGCAGCATGTGGGCCCAGTAGTTGTGGCTCTTGGACTTAGTTGCTCCGTGGCATGTGGGATCTTCCCAGACCAGGGATCGAACCTGTGTCCCCTGCAGTGGCAGGTGGGTTTTTAACCAGTGAGCCACCAGGCAAGTCCCTCTTTTTTTTTTAAGTATAACTCTTAACAGGTAATTTTGCATGTGATAACCAGTGAGCCTTAGAGTAGGACTAAAGATTTTCGTAGTCACCCTCCATCTCTTTAAAAATACTGTAAAGATTCTACCAAATTTAAGAGTCTCTTATTTATGAACTAAATCACACTGACAGTCTTCTATAGCACATTGGGTATGTCTGACTGGAACTTCTTTGCTACGGTAACTTGATTATGAATGACTCCATGAATGAGTTTTATTTGTAACCTCTCCCTATAACCCTGCTGTGGAGCCATTTATTCCAAGGTAGTTTCTCCAACAGTGGTTACACCTTACAGTTTGGGAATAAATCATTGTTTTTATTAAATATGTAATTGACTATTAGGATTGTATCTTGCCTGATTTATATTTAAGCGTTTGTAGCAAGTAAAATGTTGAGAGATTGGGCATAAAGTTCTAGATTGATTGTTATCTTCTCTTAGCCCTTTCAAGATATCTTCCAGCCAACAAGAACAGTTTTTCCTTTATAGGAAATCTATCTTTTCTCTTTGACTTCAAAGACTTTCTCTTACCAATGGTTGGCCACACCAAGATGTACGTTTATACTGATTTATTTTGTTGGGATTTGTGATTCTTGAATTTAAGGAGTTTGTCTTCAACAATTATGGAAAATAAGCATTCTCTTTGGAATGTTTGCTTCTCCCCTTTTTTTCTTTCTGAAACTCCTAGTTGAACCTTCTCATCCTATCTATACCATATCTTCCACTTCTACCTTTCTAAGTCCTCTCTTTGTGTTTTGAACTTGATGTTTAATACATGTATTCAATTTTAAATTTCTATGACTATATTTTTCTTTTTTAGAGTTTCTAATACTGCCTTTCATTACAATTTTTACCTTTCAATGTACTTAATGATTCTAAACATACTCATTTTATGGTTTCTTCAGATTGTTCTATTACCTAAAATTATTAAAATGGCTAATCCGCTTATTTACTGGACCTACTGACTTTTCTTTATGGTGGTTCATGAACTCACATGGTTAGTAATTTTTATTGGGAGGTTGTTTGTTTGTTTGTTTGTTTTGGGGGTGTTGCTGTTTTCTGTAGAAGGTCCACGCATGCTAGATTGTGAATATTTCCCTCCAAGTATTTTTGCAATTACATTTGCTAGGGTTTCATAGCTTTTGTGGTTCTGGACCAGTTTGTGTTTTATTTTTCAGAATTCTCTTATCATATAAGACATTTAAATTTAGATCTACATCTGTGTGTGGCACAGACCTTGGCTCTGACTTTTCAAGAGACATTTCATCTCCCCACACAGCACTCTATGCAAGGATGAACTTACTCTTCCTTTGACTGATAGGCAGTTTTTCTACTCCCTGTTAAGCAGAGAAGGCAGCTCTTGCAAGTTTCTGGCTTTAGGCAGCAGCTTCAGTCCTGGCTAATAACTTTACAGGAGGCAGCCCCACCTTGAATCCTGTGTGGGGATTAAAATTCCAGCCCTGAGCCATGAGAATCAATGTTCATGGCCAAACCCCCCTGTGCAGCTGAAGCTTCATTTGTAGAACTAGTTCCCTCTTCGTTTCCTGCAAGCTGAGATTTCCCAGTCTCACTTCAAGATCAACTTTGTATTGACAATTCTTTTTATCTTACCCAACATTCAAATGAATTTATAGTGAGACTGAGATTTGCATCAGATCAGAGGTCATGTTGCTAGGAAGTGAAGTTCACTGTTTATATAGTGGTTCAATAGATGTGTTTAGGGGGAAAAAAAGAGCTTCACTGTCAAAGAAAAAAAAAATTAAAAATCAAAGGGTTAGTTCAATGCTCTTCTCCTGCTGAGGAAAGGAGGCCCAGAGAAATGAAGGGTCTATAAGGGTCACACACCCACTAGCAGCAGAGCTCCACTCTCCAACATCTTTCCTCCCTTTCCTTCTCCTTTTCTGTTTCATCCCCCCCCACCCCGCTTCCTCCTTTATTATTTTCTTCCAGAAACCATATTATATTATACATTCAATGCCTTGAAACCTTTGGTAGATAAAGTGGCCACTGGTGAAATATGAGGACAACTTTGTGAGTTTTAGCATAATAATCACCCTAAAGTGATACGGATTCAGGGCTTAGTTTCAGGATATCGTTTCCTTCATCAAAAACATCTATAGGAAGAATATTGTCATTATTTGGTTTGCGAAGAGCTCAATTTGCTCTATATAGAGAAAACGGCAACTGAATTTCTTTTAAGAACAATTATTAATAATTTATTGAGATATATTTGTGGATTCAAATCCTTATTTTTTTTCTGTAGCTCTGACTATAACAATATGCATGGTTGCAACTATTTATGCCACGGAAGTTAAATGAATGACCCTATTGTTTGGAACCATCTACTAAAATCACACTAAAAAAAAAAACCTTGTAGAAACCCAGTGACAAATATTGCTACCTTCAGACGCTTGTTTCTCATTTATAGCTGATTCATTGTTCATTCTTTCCAAGTCTTTCTTTGCATCATATGTTAAAAAAAGCGACTTGTGTTTCTTTTCAAGCCAACTGACTCAGTGAAGTGTCAGCTTGTTAAGAAAAGTCAACAAACCATAAAGTAACTGATAGAACTTCAAAAGGACCCTACTCTTTTCATCCTAACCCACCTTGGCACCATCACAAATGTGGCAGCCCTTTCTTCCCATGAAGAAGGTAAAAAACTTCTCTGCCTTTTTAACAGTTTCAGATTGACCTGAGGTGACTGGGGATTTTATCAGAAATACTTTAACAGGTGAAGGTAGATAAACTAAGGTGACTACTCTCTATAAGCCCAGGATCAAAGTTCTAGAGACAACTGATTTTTAAACCATGAAAGAGCTTTCAAATAGTGTGAGAGTCCTGAGCAGGTGGACCATAGAAAGAATTCCAGTCTGGCATATGTGTTCAGTATCACTGACACCAGCCGTGTTTACACCACCATTTAATCAGCCAGGCACCATGCTCAATGCTTCATATGCATCATCTAATTTAATTCTCCCAACAAGCCTAAGGGAAGGTATATCCCCACTTTATAGATCAGGAAACTGAGGCATAAGGACAATACCTGAGGTCACCCAGCTGATGTGCATAGTGGAGCTAGGACTCCATCCATTGCCTGATGCCAAAGCTCACGCTCTCACCTTTGAACAATGAACCTGCCTAATGGATGTTCAATTTAAACTCCTAGACGCTTTACCTGCAAGATTTTGTGTAACTTCTTTCCTCTTCAAGGGTGACTTACCTAAATAATCTGAGATTATCTGCAAGTTTAGGGATATCAGTAATGTCCTCCTGAGGAAAAGCAGATAACATTTGACAAGCAGTAATTAGACAGGTGGTGCTGATACTCTGTACCTGCACTGTCCCACACTGTAGCCACCCTCCATGTGTAGCTATTTACATTAGAATTAATTAAAATTAAATAAATTGAAAAACTCAGTTCCTCAGTCACACCAGCTACATTTCCAGTTGTTACCTTGGGGGTGAGGTGGGGGAGGGTTAGGACTAGGATCGGGCACATATGGGACTTCTGGGGTGATTGGTAAAGTTCTAGTTCTTGATTTGGGTGGTGACTTGGGTGACAAATTAATACTAATTTTTTAACCTGTACGTTTTTGTATTTTTTACTTTTCTGTGTCATATATTACACAAAGGAAAAAAGATTTTAAAAACTACCACACACTATCACTCAAGTTAAAAATTTGAGTTAGAAACTACTAAGTTGGGGCTTCCCTGGTTGTGCAGTGGTTAAGAATCCACCTGCCAATGCAGGGGACACGGGTTCGAGCTCTGGTCCGGGAAGATCCCGCATGCCGCAGAGCAACTAAGCCCGTGCACCACAACTACTGAGCCCACGTGCCACAACTACTGAAGCCTGCGTGCCTAGAGCCCATGCTACTCAACAAGAGAAGCCACCACAATGAGAAGCCTGCATACCGTGATGGAGAGTAGCCCCTGATAGCTGCAACTAGAGAAAGCCCACGTGCAGCAACAAAGACCCAACGCAGCCAAAAATAAATAAATAAAAGAAATAAATTTATAAAAAAAACTACTACTTTTATGTATAAACAAAATATTTTACAATGTTTATATCAGAGTGGATAAGTCTTGCTATATCTAGTTCACTGATTAAACTCTCAGAAGGAATCTCGTTCAAAGTTCATTCTGCAGTGTAGGTTGGTGCCTTTTTTCAAACTGAAAAGACTATTGTTTGGCATCAAAAAAAAATACTGAGGAAGGTGAGAAGGGAATTTTTTATTTATTCTAAGAAGGATGACTTTTCCATTGTAAGTATTTAGTGGAGGATGTAGACAAAAGAGAAGTCGAGTTTCATGGGGCCCATGTCTCTAACAAATGTGATTCAGGGCCTGAATCTCTACAGAATCTGGGAATTCAGTTTGTATGAAGTATTTGCTTTGGCATGATACCAATTTCCTATTTTAAGGAATTTAACCATAATAGAACACACATTAAATACAAAACTATATAATGACTCATTTTTATCTATTACTATTTATAGCCAATTACAATGACTCTACCTCTCTGATTCAATGTGATTAAACTAATGACTGAAGAAGTTATACAAAAGAGTGGCTCCCAATGAATGAATCAAACAAGGAGGGGCACTGCAATTATAAAGCTGACATTCAGCCACATTTCTTGGATAAGGAGCAATAAAGATGATAAAACAGTGTTATTTCTTTATGTTTTACTGGAGAGTTTTTCTTTATTTACTAAAGTCAAAAGGTTCAGGAACATTTTACAATGTCCAACCTTGCCCAGTTGAAATGTATGACTAAGTCAACAGATCATATGGTTTCTCTACTTTCACAGCTACCTCATTCTTCTAGACTTAAGTTAAAGGGCCAATTCATGTTCCACACTAGTGAAATGGAGCCCTCAGCAGTCTTTCCCTCATACAAGCTAGCTTATCTTTAAGAAGAAATACAATATGAAAGAATTGTCATTGAGAGTGATGAAAATACCTTACCGTCTCTTACAGAGCGACCTGAGAAAAGCTAGTCAGTTCTTGCTAGGTTTAAGTTTGTCAGATGAAGAGAGTATTTTCTATTTTTCAAAATCAGACAAAATATTCCCTCATAACAATAAAAAAACTCATCTATGTTTGTCAATCAGAGCAAAGCCACAATTCCGAGTTATCAGAAAAATTCATACCAAAGTGTTGTCTGCTTTTCCACCTTCCAGGGTCACTTCCAAATTAGAAAGTGCTGCTTCTACTTCGTCGACCTCAGATTCATTTGTAAAATCCTGTATTTCAGTAGATAATGACAGTTTGCTAATGTGATACTACAACAAAAACAGAGGTTTTAGGAATGTT
Source organism: Globicephala melas (assembly GCF_963455315.2). NCBI lineage: Eukaryota > Metazoa > Chordata > Mammalia > Artiodactyla > Delphinidae > Globicephala > Globicephala melas. Next base: position 54,097,501 of record NC_083328.1, on the reverse strand, counting down.
ATAAACACAAGGGAATCCATCGGCCATTTCTTCTTTGAAGACAATTCCCCTGCAATACTGAACATCTCCTGGAAGGAGATCCCCCAGCTATGTAGGGAAAATGAAATATAATTTAAATTATTTTGAGATTTATGGTTAGTCATGTTCCAACTCAGTTCTTTCCCATCACTGGTTGACCTTGTAGTGCAGAAGAGATGAGGACGGCAAGACTGATGCCTTATAAGATGTGCATGTGGATGGGTTATGAGGAATATTTTAAATAATTTACTACCCTCATTTTCAGCTCTTTTTCAAAGAAAAACAATCAGTATGAAGAAAATGAAACTTTAAGGAGAACAAATTTGCTTTGTCTCCTTTCAGAGAAAGGTACCGAGGTTCCCATACCTGTAGTGCTGCAAAGATCAACATTTCTTCCTCCGTGCAGTCAATTTCTTCTAAGAGAATGGCCCACCTGGCTTGTTCATAAAGTTGGTTTATTCGGACAGCATCGTACTAGAGAAAGAAAGAGATATATGTGTGTGTATGTATGAGGGGGCATATTTACATTCCACAGTACAAAAGATCTAGAATAACTGAGGCCAATCCTTGTTTTTTTTTTTTTTTTTTTTTTAACATCTTTATTGGGGTATAATTGCTTTACAATGGTGTGTTAGTTTCTGCTTTATAACAAAGTGAATCAGTCATACATAAACATATGTTCCCATATGTCTTCCCTGTTGCGTCTCCCTCCCTCCCACCCTCCCCATCCCACCCCTCCAGGCTGTCACAAAGCACCGAGCCAATATCCCTGTGCCATGCGGCTGCTTCCCACTAGCTATCTACCTTACTGCGTTTGTTAGTGTGTATATGCCCATGACTCTCTCTCGCCCTGTCACAGCTCACCCTTCCCCCTCCCCATAACCTCAAGTCCGTTCTCTAAGAGGTCTGCGTCTTTATTCCTGCTTTACCCCTAGGTTCTTCATGACATTTTTTTCTTAAATTCCATATATATGTGTTAGCATACTGTATTTGTATTTTTCTTTCTGACTTACTTCACTCTGTATGACAGACTCTAGGTCTATCCACCTCATTACAAATAGCTCAATTTCGTTTCTTTTTATGGCTGAGTAATATTCCATTGTATATATGTGCCACATCTTCTTTATCCATTCATCTGGTGATGGGCACTTAGGTTGTTTCCATCTCCGGGCTATTGTAAATAGAGCTGCAATGAACATTTTGGTACATGACTCTTTTTGAATTTTGGTTTTCTCAGGGTATATGCCCAGTAGTGGGATTGCTGGGTCATATGGTAGTTCTATTTGTAGTTTTTTAAGGAACCTCCATACTGTTCTCCATAGTGGCTGAACCAATTCACATTCCCACCAGCAGTGCAAGAGTGTTCCCTTTTCTCCACACCCTCTCCAGCATTTATTGTTTCTAGATTTTTTGATGATGGCCATTCTGACTGGTGTGAGATGATATCTCATTGTAGTTTTGATTTGCATTTCTCTAATGATTAATGATGCTGAGCATTCTTTCATGTGTTTGTTGGCAGTCTGTATATGTTCTTTGGAGAAATGTCTATTTAGGTCTTCTGCCCATTTTTGGATTGAGTTGTTTGTTTTCTTGTTATTGAGCTGCATGAGCTGCTTGTAAATTTTGGAGATTAATCCTTTGTCGGTTGCTTCATTTGCAAATATTTTCTCCCATTCTGAGGGTTGTCTTTTGGTCTTGTTTACGGTTTCCTTTGCTGTGCAAAAGCTTTGAAGTTTCATTAGGTCCCATTTGTTTATTTTTGTTTTTATTTCCATTACTCTAGGAGGTGGGTCAGAAAGGATCTTGCTTTGATTTATGTCATAGAGTGTTCTGCCTATGTTTTCCTCTAAGAGTTTGATAGTTTCTGGCCTTACATTTAGGTCTTTAATCCATTTTGAGCTTATTTTTGTGTATGGTGTTAGGGAGTGATCTAATCTCATACTTTTACATGTACCTGTCCAGTTTTCCCAGCACCACTTATTGAAGAGGCTGTCCTTTCTCCATTGTACATTACTGCCACCTTTATCAAAGATAAGGTGTCCATATGTGCATGGGTTTATCTCTGGGCTTTCTATCCTGTTCCATTGATCTATCTTTCTGTTTTTGTGCCAGTACCATACCGTCTTGATGACTGTAGCTTTGTAGTATTGTCTGAAGTCAGGGAGCCTGATTCCTCCAGTTCCTTCTTTCGTTCTCAAGATTGCTTTGGCTATTCGGGGTCTTTTGTGTTTCCATACAAATTGTGAAAGTTTTTGTTCTAGTTCTGTGAAAAATGTCAGTGGTAGTTTGATAGGGATTGCATTGAATCTGTAGATTGCTTTGGGTAGCAGAGTCATTTTCACAATGTTGATTCTTCCAATCCAAGAACATGGTATATCTCTCCATCTATTTATATCATCTTTAATTTCTTTCATCAGTGTCTTATAATTTTCTGCATACAGTTCTTTTGTCTCCTTAGGTAGGTTTATTCCTAGATATTTTATTCTTTTTGTTGCAATGGTAAATGGGAGTGTTTTCTTGATTTCACTTTCAGATTTTTCATCCTTAGTGTATAGGAATGCCAGAGATTTCTGTGCATTAATTTTGTATCCTGCCACTTTACCAAATTCATTGATTAGCTCTAGTAGTTTTCTGGTAGCATCTTTAGGGTTCTCTATGTATAGGATCATGTCATCTGCAAACAGTGACAGCTTTACTTCTTCTTTTCCAATTTGGATTCCTTTTATTTCCTTTTCTTCTCTGATTGCTGTGGCTAAAACTTCCAAAACAATGTTGAATAATAGTGGTGAGAGTGGGCAACCTTGTCTTGTTCCTGATCTTAGTGGAAATGCTTTCAGTTTTTCACCATTGAGGATGATGGTTGCTGTGGGCTTGTCATATATGGCCTTTATTATGTTGAGGAAAGTTCCCTCTATGCCTACTTTCTGCAGGGTTTTTATCATAAATGGGTGTTGAATTTTGTCAAAAGCTTTCTCTGCATCTATTGAGATGATCATATGGTTTTTCTCCTTCAATTTGTTAATATGGTTTATCACATTGATAGATTTGCGTATATTGAAGAATCCTTGCATTCCTGGAATAAACCCCACTTGATCATGGTGTATGATCCTTTTAATGTGCTGTTGGATTCTGTTTGCTAGTATTTTGTTGAGGATTTTTGCATCTATGTTCATCAGTGATATTGGCCTGTAGTTTTCTTTCTTTGTGACATCCTTGTCTGGTTTTGGTATCAAGGTGATGGTGGCCTCGTAGAAGGAGTTTGGGAGTGGTCCTCCCTCTGCTATATTTTGGAAGAGTTTGAGAAGGATAGGTGTTAGCTCTTCTCTAAATGTTTGATAGAATTCGCCTGTGAAGCCATCTGGTCCTGGGCTTTTCTTTGTTGGAAGATTTTTAATCACAGTTTCAATTTCAGTGCTTGTGATTGGTCTGTTCATATTTTCTATTTCTTCCTGATTCAGTCTTGGCAGGTTGTGCATTTCTAAGAATTTGTCCATTTCTTCCAGATTGTCCATTTTATTGGCATAGAGTTGCTTGTAGTAATCTCTCATGATCTCTTTTATCTCTGCAGTGTCAGTTGTTACCTCTCCTTTTTCATTTCTAATTCTATTGATTTGAGTCTTCTCCCTTTTTTTCTTGATGAGTCTGGCTAGTGGTTTATCTATTTTGTTTATCTTCTCAAAGAACCAGCTTTTAGTTTTATTGATCTTTGCTATTGTTTCCTTCATTTCTTTTTCATTTATTTCTGATCTGATTTTTATGATTTCTTTCCTTCTGCTAGCTTTGGGGTTTTTTTGTTCTTCTTTCTCTAATTGCTTGAGGTGCAAGGTTAGGTTGTTTATTCGAGATGTTTCCTGCTTCTTAAGGTGGGCTTGTATTGCTATAAACTTCCCCCTTAGAACTGCTTTTGCTGCATCCCACAGGTTTTGGGTCGTTGTGTCTCCATTGTCATTTGTTTCTAGGTATTTTTTGATTTCCTCTTTGATTTCTTCAGTGATCTCTTCATTATTAAGTAGTGTATTGTTTAGCCTCCATGTGTTTGTATTTTTTACAGATCTTTTCCTGTAATTGATATCTAGTCTCATGGCGTTGTGGTCAGAAAAGATACTTGATACAATTTCAATTTTCTTAAATTTACCAAGGCTTGATTTGTGACCTAAGATATGATCTATCCTGGAGAATGTTCCATGAGCACTTGAGAAAAATGTGTATTCTGTTGTTTTTGGATGGAGTGTCCTATAAATATCAATTAAGTCCATCTTGTTTAATGTATCATTTAAAGCTTGTGTTTCCTTATTTATTTTCATTTTGGATGATCTGTCCATGGGTGAAAGTGGGGTGTTTAAGTCCCCTACTATGAATGTGTTACTGTCGATTTCCCCTTTTATGGCTGTTAGTATTTGCCTTATGTATTGAGGTGCTCCTATGTTGGGTGCATAAATATTTACAATTGTTATATCTTCTTCTTGGATCGATCCCTTGATCATTATGTAGTGTCCTTCTTTGTCTCTTTTAATAGTCCTTATTTTAAAGTCTATTTTGTCTGATATGAGAATTGCTACTCCAGCTTTCTTTTGGCTTCCATTTGCATGGAATATCTTTTTCCATCCCCTTACTTTCAGTCTGTATGTGTCTCTAGGTCTGAAGTGGGTCTCTTGTAGACAGCATATATAAGGGTCTTGTTTTTGTATCCATTCAGCTAATCTGTGTCTTTTGGTGGGAGCATTTAGTCCATTTACATTTAAGGTAATTATCGATATGTATGTTCCTATTCCCATTTTCTAAATTGTTTTGGGTTCGTTATTATAGGTCTTTTCCTTCTCTTGTGTTTCTTGCCTAGAGAAGATCCTTTAGCATTTGTTGTAAAGCTGGTTTGGTGGTGCTGAACTCTCTCAGCTTTTGCTTGTCTGTAAAGGTTTTAATTTCTCCATCAAATCTGAATGAGATCCTTGCTGGGTAGAGTAGTCTTGGCTGCATGTTTTTCTCCTTCATCACTTTCAGTATGTCCTGCCACTCCCTTCTGGCTTGTAGGGTTTCTGCTGAGAGATCAGCTGTTAACCTTATGGGGATTCCCTTATGTGTTATTTGTTGTTTTTCCCTTGCTGCTTTTAATATGCTTTCTTTGTATTTAATTTTTGACAGTTTGATTAATATGTGTCTTGGCATATTTCTCCTTGTATTTATCTTGTATGGGACTCTCTGTGCTTCCTGGACTTGATTAACTATTTCCTTTCCCATATTAGGGAAGTTTTCAACTATAATCTCTTCAAATATTTTCTCAGTCCCTTTCTTTTTCTCTTCTTCTTCTGGAACCCCTATAATTCGAATGTTGGTGCGTTTAATGTTGTCCCAGAGGTCTCTGAGACTGTCCTCAGTTCTTTTCATTCTTTTTTCTTTATTCTGCTCTGCAGTAGTTATTTCCACTATTTTATCTTCCAGGTCACTTATCCGTTCTTCTGCCTCAGTTATTCTGCTATTGATCCCATCTAGAGTACTTTTAATTTCATTTATTGTGTTGTTCATCGTTGCTTGTTTCATCTTTAGTTCTTCTAGGTCCTTGTTAACTGATTCTTGCATTTTGTCCAATCTATTGTCCATTCTATCTCCAAGATTTCGGATCAACCTTACTATCATTATTCTGAATTCTCTTTCAGGTAGACTGCCTATTTCCTCTTCATTTGTTAGGTCTGGTGCATTTTTATCTTGCTCCTTTATCTGCTGTGTGTTTTTCTGTCTTCTCATTTTGCTTATCTTACTGTGTTTGGGGTCTCCTTTTTGCAGGCTGCAGGTTTGTGGTTCCTCCTGTTTTTGATGTCTGTCTCTAGTGGCTAAGGTTGGTTCAGTGGGTTGTGTAGGCTTCCTGGTGGAGGGGGCTAGTGCCTGTGTTGTGGTGGATGAGGCTGGATCTTGTCTCTCTAGTGGTCAGGTTCACGTCTGGTGGTGTGTTTGGGGGTGTCTGTGGCCTTATTATGATTTTAGGCAGCCTCTCTGCTAATGGGTGGGGTTGTGTTCCTGTTTTGCTAGTTGTTTGGCATAGGTTTTCCAGCACTGTGGCTTGCTGGTCGTTGAGTGAAGCTGGGTGCTGGTGTTAAGATGGAGGTCTCTGGGAGATTTTCGCTGTTTGATATTATGTGGAGCTGGGAGGTCTCTTGTTGATCAGTGTCCGGAAGTTGGCTGTCCTACCTCAGAGGCAGAGCCCTGCCTCCTGGCTGGAGCACCAAAAGCTTTTCATCCACAGGCTCAGGATAAAAGGGAGAAAAAGTAGAGGGAATTAGTAGAAGTATGAGGAAAGAAAGAAGGAAAGGAGGGTAGGAAGGAAGGAAGAAAGAAAGAAGCAAAGAAGGAAAGAAGGCAAGAAGGAAAGAAGGGAGGGAGGGAGGGAGGAGGGAAGGAAGGAGGGAAAGAAGGAAAAAAGACAGAAAGAAAGAAGATACAGTAAAAATAAAATACAGTATAATAAAGTTATTGAATTAAAAACTTCTTATTTAGAAAAAAAAAAAAAAAAAGGGACGGAAAGAACCTAGGACAAATGTTGGCAGCAAAGCTATACAGACAAAATCTTACACAGAAGCATACACATACACCCTCACTAAAAGAGGTAAATGGGGAAAAATCCTAAATCTTGCTGTCAGAGACCACCTCCTCAATTTGGGATGATTCGTTGTCTAAAGGAGGGAAGGAAGGATGGAAAGAAAGAAAGAAAGAACGAAGGTAAAGTATAATAAGGTTATTAAAATTAATTATTAAGAAAAAAATTTAAAAAAAAAACATGGACGGATAGAACCCTAGGACAAATGGTGGAAGCAAGACTATACAGACAAGATCTCACACAGAACCATACACATACACGTTCGCAAAAAGAGGAAAGGGGAAAAAATCATAGATCTTGCTCCTAAAGTCCACTTCCTTAATTTGGGATGATTGGTTGTCTATTCAGGTATTCCACAGATGCAGGGTACATCAAGTTGATTGTGGAGCTTTAATCCGCTGCTTCTGAGGCTGCTGGGGGGGATTTCCCTTTCTCTTCTTTGTTCTCACAGCTCCCAGGGCTAAGCTTTGGATTTGGCCCTGCCACTGCGTGTAGATCGCTGGAGGGCGTCTGTTTTTTGCTCAGACAGGATGGGGTTAAAAGAGCCGCTGATTGGGGGCTCTGGCGCACTCAGGCCGGCGGGGACGGAGGGGCACAGAGTGCGGGGCGGGCCTGCGGTGGCAAAGGCCGGCGTGACTTTGCACCAGCCTGAGGCGCGCTGTGCGCTCTCCTGGGGAAGTTGTCCCTGGATCCCGGGAACCCGGCAGTGGCGGGCTGCACAGCCTCCGCGGAAGAGGGGTGTGGAGAGTGACCTGTGCTCGCACACAGGCCCCTCGGTGGCGGCAGCAGCAGCCTTAACGTCTCCCGCCCGCCTCTGGGGTCCGCGCTTTTAGCCGCGGCTTGCGCCCGTCTCTGGATTCCGCGCTTTCAGCCGCGGCTCGCGCCCGTCTCTGGATTCCGCGCTTTCAGCCGCGGCTCGCGCCCGTCTCTGGATTCCGCGCTTTCAGCCGCGGCTCGTGCCCGTCTCTGGGGTTCGCGCTTTTAGCCGCGGCTCGCGCCCGTCTCTGGAGTTCCTTTAAGCAGCGTTCTTAAACCCCTCTCCTCACGCCCCAGGAAACAAAGAGGGAAGGAAAAGTCTCCTGCCTCTTCTGCGGGTGCAGGCTTTTCCCCGGACTCCCTCCCGGCTAGCTGTGGTGCACTAACCCCTTCAGGCTATGTTCAAGCCGCCAACCCCAGTCCTCTCCCTGCGCTCCGGCCTCAGCTCTCAGCCCCGCCCGCCCCGGCGGGTGAGCAGACAAGCCTCTCGGGCTGGTGAGTGCCGGTCGGCACCGATCCTCTGTGCGGGAATCTCCCCGCTTTGCCCTCCGCACCCGTTGCTGTGCACTCCGCAGCTTCGAAGCTCCCCCCTCCGCCTCCCGCAGTCTCCGCCCTCGAAGGGGCTTCCTAGAGTGTGGAAACTTTTCCTCCTTCACAGCTCCCTCCCACTGGTGCAGGTGCCGTCCCTATTCTTTTGTCTCTGTTTTTTCTTTTGCCCTACCCAGGTACGTGGGGAGTTTCTTGCCTTTTGGGAGGTCTGAGGTCTTCTGCCAACCTTCAGTAGGTGTTCTGTAGGAGTTGTTCCACGTGTAGATGTATTTCTGGTGTATCTGTGGGGAGGAAGGTGATCTCCGCGTCTTACTCTTCCGCCATCTTCCGCCTCCTCCCTCAAGCTCAACTCAAACTTGCTGACTCTGAAACAAGAGGTTCAGGTGGCCGCTTGTCACGCACTGGGAAGCAGCATTCAGTGGTCCTGGAGGTGTCCAGATCCTCTCCTGGGAAGGGGGCAATAGTCCCTTCGTGGTGTCGCCACAAAGTATGTCACCAATCAGTGTTCTTGACCTCCTTAACCAATAGAAATTGATCAGCGGCCAGGCGAGAAATTCAGGCAAGTTTTATTGGGACTCCTGCTGCAGCAGGGGGAAGCGAGAACAACATGTTCCCTTGCTTGCTCACCGCCAATCCTTGTTAATCAGATGCAATAAACTTTAGTTCAGGTAACGGAAAGAAACTCCTCTATCTTTCCACTGCCCCAGCTCATTTTACTTCTGAATTAAGAACTTTCTTTCTCAAAATATTTTCCAGAGCTTCTTGAAGGGGCCAAACTGACCCATCTTAGATTCCAGTATTTTCCCTTTCTTATCACACTTCTATTGTTGGGAAACACAGGTAGTGAAATGGTTTATGTGATAAGTAGTATAAGGAGAAGGGGTCCCCAGGCTGATCTGTAGACTCTGTAAATCTAATCAGAATCTGACAGGGGTTTTTAGTGGAACTTCATGCAAGCTGATCAAGTTGGGCTGGAAGAGACAATGTTCAAATATCTCCAAGAACATTTTGAAAAAGAACAATGCTGGGAGACACTTGTCCTCCCAGATATTAAAATATATAATAAAGTGGCAGCAACTAAAATAGTGTGGTATTGGTATAGCAATTCACAAAATGTCAGTAAAGCAATATCCAGCAACAGACCTATGTATGTATATAATTTAATATAAAAGAAAATGGCATTTTATCAGCAGGGGAAGAAAGAATTCAGCACTATAACAGTGTTAAAAATGCCAAGCAATTTGGAGAAGAAAAATCGAAAAATCACAAAACAATCTTACACATCCAAAATACATAAATTACAGATAGATTAAAGAATCTAAACATGCAAAACCACAATGAGATACCACTTCACATCCACTAGGATGAATCTAATCTAAAGGACAGATAATAACAAATAGTGGTGAGAATGTGGACAAATTGGAACCCCTGTGCATTGCTGGTGGGAATGTAAAATGGTGTAGCCTCCATGGGAAACAGTTTGGCAGTTCCTGAAAAAGCTGAACATAGAATATGATCCAGCAATTCCACTCATAAGTATATACTGAAAAAAAATTGAAAACCGGGACTCAAACAAATACTATTACACCAATGTTCATAGTAGCATTATTCACAATTGCCAAAAGCTAGAAACAACCAAAATATCTATCAATAGATGATTGAATAAACAAAATGTAATGTATATCCAATACATACAATGGAATACAATGGAGTATTATTCAGGCTTGAAAAGGAAAGGAATTCTGATACGTGCTACAACATAAATGAACCTTGAAGACATTACGCTCAGTGAAATCAGACAGACACAAAAGGACAATTATTGTATGATTCCACTTACATGAAGTACCTAGACTAGGCAAATTCATACAGACGGGAAGTAGGATAGAGGTTACTAGGGGCTGGAGGAAGGGGAAAATGGGGAGCTTTGTTTAATGGGTACAGCGTTTCTGTACAGGATGATGAAATAGTTCTGAAAATAGTGGTGATAGTTGCACAACACTGTGAATGTACTTAATGCCACTGAATTGTAGACCTAAAAATGGTTAAAATGGCAAATGTTATGTTTTGTATATTTTACATTAATTTTAAAAAGTCAAAAAAAAACAAAACTGAGACTTGTACATGAATGTTCACAGCAGTATTTTTCATAATAGCCAAAAAGTAGAAACAATCCAGATGTCCGTCAGCTGACAAATGCATAAATACATATATATATAATGGAATATTATTTGGCAATGAAAAGAAATGAAATACTGATACATGCTACAATATGAATAGACCTTGAAAATTCTACGCTAAGTGAAAGAAACTGTCACAAAGTACCACATAGTTTGTATATTGTATAACTCCATGTACATGAAATGTCCAGAATAAGCAAATCCATAGAGGCAGAAAGTAGACTGATGCTTGCTTAGGATTAGGAGGGTTGGAGGGAAATGGGAAGAGACTCCAAATGGGTGATGGACTTCTTGGTGGGATGATGAAAATGCTCTGAAATTAGATAGTGGTGTTGGTTGCACAACTCTGTGAATATACTAAAAACCATTGATTTGTACATATTAAATGGGTGAAATGTTGGTATGTGAAATGCATGGTATTATGTGAATTATATATCTAAAAGCGGTTATAAAAAAACTAAAGATAACAATCAAAACTATTAGAAGGAAGCATGAGAGAAAACTTTTTGTAATTTTTCAGCAAGGAAGCCCTTTCTAAGCAAGACAGGAAAACTTTAGGTTATGCTGTATAAGGCTGACTTGACAATCAATAACTAAACTTTTTTTCTTTTTTTTTGCGGTACGTGGGCCTCTCACTGTTGTGGCCTCTCCCATTGCGGAGCACAGGCTCCGGACGCGCAGGCTCAGCGGCCATGGCTCACGGGACCAGCCTCTCCGCGGCATGTGGGATCTTCCCAGACCGGGGCACGAACCCGTGTCCCCTGCATCGGTAGGTGGACTCTCAACCACTGCGCCACCAGGGAAGCCCAATAACTAAACATTTTTAAGTGAAAAATCCCCTGAATAAGATTATATGTTTATAAGGTATAGATTGAAAGGAAATATCTGCAATAAAAAAAGGTAATATCCATTACACACAAAGTGCTCCTATAAATAAATACGAAAAATATAAAGAGTTCAATAGAAGATGAGGCAAATATATATATCAACAGGCAATTCACAGAAGAAAACAAAATGGCCACATAAACATTAGAAAAGATTCTCAACCTCACTAGTAATCAGAGAATTCAAACTAAAACAAGAAGACATAGGGCTTCCCTGGTGGCATAGTGGTTAAGAGTCCGCCTGCCAATGCAGGGGACACAGGTTCGAGCCCTGGTCCGGGAAGATCCCACATGCCGTGGAGCAACTACGCCTGTGCGCCACAACTACTGAGCCTACGTGCTGCAGCTACTGAAGCCCGTGCGCCTAGAGTCCATGCTCCACAACAAGAGAAGCCACTGCAATGGGAAGCCCGCACACCACAACGAAGAGTAGCCCCCACTCACCGCAACTAGAGAAAGCCTGCACACAGCAACGAAGACCCAACACAACCAAAAATAAATAAATAAATTTATTAGAATAAAACCCCAAAAACAAGATGACATAATTTCTATTTTCTTATGAGATTTACCCAGGCTGTAAGTGCTGGTAATGGCTGGTATTGGTGAGGATGTGGTGCAAACGGGCACTTACACATATGAGATCAGTAGGAAGAATTTTGGTGGGATATTTAAATGTTTTTTTTGCCCTTTCATGAGCATGTCCACAGTTACTATTCTAAAGAAATGCAAGGCACTCATCAAAGACACTTGTACAAGAATGTTCACAGTTTTTGAAAGAGGAAAAATTTCAAGCAACCCACAGGTCCTGATAAACTATAGCCTTTCCTCTGATTATTTTGTACTGGTTAAAAAGTGAGTCAGACACATATGCTGACATGAAAAGATGGCTGTGATATATTATGAAGTAAAAAGAAGCGAGCTACACAGCAAAAACATGATCCTATTTATGTAGGAAGAAAAGATCCTGAAAATCTGTTCAAAAATACGTTTATAAATGTATGTGAAAAAATCTGCATGAATGATTAATCATTAAGCTGTTAACTGTGGCTAGTTCTCAGGAGAAAGGTCATGGTAAAGGACTATTTTCCATTTTTACTCTAAATAATTCCTTTTTAGTATTAGCCATTTTTAAGTGTATGGTTCAGTGGCATTAAGTACACTTGCGTTGCTGTGCAACCATTACCACCATCTGTCTCCAGAACTCATTTCATCTTACAAAACTGGAATTCTGTACCAATTAAACAATAACTCTCCTATGTTTGATTTTCTTTTCTTTTTTTTTTTTTTCATATTGAGGCTATACTTTACTGTATCCTTTAAAAACGATAAACTGTTAAAGATAACATGGGGGAGAAATAGAAAGATAGAGTACCTAAACAGGTTTATCACGGGTTGGTTGGCATGAGTTTGTTTTTCGTTTTGCATTAACTTTATGCACACTAGGGAAAAAGGTGACAGGGAAGGTCAAAATCCGCAGTGAGCCCGAGCCTGGCAAGCGGTGCTGCTCTTAGGCCAGTGGGACCGTGACCTGTCCACAGGCTCCCTCCTTCTCAGCATTTCTAAAGCTGCTTGGAAAGGAGGGCAAATGCAGATCCAGGGGTGTGGTTTTCAGGAGGCTGGAATAATAAGAATCTTAAGAAAGTCTGTCCTTGTTTTGTGAACTTCGACAGGTGTCACGGAAACCCTCAGGAGTTTGCCCCAGAATCCTCCAAAAACAAACTAAAATATGACACACATAAAAACATTCATGGTAGCATCATTCATAACAGCTCCAAACCAGAAACAACCCAATGTCCCTCAGCTGGAAAATGGATAAACAAGTGTATCCAAATGTGTCCATCCACACGATAGGACACCACTCCGGCAAAAACACAGATAATCTTCGAAGTCATCATGCCGAGAGTCCAGATACAAGATTACACACTGTATGATTCCATATGTGAAATTTCTAGAAAAGGCAAAACTCAAGACAGAAAGCACACCAGGTGCGGGCTGGGGCTGGGGGCAGGGACTGACCACAAATGGGTATGAGGAAACATTTTTGGGTGACACAAGTGTTTTAAAACTAGATTGTGGTGATGGTTGCACAACTGTATAAATTCACTGAAAATCACATTGTACACTTACAATGGGTAAATTTTATGGCATGTCAATTATACTGTAATCCAAAGACATGACAACTAAACAAACCACACACACAGTGCACACCAAAACCAGGCAAGCAACCCCCAACCCACTCCCCCATAGGCCCCTGCCTTTAATTCACAGCTGAAACACAAAATCTAAATAGTATGTGCGGTTGCCGAAATCTGAATTGGACTAACAAACTGTCATATTTGTCTATCTATCTATCTATCTATCAATCAATCAATCATCTATTTCTCCCTCTCTGTCTGCTGTAGGGGTTTTAGTGAGAGTAAGTTAAATCACCCTTTAAGGCTTCTCTCTCAAATGCAGTCAGTAAAGATTTAAAAAATTTAATAAGAGCTTTCTCACCTAGAAATACTTAACTCCCCTCCACCCCAAGCCAGATTAAAAAAAAACTCTTTGACAGAATATTGGTTAAACAAGAGTTGCCTGCATTTACAGACTAACATCAAGAGAAGATGCCGGGCCAGCCTGGCTCCTGCTGAGGAACCTGGATTCCTCTGCGGCATCCACAGAGCTCTGGATTTTCCTCTTTGGAGGCTTGTTCACATTCCCACTGAGGCTCTGGGACAGCACAAGGTCCTGGGTCTTCACAGGTTCATTCATTAACAGGTGTCCCAAAAGCTTTTTTCCTGAGAACTCTTTCAGTGGTTTCACCTACTCAGAAACAAATTTTTCCCTGGTGGGAACTGGCTACTGCTGCCCTCTCCTTGGCCCTCAATTTCCTTTGTCTCCTGGTTAATTGAAAATAGAAACCACCAAAGCACGTGGTTTCTGCCAACCCCACTGCTTGAATCCCTGTTTCTCCTTATCTAGTCAATTCAGTAAACCCTTCCCTCCTTCCACCAACCAACAATATAAAAAATAACAAAACCTACCTCCCATAGTTTTCATGCTCTCAGGAAAGGATTACTATTTGGATCTAATCACTCTTAAGTGATTCCCTAAAAACTTGGGTAGCAAGTTTTTTAAATTAATTAATTATTTTGGCTGTGCTGGCTCTTCATTTCTGCGCACAGGCTTTCTCTAGTTGCTGCAAGCGTGGGCTACTCTTCGTTTAGGTGCGCGGGCTTCTCATCGCGGTGGCTTCTCTTGTTGCAGAGCATGGGCTCTAGGTGTGCGGGCTTCAGTAGTTGTGACACGTGGGCTCAGTAGTTGCGGCACGCAGGCTCAGTAGTTGTGGCGCACGGGCTTAGTTGTTCTGCAGCATGTGGGATCTTCCCGGACCAGGGCTCAAACCCGTGTCCCCTGCATTGGAAGGTGGATTCTTAATCACCGGACCACCAGGGAAGTCCCCAGTTGGATAGCAAGTTTTAGTATCTTCTAGGCCTCTTATTAAAACTGATGTACCTTTTCTCTAGTGAACATTTAAAAAAATACTATAAACTACTGGAGTCACAAAAGTTTTTTTGTTTTTTTTAAATGCACACATTTTAAAATGCACTTAAATGGGGCAAAAGAGTATATAATGATGGAATTCATTTTGAATGAATTCAAAAGGGACAAAGGGTATACAATAAAAAGTCAGTCTCTTTCCCTTCCTTGTTCCCCACAAAGTGTAGTTTCTCTACCGATTGTTTTGTACCTTGTTCTTTTTCATTCAGTAATATTCCCTGAATATGCTCCCCATCAAAAGAAAGCTGATTCATTCCTCCTAATCAAAACACTATATGAATGGACCATAACGTATTTAACCAGTCCCCTATTGATGGATGTTTAGGTGGTTTCCAATTTTTCCCTAAAACAAATAATGTAATAACTGTTCTTGTGTACAGACATATCAACTCACATATTTGAGTATAACTGTGGTATAAATATCAAGGGGTGGATTTTCTGGGTCAAAGCCATGCAGAATGGTAATTCTGATAGGTATTGCCAAATTGCCTTCCATAGAGGCTAGATTAATTCATAATTTGACCTACAAGCAGTGTATGTATGAGAGAGCCTATTTCCCCATACTCTTGCTAACTCAGATAGTGCATGAAACTTTTTGATCTTTGCCAGTATAAGACCTTATAAGAGCCATTGTAGTTCCTTTTCTATGAACTATGTGTTCACAGCCTTTGCTTATTAGTCTACTGGGTTGTTGGTATTTTATTATCGATTTGGAAGAGCTCTTGATGTATTAGAGACTGGCCTTTTGTTTGTAGTATGTGTTGCAATGACTTTTTTAAACTTCATTTACAGTTTTTTTGTCATGCATAAAATTTTCATTTTTTTAATTAAAATGTACCAATCTTTTATTTATGGATTCTGGATTTTGCATTTTTAAAGTATATCATATTTGAAATGTATTCTAGTACTTTCATACATCTGAGATTTTAATCAGTGCCTGTTGCCTCAGCTCTATAGCTTGCTTGTATCTCTCCTCTGAAAGCCAGAGAAGAGAAGCTCCCTGGTCCTATTATATGATTTAACTCCTAAATGTAGGGTACCTTGTATGTTTGCAGTGGTTTCATGGGTGCTATCTTTGCTCTTCTTGATTTGATTGTAGATTCTTTGAAAGCACAAACTCTATCTTAAGTTTCTATATCCCTCTACCCAGGAGCCTTAAACTTGGTTTCATTTATAGCACTCTGTACTTTAGGAGGGCAGAGAAGGGAGGGCTGCCACAACTCTAGAGTGGTTGGGGAATCATCCTGCACCCCAAAGTCCTATCTCACCAGCTTGAGTTTTCCTGTCACCTTTGGGTTGACAGCTGCTATTTGGCTGTTAGATTCAGATACATTTTGTTCATAGGCTATGGACACAGAACTCCTTACCAATTAAGCAAGCAGGGGCTGGAGGCAAAGAGCCTAGGACAACAGCCCTAGTAACATTTGCCTTCCGGGTTCTTGTCCCCTTCTGGAAGAATGATTCCTTTTAATCTTCCACTTTTTAGACAACACATTTTTAACACTGCCCCTCCATGTTTGATATTTATGCTGATGATCTGCCATGTCTGAATTCCTTGACTGTGATGTCACTTACATGTTCCTGACTATTATTTTAAGCAGTAGATGACTGAGCTTACTTTCAACATTGAGCTCAATTGCCAAAGCAAGGGTTTTAATGGGGAATCTCTTGGCAAGGAAATTGATAGGAGGGTCTCCAAGGACCAGCTGATCCCATCCTGGAGGAGGCGACTAGGAAAGTCTGACTCTCCCAGCATCCTTGCAGCACGTAGGGGTTGAGGGTAAAGGAAATATCAGAAGTGCTCCATAACTCCAAGGAGTTTGAAGTTTATTTCTAGAGAAAATCCATGAATGTGGTACAATTAGAGGTGTGAGTCCTGAAATTATACTCAGTTGTGGCTCAGAGAAGAGATGGGCCAGTGTGACCAAGAGTAGAGAAAAGCTCCTTTCTGGAAGGAATAAGACCGGAATGTGATCTTAGGGCAGGGTTTCTGAATCTGCGATTCTTGGATTTGGGAGTCTAAATCAGGTGGTCCATAAGCCTGGATTAGAAAAAACTACACCTCCATTTGTACCGGCTTTTAATGGAAATTTAGCATTTCCTTCCATGGTGAATCTAGGCCACAAACCACAGTACTACAGAGCACTTGTGACTTCATGACTACCAGAATCACAGATTTTTCATATTGCATCACAGTTGCTATTTTCAAACAATGCTCACATTCATCATCACTTTGATATCAACTAATTAAACAGATATGTTACTTATATCCATTTTGAAAAATATTTTGGTTACTATAGTTCAATATAGTTCCATTTTGTAATCCTATGTATTTTATTTCATAAATTTGAAAACGTTATTCTAACGTCCAGCAGTTTTGGGCCCTCAACTTCTATTTTAGTTCTTGGCACATGGTAGTTGTTCGATAAATAATTGAATAAATAAAACAACAGGGGCACAAGGCTGAAGAGATAAGTTGGGGCCACATTCCTGACTTAGCAATTAGAAAATGCATAAGTATGTTTTATTTATGTGTTATCTAGTTTCAGAAAAAAATTTAAGGCAGTTTATTAGAATAGATAGCATACAACAAGTTAGATTAAGTTACCTAGGAACTAGGCAAGGAAAGAGTAAAGCTGAGTCAGGAATGAGGCTAAAAAATGATGTTACAGAAAGTGTAAAGATTTGATTCTAGAAGGCAACACAAAAAGGAAAACCTGAATAATTGTATAATTCACACTGCCCTTAAGAAAATCAAAACAATTGGTTAAGAGAAGCCATAACAGTAATTTCTCCTGAAGATTTTATCAAAGAAGAGCCAAAGTTTGCTTTCTTACCATGATTCACTGGAAGTGATGTACTCCAGATGCAAGTTAGGCCCATGGGCAGTAAGTTGGATCTCAATCAAAGACTGAGCAAGAGCTCCACAGAAACAAGGAAGAGGGCTTATTTTGAAGCAGATGCCAGTTAGGTAAGCAGTGGGAGTCCAGATGGGCCTCTGGAGACCAGACAAAATGAGGACCAAGCAGAAGACAGTGACACAAGAGGCGGAAACACTGCCGTGGATGAGGAAGGAACGGGTGCAGAAAAGGTGACCCGAGGCAGGCCCCTTGAACAAGTGCCCGGTGATAATTGAAGAATAGCAGTCAGCTCGGAACTGGGATGGGAAGGATACCATCATGCTGTGCACTCAGAGGACTGGTGACCCAGTGTGTGTTTTCTACTTTGGGCCACTTTAAGTGCCGATTCACAACTCTACAAAAGGGAGAATTGGGACAAGGAAGGGGCAGATGTTCAGAGGACTTATTTCACCATTCAGCTGTCCTAGGAAACTTCAGGTGGGAGATGTGCACTTAAAATGAGAGTTGGAAACCAGCTGGGGGTCTTTATTTATCCAGATAATCCCTCTGTCTCATCACCCAAGACTCATTCAGCACCGCAGTGGGGAGCCAGGTGTGTGCTATCATGAGGTCCTGGCTTCTTTGCCAAAACCCCTTCCCTTTTAACCTGGGCCTTGACAACTCCCTCCTTCCTAAGCATGAAGGGCTCCAACTCTGTGAGTCACTCTCTTTTTGTTCCTGCTTCACCGTGAATGGAGAGGGACAGCACATGCCTTAGAGACTCCCCTAACTCAGGGGTAGCCTACCATGCTCGCTAGAGACAAACAGATGAAAATCCAGAGACCAGTATACATTTATTGGTCTAACCCTACAGAGCTAAACAGAAGGTTACATAAATTAATCCTAATTTTGAAAACTAAATAACTCGATTTTACACTTTCATGCATTCACATTAAAAAAAAAAGGGAGAGACAGAATACAGAAAAAGTATCTTACTTTGGGATTCAAGTCAAAGAAAGTGTAGTATTTGAATCGTAACAGCAGCTGCTCATCCTCCTGGATGCCTTGCTCCATAAGGGAACGTGAGGAGTCTAGCCAACTGGAAAACAACAGGATGAGTTTTAAAAGTCAATCAATTTTACATACATAATTATAGTATTATACAATGTGTTTTTATATACATATACATGTATATCTACATGTATATGTGTGTATATATACACCCTTGGACAAAGTCCGGGTTAGTAATATAACCAAAACTCAGTAAGGGAGATGACTTGATAATAGCTTATATCTCCATTTTATCATACAGCTTTCCAAGTGCTTTTTTGTATGTATATATTTTCTCACTGACACTTTAAAGTAACCAACTGAAGGAGCCAGGGCAGTTCTTATTTTTATTTTTTTTTTGAGTTAATTTTTTTACAATTTAATTTAATTTATTTTGGCTGCACCAGGTCTTAGTTGCGGCATGTGGGATCTTTAGTGGTGGCATGTGGACTCAGTTGCAGCAGGCGGGATATTTAGTTGTGGCATGCGGGCTCTTAGTGGCAGCATGCGGGATCTAGTTCCCTGACCAGGGATTGAACCCGGGCTCCCTGCATTGGGAGCACAGAGTCTCACCCACTGGACCACCAGGGAAGTCCCCCAGGGCAGTTCTTATTTTCTCAGTTTTACGGATGAGGAAAATGAGCCTCAGCAACATTAAGTGATATGTTCAAGGTCACATGCCTCGTGGTGGAGCCAGAATTAGAATCTGCGCTTGGTGACTATTGCATGTACTTGTTCTGCATGTATTTGCTGACTGCTGACCACTTCTACACTAGGTGGTCCAACCCAGAACTGACTCTATCTTACAGAAAGTTCTATGTAGAACTTTCTGTAACGATGGAAATATTCTATATTGCCCTGCCCAACTGAGTAGTCACTAGCCACATGTGGTTACTGAAGGTTTAAATGTGGCTAGTGCCACATTTTAATTTTAATTAAATTCAAACATAAATGTAAATGTCCATATGCGGCTAGTGACTCCTGTACTGGGTAGCACAATTCTAGTGTTTGAAAAATAAATACTGGCAATGGTGAGGTGTGATGAAAAGTTAACAACAAAACAAGGTGGGAATGAAGGGCATCCAATACCACTGAAGGAAAATGGTTTGAACTTCTATCAAGTATTTTATATATGTTTATATATATTGATTATATATATTCATATATGTAATATTCTATTACATATTATATATTCCCTTTTGGGAGAATAAGAATAACCAAGATGCAGTCTCCAACCTAAAGGAATTGACAGTCCTGTGGGGTAACCAAGGCTTATACTAAAGGAACAAGGTAACACTGGAGCCAAAGAACAGAACTCAAGGGAAGTGACTGATCTTGAATGGTGACATCTCAGAAGGAGACTGTATGTGGCTGGGCTTTAAAGGACAAACAGGGACAGGCTGGTAGAGGAGGAGGGAAGGAGAGGGTTCTGGAGCAGGGGAAAAGCTGGAGGTGAGGCGGTGACACAAGAGTGAGCATGCACGTGGGGGGATGGGGTGCATGACAGCACAGCAGGACGGACAGATGGATATCTTCGGGACCAGATCTCACAGGGAGTGGAATGCTGTTAACAAACTTGACTTGACTTGGTGGACAACAGGGAGTGAAATAGATGGTGGTTTGAGAAATAAATTGTGTTTTCTGAGACCACTTCATACAAAAGCTGAAGGACTCACTTGTTGGATCACAGAATGGAGGAGTGCTCTACGAAAGACAGTGAGGTCACCTTGGGTCTCCCCTGCTGCTCCATGGGGACCAACCCACTTATAAGCTGTTCTACATTCCATAAAATACACTTTGCACACGTGTACGGTCAAAGAATTAGTATTCACATACAGTAAACCGTTGAATTAACCCAGTGAGTAAATGTTGTTACACTTTAAATGTATTGAAATGATGAAAGGCTGCATTTTTCCCTTTTGTTGCTAAAATCAGCACTGACTTTTGTGAATAGTATACAATCCCTAGGTATGCTAACTTAAAAATGAAACACCCCTTCCCCCATCCCTGCAGCATCTCTCTTACTATATCAACATCAGTTCACAGAGACGCAAAACAAAGTCATGTCCTTACCCTGCGTTAAGCTTGGCTTTGTCAACCAGAGACCGAGGCTGGTACATGTCAGCAAGAGCTTCTGGTGACTGAGGGGGCTGGCTGAATGCGAGGATACTGCAGTTTTGTTCAGTCAAAGGGCTGTCACTGAACCAAGTCATTGTGGATGACGCTGGCGTTCCGTTGATGGGGTCATATGTGGGGGTCATGGTTCTACTGTATAAGCCAGGACTTACTGCAAAGCAAAGAAGAGAATGAACTAGGATATGAGATTTGGGGTAGGAATCTTTAGAAAAATAATTACCAATATTGCTTGTACTAAAATGGATTTTGAAGTTAAATGTTTGTTAACATTGAAAATAATCAGATAAGTCATGAGTGATGGGGAGAGAAGTTAAACACAGGTAAAACTCCTGTCTGAATATTTAGCTCCTGGGAAGCTTGGGAACTCATAGGCTGTAAAAATTTCCAAAATCAACCCAGACAGATGTGGGACTATCTCCTTCTCAATAATTCAAAATTCTCCTATTTCAGTAGTGAGTTCTGGCACTATTAGAAAACTGGAGCTCTCGCAGAATGCATGAATACACTATATTTTTTTGACAAATCCCCTAAACAAATCACAGTATTTAAAATTTTAAGAAACCAGCTAGTTGACGGTTTATAAATCATCTGACTCTATTTTGCATAAGGAAAGCATAAATAATCCTTTTCATTCTTTTCATTGGAATATACTATGCAAGAAGCCCTCAGAGTTGCAAGCAAGCTAGAGATTAATTCTTTTTTCTTTTTTTTACATCTTTATTGGAGTATAATTGCTTTACAATGGTGTGTTAGTTTCTGCTTTATAACAAAAGGAATCAGTTATATATATATATATGCTCCCATATCTCCCCCCTCTTGCGTCACCCACCCTCCCACCCTCCTTATCCCACCCATACAGGTGGTCACAAAGCACCGAGCTGATCTCCATGTGCTATGCGGCTGCTTCCCACTAGCTATCTATTTTACGTTTGGTAGTGTATATATGTCCATGCCTCTCTCACTTTGTCACAGCTTACCCTTCCCCTCCGCATATCCTCAAGTCCATTCTCTAGTAGGTCTGTGTCTTTATTCCCGTCTTACCCCTAGGTTCTTCATGACATTTTTTTTGCTTAGATTCCATATATATGTGTTAGCATATGATATTTGTCTTTCTCTTTATGACTTATTTCACTCTGTATGACAGACTCTAGGTCCATCCACCTCACTACAAATAACTCAATTTCGTTTCTTTTTATGGCTGAGTAATATTCCATTGTATATATGTGCCACATCTTCTTTATCCATTCATCCGATGATGGACACTTAGGTTGTTTCCATCTCCTGGCTATTGTAAATAGAGCTGCAATGAACATTTTGCTACATGACTCTTTTTGAATTATGGTTTTCTCAGGGTGTATCCCCAGTAGTGGGATTGCTGGGTCATATGGTAGTTCTATTTGTAGTTTTTTGAGGAACCTCCATACTGTGCTTCATAGTGGCTGTACCAATTCACATTCCCACCAGCAGTGCAAGAGTGTTCCCTTTTCTCCACACCCTCTCCAGCATTTATTATTTCTAGATTTTTTGATGATGGCCATTCTGACCGGTGTGAGATGATATCTCATTGTAGTTTTGATTTGCATTTCTCTAATGATTAATGATGTTGAGCATTCATTCATGTGTTTGTTGGCCATCTGTGTGTCTTTGGAGAAATGTCTATTTAGGTCTTCTGCCCATTTTTGGATTGGGTTGTTTGTTTTTTTTTTATTGATCTGCATGAGCTGCTTGTAAATTTTGGAGATTAATCCTTTGTCAGTTGCTTCATTTGCAAATATTTTCTCCCATTCTGAGGGTTGTCTTTTGGTCTTGTTTATGGTTTCCTTTGCTGTGCAAAAGCTTTTAAGTTTCATTAGGTCCCATTTGTTTATCTTTGTTTTTATTTCCATTTCTCTAGGAGGTGGGTCAAAAAGGATCTTGCTGTGATTTATGTCATAGAGTGTTCTGCCGATGTTTTCCTCTAAGAGTTTGATACTTTCTGGCCTTACATTTAGGTCTTTAATCCATTTTAAACTTATTTTTGTGTATGGTGTTAGGGATTGTTCTAATCTCATACTTTTACATATACTTGTCCAGTTTCCCTATCACCACTTATTGAAGAGGTTGTCCTTTCTCCACTGTGCATTCCTGCCTACTTTATCAAAGATAAGGTGACAATATGTGCGTGGGTTTATCTCTGGGCATTCTATCCTGTTCCATTGATTCTATATTTCTGTTTTTGTGCCAACACCATACTGTCTTGATTACTGTAGCTTTGTAGTATAGCCTGACATCAGGGAGCCTGATTCCTCCAGCTCCGTTTTTCGTTCTCAAGATTGCTTTGGCTATTCAGGGTCTTTTGTGTTTCCATACAAATTGTGAATTTTTTTGCTCTAGTTCTGTGAAAAATGCCAGTGGTAGTTTGATAGGGATTTCATTGAATCTGTAGATTACTTTGGGTAGTAGAGTCATTTTCACAATGTTGATTCTTCCAATCCAAGAACATGGTATATCTCTCCATCTATTTGTATCACCTTTAATTTATTTCATCAGTGTCTTATAATTTTCTGCATACAGGTCTGTTGTCTTCATAGGTAGGTTTATTCCTAGATATTTTATTCTTTTTGTTGCAATGGTAAATGGGAGTGTTTTTTTGATTTCGCTTTCAGATTTTTCATCATTAGTGTATAGGAATGTCAGAGATTTCTGTGCATTAATTTTGTATCCTGCTACTTTACCAAATTCATTGATGAGCTCTAGTAGTTTTCTGGTAGCATCTTTAGGATTCTCTATGTATAGTATCATGTCATTTGCAAACAGTGACAGCTTTACTTCTTCATTTCTGTTTTGGATTCCTTTTATTTCCTTTTCTTCTCTGATTGCTATGGGTAAAACTTCCAAAACTATGTTGAATAAGACTGGTGAGAGTGAGTTACATTGTCTTGTTCCTGATCTTAGTGGAAATGCTTTCAGTTTTTCACCATTGAGGACAATGTTGGCTGTGGGTTTGTCATATATGACCTTTATTATGTTGAGGAAAGTTCCCTCTATGCCTACATTCTGCAGGGTTTTTATCATAAATGTGTGATGAATTTTGCCAAAAGCTTTCTCTGCGTCTATTGAGATGATCATATGGTTTTCTCCTTCAATTTGTTAATATGGTGTATCACGTTGATTGATTTGCGTATATTGAAGAATCCTTGCATTCCTGGAATTAACCCCACTTAATCATGGTGTATGATCCTTTTAATGTGCTGTTGGATTCTGTTTGCTAGTATTTTCTTGAGGATTTTTGCATCTATGTTCATCAGTGATATTGGCCTGTAGTTTTCTTTCTTTGTGACATCTTTGTCTGGTTTTGGTATCAGGGTGATAGTGGCCTCATAGAATGAGTTAGGGAGTGTTCCTCCCTCTGCTATATTTTGGAAGAGTTTGAGAAGGATAGATGTTAGCTCTTCTCTAAATGTTTGATAGAATTTGCCTGTGAAGTGATCTGGTCCTGGGCTTTTATTTTTTGGAAGATTTTTAATCACAGTTTCAATTTCAGTGCTTGTGATTGGTCTGTTCATATTTTCTATTTCTTCTGGATTCAGTGTTGGCACGTTGTGCATTTCTAAGTATTTGTCCATTTCGTCTGGGTTGTCCATTTTATTGGCATAGACTTGCTTGTAGTAATCTCTCATGATCTTTTGTATTTCTTCAGTGTCACTTGTTATTTCTTTTTCATTTCTAATTCTATTGATTTGAGTCTTCTCCATTTTTTTCCTTGAAGAGTGTGGCTAATAGTTTATCAATTTTGTTTATCTTCTCAAAGAACCAGGTTTTAGTTTTATTGATCTTTGCTATCATTTCCTTCATTTCTTTCTCATTTATTTCTGATCTGATTTTTATGATTTCTTTCCTTCTGCTAACTGTGGGGGTTTTTTGTTCTTATTTCTCTAATTGCTTTAGGTGCAAGGTTAGGTTGTTTATTCGAGATATTTTCTGTTTCTTAAGGTAGGATTGGATTGCTATAAACTTCCTTCTTAGAACTGCTTTTGCTGCATCCCATAGGTTTTGGGTCGTCGTGTCTCCACTGTCATTTGTTTCTAGGTATTTTTTGATTTCCTCTTTGATTTCTTCAGTGATCACTTCATTATTGAGTAGTGTATTGTTTAGCCTCCATATGTTTGTATTTTTTACAGATCTTTTCCTGTAATTGATATCTAGTCTCATAGCATTGTGGTCAGAAAACATACCAGATACGATTTCAATTTTCTTAAATTTACCAAGGCTTGATTTGTGACCCAAGATATGATGTATTCTGTAGAATGATCCATAAGCACTTGAGAAAAACGTGTATTCTGTTGTTTTTGGATGGAATGTCCTATAGATATCAATTAAGTCCATCTTGTTTAATGTATCATTTAAAGCTTGTGTTTCCTTATTTATTTTCACTTTGGATGATCTGTCCATTGGTGAAAGTGGGGTGTTAAAGTCCCCTACTATGAATGTGTTACTGTCGATTTCCCCTTTTATGGCTGTTAGTATTTGCCTTATGTACTGAGATGCTCCTATGTTGGGTGCATAAATATTTACAATTGTTATATCTTCTTCGTGGATCGATCCCTTGATCATTATGTGCTGTCGTTCTTTGTCTCTTGTAATAGTCTTTATTTTAAAGTCTATTTTGTCTGATATGAGAATTGCTACTCCAGCTTTCTTTTGGTTTCCATTTGCATGGAATATCTTTTTCCATCCCCTCACTTTCAGTCTGTATGTGTCCCTAGGTCTGAAGTGGGTCTCTTGTAGACAGCATATATATGGGTCTTGTTCTTGTACCCATTCAGCCAGTCTGTGTCTTTTGGTGGGAACATTTAATCCATTTACATTTATGGTAATTATCAATATGTATGTTCCTATTCTCATTTTCTTAATTGTTTTGGGTTCATTAATGTAGGTCTTTTCCTTCTCTTGTGTTTCTTGCCTAGAGAAGTTCCTTTAGCATTTGTTGTAATGCTGGTTTGGTGGTGCTGAACTCTCTTAGCTTTTGCTTGTCTGTAAAGGTTTTAATTTCTCCATCAAATCTGAATGAGATCCTTGCTGGGTAGAGTAATCTTGGTTGTAGGTTTTTCTCCTACATCACTTTAAATATGTCCTACCAGTCCCTTCTGGCTTGCAGAGTTTCTGCTGAAAAATCAGCTGTTAACCTTATGGGGATTCCCTTGTGTGTTATTTGTTGCTTTTCCCTTGCTGCTTTTAATATGTCTTCTTTGTATTTAATTTTTGACAGTTTGATTAATATGTGTCTTGGTGTGTTTCTCCTTGGATTTATCCCGTATGGGACTCTCTGTGCTTTCTGGACTTGATTAACTATTTCCTTTCCCATATTAGGGAAGTTTTCAACTGTAATCTCTTCAAATATTTTCTCAGTCCTTTCTTTTTCTCTTCTTCTTCTGGAACCCCTATAATTCGAATGTTGGTGCATTTAATGTTTCCCAGAGGTCTCTGAGACTGTTCTCTGTTCTTTTTATTCTATTTGCTTTATTTGGCTCTGCAGTAGTTATTTCCACTATTTTATCTTCCAGGTCACTTATCCGTTCTTCTGCCTCAGTTATTCTGCTATTGATCCCTTCTAGAGTATTTTTCATTTCATTTATTGTGTTGTTCATCATTGCTTATTTCCTCTTTAGTTCTTCTAATTCCTTGTTAAATGTTTCTTGCATTTTCTCTATTCTATTTCCAAGATTTTGGATCATATTTACTATCATTATTCTGAATTCTTTTTCAGGTAGACTGCCTATTTCCTCTTCATTTGTTCAGTCTGGTGGGTTTTATCTTGCTCCTTCATCTGCTGTGTGATTTTCTGTCTTCTCATTTTGCTTATCTTACTGTATTTGGGGTCTCCTTTTTGCAGGCTGCAGGTTCATAGTTCCCGTTGTTTTTGGTGTTTGTCCCCAGTGGCTAAAGTGGGTTCAGTGTGTTGTGTAGGCTTCCTGGTGGAGGGGACTAGTGCCTGTGTTCTGGTGGATGAGCCTTGATCTTGTCTTTCTGGTGGGCAGGTCCATGTCTGGGGGTGTTTTTTGGGGTGTCTGTGGACTTACTATGAGTTTAGGCAGCCTCTCTGCTAATGGGTGGGGTTGTGGTCCTGTCTCGCTAGTTGTTTGGCATAGGGTATACAGCACTGTAGCTTGCTGGTTGTTGAATGAAGCTGGGTGTTGGTGTTGAGATGGAGATCCCGGGGAGATTTTTGCCATTTGATATTATGTGGAGCTGGGAGGTCTCATGTGGACTAGTGTCCCGAAGTTGGCTCTCCCTCCTTAGAGGCACAGCACTGACTCCTGGCTGCAGCATCAAGAGCCTTTCATCCACATGGCTCAGAATAAAAGGGAGAAAAATTAGAAAGAAAGAAAGAAAGAAAGAAAGAAAGAAAGAAAGAAAGAAAGAAAGAAAGAAAGAAAGAAAGAAAGAAAAAGAAAGAAAGGAAGAAAGAAAGAAAGAAAGATAGTAAAATAAAATAAAGTAAGATAAAATAAAATAAGGGCTTCCTTGGTAGTGCAGTGGTTGAGAGTCTGCCTGTCGATGCAGGGGACATGGGTTCATGCCCCAGTCTGGGAAGATCCCACATGCCGCAGAGCGGCTGGGTCCCTGAGCCATGGCTGCTGAGCCTGCGCATCTGGAGCCTGTGCTCCGCAACGGGAGAGGCCACAACAGTGAGAGGTGGGCATACCGCAAAAAAAAAAAAAAAAGTTATTAAAATGAAAAATAATTATTAAGAAAAAAAATTTTTTTAAAAGTACCAAAACAACAACAACAACAAAACTAAGGAACTATAGAACCCTAGGACAAATGGTAAAAGCAAAGCTATAGAGACAAAATCTTACACAGAAGAATACACATACACACTCGTAAAAAGAGGAAAAGGGGAAAAAATAATAAATCTGGCTCTCAAAGTCCACCTCCTCAATTTGGGATGATTCGTTGCCTATTCTTGTATTCCACAGATGCAGGGTACATCAAGTTGATTGTGGAGATTTAATACGCTACTCCTGAGGCTGCTAGGAGAGATTTCCCTTTCTCTTCTTTGTTCGCACAGCTCCCAGGGGCTCAGCTTTGGATTTGGCCCTGCCTCTGTGTGTAGGTCACCGAAGGTTGTCTGTTCTTCACTCAGACAAGACGGGGTTAAAGGAGCAGCTGACTCGGGGCCTCTTGACTCACTCAGGCCGGGAGGAGGGAGGGGTACGATGCAGGGCGAGCCTGCAGCGGCAGAGGAGGGTGGGATGTTGCACCAGCCTGAGGCGTGCCGTGCGTTCTCCCAGGGAAGTTGTCCCTGGATCCTGGGACCCTGGCAGTGGCGGGCTGCACAGGCTCTCCAGAAGGGAGGTGTGGATAGTGACCTGTGCTCGCAGAGGCTTCTTGGTGGCGGCAGCAGCAGCCTTAGCAACTCATGCCTGTCTGTTAGCCGCGGCTCGCACCCGTCTCTGGAACTCCTTTAAGCAGTGCTCTTAATCCCCTCTCCTCGCGCACCAGGAAACAAAGAGGGAAGAAAAAGTCTCTTGACTCTTTGGCAGGTCCAGACTTTTCCCGGACTCCCTCCCGGCTAGCAGTGGTGCACTACTAACCCCCTGCAGGCTGTGTTCATTCTGCAAACCCCAGTTCTCTCCCTGCGCTCCAACCGAAGCCTGGGCCTCAGCTCCCAGCCTTGCCCGCCCCGGCGGGTGAGCAGACAAAACTCTCGGGCTGGTGAGTGCCGGTTGGCACTGATCCTCTGCGTGGGAATCTCTCCACTTTGCCCTCCACCCCCCAGTTGCTGTGCTCTGCTCTGCGGCTCCGAAGCTTCCCCCCTCCGCCACCTGCAGTCTCTGCCAGCGAAGGGGCTTCCTCGTGTGTGGAAACCTTTCCTCCTTCACAGGTCCCTCCCACTGGTGCAGGTCCCGTCCCAATTCTTTTCTCTCTGTTTTTTCTTTTTTCTTTTGCCCTACCCAGGTACGGGGAGAGTTTCTTGCCTTTTGGGAGGTGAGGTCTTCTGCCAGCGTTCAGTAGGTGTTCTGTAAGAGTTGTTCCACGTGTAGATGTATTTCTGGTGTATCTGTGGGGAGGAAGGTGATCTCCGCGTCTTACTCTTCCGCCATCTTCCTCCGACCGAGATTAATTCTTATATATAGGCATATCTTATTTTATTGTGCTTCGCAGATACTGGTTTTTTGTTTTTTTAGAAATTAAAGGTTTGTGGCAACTGTGTGTTGAGCAAGTCTATTGGCACCATTTTTCCAATGGCATTTGCTCACTTCGTGTCTCTGTGTCATATTTTGGTAATTCTAATATTTTAAGCTTTTCCATTATTATTATATTTGTCATGGGGGTCAGTGATCTTTGATGTTACTGTTATGACTTGCTGAAGGCTCAGATTATGTTAGCATTTTTATAAATAAAGTATTTTTTAATTAAGGTATGTACATTTTTTTTAAAGACATAATGCTATTGCACACTTAATAGTAACAGTAGAGTGTAAACTTTTAGCTTTTTTTTTTTGCATACGCGGGCCTCTCACTGTTGTGGCCTGTCCTGCTGCAGAGCAGAGGCTCTGGACGCGCAGGCTCAGCGGCCATGGCTCACGGGCCCAGCTGCTCCACAGCATGTGGGATCTTCCTGGACCGGGGCATGAACCCGTGTCCCCTGCATCAGCAGGCAGACTCTCAACCACTGCACCACCAGGGAAGCCCTAGAGTGTAAACTTTTATATGAGCTGGGAAACAAAAAAAATTCGTGTGACTTTCTTTATTGCTGTGGTCTGCAATAGCTCTGATGTACGACTGTAAAAATAAAAGGATGATGCCTTTACAGAATTTTTACTGCGCCTCCTGTTACACGCCCAACTCAAAATTTAAATTGAGTTCAGGAAAGAGTGATATGAAGGTAGGATCAGGAAGAGAAGTATATCTGAGTGATCTAACAAATTTCCTTTACTCCCCAAATTCATGGCCAATTCTACTAAAGTTTTACATTCATCCGTGACCTAATACATACAATTAAAATAATGAGCCATACAACATACCTTGTCAAAAAATTTCTGTTAGTTCTAAAATTAGTTGGATATTCTATCCTCATCACTGGAATCTTCAATTTTAGTCCTTCTTTGTTTGGGGGAGAGAAGAAAGGTGACCAGAGGGGAGGAGAGTTCTTGGGACTTAAGAATTTAAGAAATGCTTGGATTTAATAATGAATTAAAACAACAAAACACCTATCATAAATCTTACCTGGCGGACCCGAATTTGTTGGAGAACACTCCAGGCTTAAAATATCTTCAATTATGGGCTCCTTATTATTTTTTTCTTTTCTTTTTTTCTTTTTAAAATATTCACCAGAAGGCTTTAACAAGGAAACTTCTTCTGCTCTTCTAATATCTAAAAAATATATAAAAAAGAAAGAAGACATGCAAAAAGTAAAAAGAAAATTCCTTCTAAGACTCAAGAGTCATGTTGGGCATCTGAAACCATTTCTCAGGAAATTCCTGAGAGATAAATGGAACTAAATCGCATTCCTTTTGAAGAAATTGAAGGGGATAAGTGACTCCCAAAATGGGTGTGTGTGGGGGTCAGATAGTGGAGAGAGATTCAGTCTAGGAAAATTTCTAATTTGTTTTTTAATCTACTGTGAAAATATTTCAAACATATCCAATGTGAAGGGAATAGTATAGTGGCTCCTTCCTGTGATCATCACTCTGCTTAAACTGCTCTCAGCATTTCGCTATGCTTGTGTCATCTATTGACTACGTTTTCCCCTCCCTCCTTGCTTCTTTCCTTCCTCCTTCCCTTCCTTCCTTTTCTGTTTTTAGGTTTTTAAGCAACAACAAAAGACCCCATCTTTTTTCTTTATGGAACAGCGGTCTTCAGAGCCTTTCTCTGCCCAACAGCTACTTTCATCCCCGAGGCAGACATGGTAGGTGCCCCGCCCACCCCTTGGCCATCACCATTTCAGTGAGCTCTGACCCCCTTCCAATGGCAGCTAGGATGTGTCTCTCTATCCAAGGGCTTGCTCTGGATGCCAGAGTCCACACTGCTCAGATACAGATGCAACTGGCCACATGAGTTCAGTGAATTAATGCTCCCCAAGATCAGCCCTTGATGACTCAATGACTGATGAGAATGGTGTATTAACACCCCAGTTCCCTTGCCCCTTGGGTGGCACAGCCCCAAGACATGTCCACACTGCCTCCCAGAGGTCCCCAGTTGCCCAAAGTGTGACTTGATCAGTGATACTTGCTCATTAGTGGCCTTCTCTTCCCAGTCTCAGTTTCCCACTCCCAGCCAGTATTTCCTGGCATCACCTTCCAAATAAATAATATTTGTACTTGAATTCTTATCTCAGGTCTGCTTCTGGAGTACTCAAACTAAGAAGATAGTCCCCATTTTCCTCCATTAATCAAATATACTTATAACTGCCATTTCCAATCAGCACTGATAACTTTATAAACACACTGCGCTGCTAGGATCCTAGGTAAAAGCCAAGGAATGTGGATGTTAGAGTTTCTGGGCAGCTTTCCTGGAGGTAAATGCACTGATTCCATGGTCCTCCTACCTCTTAGTTCAAACACTGCTTGGTGCTGAGGCTGAGGCTGGCAACTGGGCTCGATTCCCTCCCTTTAACCAAGCCTGACTGTCAGGTTGCAACACACACCTGTGACCATTCCAAATGCATAATTTATGCACAAAACCCGGAAATGAATCAAAATTTCCAGTGGAAGCTTTACAAACAAACAAAACAAAACAAAACACCGATATCTCCAAGCTCAAGATTTGTGTCTTGTCTTTTCTTCGAGGGAAAAAATCATCCTATTGCTAAATTTGATTTAGTTTCAATTGGTCACATATAAAAAGTGATTATTAGGGAATTCCCTGGTGGTCCAGTGGTTAGGACTCGGCCCTTTCACTGCTGTGGACTGCGTTCAATCTCTGGTTGGGGAACTGAGATCCCACAAGCCATGTGACATGGTCAAAAAGAAAAAAAAAAAAGGGTTTATTAGAAATGCCAAGTTGAGTCCTTTAGAACTACCATGAAGGTGTAATCTGGAAAAGAAAAGAATGTATGAATGTTTCTGTTTATTTCAAAACTTCCAAGTTTTCGGCCTCAGCTACAATGTGTGCTTCCAGTCCACTGTGGTGTGTGAAATGTAGAATTTTATTTACTCATTTACTCTGTTTTCAAATTTTCTTTAGAATATTACTGAAAGCAAGGTGCCCTGTGCTTGTCATTTGCTCACCATGCATCAGGGACAATTCTGGAACTTATGTTTTGTAATGGAAGCTTCCATTCATTTGCTCAGTCAACAACCAGTTACTGGAGTTGAGGAAGATGGCGGAAGAATAAGACGCAGAGATCACCTTCCTCCCCACAGATACATCAGAAATACATCTACACGTGGAACTGCTCCTATTGAACACTGGCAGAAGACTTCAGACCTCCCAAAAGGCAAGGAACTCCCCACTTACCTGGGTAGGGCAAAAGAAAAAACAGAGACAAAAGAATAGGGACGGGACCTGCACCAGTAGGAGGGAGCTGTGAAGAAGGAAAGGTTTCCACAAACTAGGAAGCTCCTTCACGGGCGGAGACTGCATGTGGCGGAGGGGGGAAGCTTTGGGGCCGCGGAGGAGAACGGAGCAATAGGGGTGCGGAGGACAAAATGGAGAGATTCCCGCATAGAGGGCAGGTGCCTACCAGCACTCCCCAGCCTGAGAGGCTTGTCTGCTCACCCGCGGGGACAGGCGGGGGCTGGGAGCTGAGTCTCGGGCTTCGGTCGGATCCCAGGGAGAGGACTGGGCTTGGCGGCGTGAACACAGCCTGAAGGGGATAGTGCACCACTGCTAGCAGGGAGGGAGTCCGGGAAAAAGTCTGGACCTGCCAAAGAGGCAAGAGACTTTTTCTTGCCTCTTTGTTTCCTGGTGCGCGAAGAGAGGGGATTAACAGTGCCGCTTAAAGGAGCTACAGAAACGGGCGTAAACCGTGGCTAAGAGCGCGGACCCCAGAGACGGGCATGGGACGATAAGGCTCCTGCTGCTGCCACCAAGAAGCCTTGTGAGCAAGCACAGGTCACTATCCACACCTCCCCTCCCAGGAGCCTGTGCAGCCTGCCACTGCCAGGGTCCCGTGATCCAGGGACAACTTCCCCGGGAGAATGCACAGCGCGCCTCAGGCTCGTGCAACATCATGCTGACCTCTGCTGCCGCAGGCTCGACCCGCGTCCGTACCCCTCCCTACTCCCGGCCTGAGTGAGCCAGAGCCCCCGAATCAGCTGCTCCTTTACCCTGTCCTCTCTGAGCGAAGAACAGACGCCCTCAGGTGACCTACACGCAGAGGTGGGGCCAAATCCAAAGCTGAACCCCGGAAGCTGTGCGAACAAAGACAAAGGGAAATCTCTGCCAGCAGCCTCAGGAGCAGAGGATTAAATCTCCAAAATCAACATGATGTACCCTGCATCTGTGGAATACCTGAATAGAAAATGAATCATCCCAATTAAGGTGGACTTTGGGAGCAAGATATATTATTTTTTCCCCTTTTCCTCTTTTTGTGAGTGTGTATGTGTATGCTTCTGGTGAGATTTTGTCTGTAAAACTTTACTTTCACCATTTGTCCTAGGGTTCTGTCTGTCAATTTTTTTTCACTTAAAAAATTTTTTTTCTTAATAATTATTTTTATTTTAATAACTTTATTTTATTTTATCTTACTTTTATTTTATCCTCGTTCTTTCTTTCTTCTTTTTCTCCTTTCTTTCTTTATTTTTTTTTTGCGGAACACGGGCCTCTCACTGTTGTGGCCTCTCCCGTTGTGGAGCACGGGCTCCGGACGTGCAGGCTCAGCGGCCATGGGTCACGAACCCCGCTGCTCTGTGGCATGTGGGATATTCCCGGACTGGGGCATGAAGCTGTGTACCCTGCATCGGCAGGTGGACTCTCAACCACTGCGCCACCAGGGAAGCACAGTTTTTCTCCCTTTTATCCTGAGCCGTGTGGATGAAAGGCTCTTGGTGCCCCAGCCAGGCATCAGCGCTATGCCTCTGAGATGGGAGAGCCAACTTCAGGACACTGGTCCACAAGAGACCTCCCAGCTCCACGAAATATCAAACAGTGAAAATCTCCCAGATATCTCCATCTCAACAACAAAACCCAGCTTCACTCAACGACCAGCAAGCAACAGTGTTGGACACCCTATGCCAAACAACTAGCAAGACAGGAACACAACTGCATGCATTAGCAGAGAGGCTGCCTAAAATCATAATAAGGCCACAGACACCTCAAAACACACCCCCAGATGTGGACCTGCCCACTAGAAAGACAAGATCCAGCCTCATCCACCAGAACACAGGCACTAGTCCCCTCCAGCAGGAAGCCAACACAACACACTGAACCAACCTTAGCCACTGGGGACAGACACCAAAAACAACGGGAACTACGATCCTGCAGCCTGCAAAAAGGAGACCCCAAGCACAGTAAGATAAGCAAAATGAGAAGACAGAAAATCACACACCAGATGAAGAAACAAGGTAAAAACCCATCAGACCGAACAAATGAAAAGGAAATAGGCAGTCTACCAGAAAAAGAATTCAGAATAATCATAGTAAAGATGATCCAAAATCTTGGAAATAGAATAGAGAAAATGCAAGAAACATTTAACAAGGATCTAGAAGAACTAAAGAGGAAACAAGCAACAATGAACAACACAATAAATGAAATGAAAAATACTCTAGAAGGGATCAATAGCAGAATAACTGAGGCAGAAGAACGGATAAGTGACCTGGAAGATAAAATAGTGGAAATACCTACTTCTGAGCAGAATAAAGAAAAAAGAATGAAAGAACTGAGGACAGTCTCAGAGACCTCTGAGACAACATTAAACGCACCAACATTCAAATTATAGGGTTCCCAGAAGAAGAGAAAAAGAAAGGGACTGAGAAAATATTTGAAGAGATTATAGTTGAAAACTTCCCTAATAAGGGAAAGGAAATAGTTAATCAAGTCCAGGAAGCACAGAGAGTCCCATACGGGATAAATCCAAGGAGAAACACACCAAGACACATATTAATCAAACTATCAAAAATTAACTACAAAGAAAATATATTAAGAGCAGCAAGGGAAAAACAACAAATAACACACAAGGGAATCCCCATAAGGTTGACAGCTGATCTTTTGCAGAAACTCTGCAAGCCAGGAGGGAGTGACAGGGCATATTTAAAGTGATGATGGAGAAAAAACTACAACCAAGATTACTCTACCCAGCAAGGATCTCATTCAGATTTGATGGAGCAATTAAAATTTTTACAGACAAGCAAAAGCTGAGAGAGTTCAGCACCACCAAACCAGCTTTACAATAAATGCTAAAGGAACTTCTCTAGGCAAGAAACACAAGAGAAGGAAAAGACCTACAATAACAAACCCAAAACAATTAAGAAAATGGGAACAGGAACCAACATATCAATAATTACCTTAAATGTAAATGGATTAAATGTTCCCACCAAAAGACACAGACTGGCTGAATGGGTACAAGAACAAGACCCATATATATGCTGTCTACAAGAGACCCACTTCAGACCTAGGGACACATACAGACTGAAAGTGAGAGGATGGAAAAAGATATTCCATGCAAATGGAAATCAAAAGAAAGCCGGAGTAGCAATTCTCATATCAGACAAAATAGACTTTAAAATAAAGACTATTACAAGAGACAAAGAACGGCAGTACATAATGATCAAGGGATCGATCCACGAAGAAGATATAACAATTGTAAATATTTATGCACCCAACATAGGAGCACCTAAATACATAAGGAAAATGCTAACAGCCACAAAAGGGGAAATCGACAGTAACACGATCATAGTAGGGGACTTTAACACCCCAATTTCACCAACGGACATATCATCCAAAATGAAAATAAATAAGGAAACACAAGCTTTAAATGATACATTAAACCAGATGGACTTCATTGACATTTATAGGACATTCCATCCCAAAACAGCAGAATAGACATTTTTCTCAAGTGCTCATGGAATATTCTCCAGGATAGATCATATCTTGGGTCACAAATCAAGTCTTGGTAAATTTGAGAAAATTGAAATTGTATGAAATATCTTTTCCGACCACAATGCTATGAGACTAGATATCAATTACAGGAAAAGATCTGTAAAAAATACAAACACATGGAGGTTAAACAATACACTACTT
Source organism: Globicephala melas (assembly GCF_963455315.2). NCBI lineage: Eukaryota > Metazoa > Chordata > Mammalia > Artiodactyla > Delphinidae > Globicephala > Globicephala melas. The sequence continues at coordinate 54,061,795 of NC_083328.1, read as the reverse complement.
AATAACGAAGTGATCACAGAAGAAATCCAAGAGGAAATCAAAAAATACCTAGAAATAAATGACAATGGAGACACGATGACCCAAAACCTATGGATGCAGCAAAAGCAGTTCTAAGGGGGAAGTTTATAGCAATACAATCCTACCTTAAGAAACAGGAAACATCTCAAATAAACAACCCAACCTTGCACCTAAAGAAATTAGAGAAAGAAGAACAAACAAAACCCCAAAGTTAGCAGAAGGAAAGAAATCATAAAGATCAGATCAGAAATAAATGAAAAAGAAATGAAGGAAATGATAGCAAAGATCAATAAAACTAAAAGCTGGTTCTCTGAGAAGATAACGAAAATTGATAAACCTTAGCCAGACTCATCAAGAAATAAAGGGAGAAGACTCAAATCAATAGAATTAGAAATGAAAAAGGAGAACTAACAACTGTCACTGCAGAAATACAAAAGATCATGAAACATTACTACAATCAACTATATGCCAATAAAATGGACAACCTGGAAGAAGTGGACAAATTCTTAGAAAAGCACAACCTTCCAAGACTGAATCAGGAAGAAATAGAAAATATAAACAGACCAATCACAAGCACTGAAATTGAAACTGTGATTAAAAATCTTCCAACAAACAAAAGCCCAGGACCAGATGGCTTCACAGGCGAATTCTATGAAACATTTAGAAGAGAGCTAACACCTACCCTTCTCAAACTCTTTCAAAATATAGCAGAGGGAGGAATACTGCCAAAGTCATTCTACGAGGCCACCATTACCCTGATACCGAAACCAGACAAAGATGTCACAAAGAAAGAAAACTACAGGCCAATATCACTGATGAACATAGATGCAAAAATCCTCAACAAAATACTAGCAAACAGAATCCAACAGCACATTAAAAGGATCATAGACCATAATCAAGTGGGGTTTATTCCAGGAATGCAAGGATTCTTCAATATACGCAAATCAATCAATGTGATAAACCATATTAACAAATTTAAAGAGAAAAACCATATGATCATCTCAAAAGATGCAGAGAAAACTTTCAACAAAATTCAACACCCATTTATGATAAAAACCCTGTAGAAAGTAGGCATAGTGGGAACTTTCCTCAACATAATAAAGGCCATATATAACAAACCCACAGCCAACATTGTCCTCAATGGTGAAAAACTGAAAGCATTTCCACTAAGATCAGAAACAAGACAAGGCTGCCCACTCTCACCACTCTTATTCAACATAGTTTTGGAAGTTTTAGCCACAGCAATCAAAGAAAAAGAAATAAAAGGAATCCAAATCGGAAAAGAAGAAGTAAAGCTGTCACTGTTTGCAAATGACATGACACTCTCCTTAGAGAATCCTAAAGCTCTACCAGAAAACTACTAGAGCTAATCAATGAATTGGTAAAGTAGCAGGATACAAAATTAATGCACAGAAATCTCTGGCATTCTTATACACTAATGATGAAAAATCTGAAAGTGAAATCAAGAAAGCACTCCCATTTACCATTGCAACAAAAAGAATAAAATATCTAGGAATAAGCCTATCTAAGTAGACAAGAGAACTGTATGCAGAAAATTGTAAGACACTGATGAAAGAAATTAAAGATGATACAAATAGATGGAGAGATATACCATGTTCTTGGATTGGAAAAAATCAACATTGTGAAAATGACTCAATTCCCAAAGCAATCTACAGATTCAGTGCAATCCCTGTCAAACTACCACTGACATTTTTCACAGAACTAGAACAAAAAATTTCACAATTTGTATGGAAACACAAAAGACCCCAAATAGCCAAAGCAATCTTGAGAACGAAAAATGGAGCTGGAGGAATCAGGTTTCCTGACTTCAGACTATACTACAAAGCTACAGTAATGAAGACAGTATGGTACTGGCACAAAAACAGAAATATAGATCAATGGAACAGGATAGAAAGCCCAGAGTAAACCCATGCACATATGGTCACCTTATCTCTGATAAAGGAGGCAAGAATATACAGTGGAGAAAAGACAGCCTCTTCAATAAGTGGTGCTGGGAAAACTGGACAGATACATGTAAAAGTATGAAATTAGAAGACTCCTTAACACCATACACAAAAAAAAGCTCAAAATGGATTAAAGACCTAAACGAAACTATCAAACTCTTAGAGGAAAACATGGGCAGAATGCTCTATGACATAAGTCACAGCAAGATCCTTTTTGATCCACCTCCTAGAGCAATGGAAATAAAAACAAAAATAAACAAATGGGACCTATTGAAACTTAAAAGCTTTTGCACAGCAAAGGAAACCATAAACAAGACCAAAAGACAACCCTCAGAATGGGAGAAAATATTTGCAAATGAAGCAACTGACAAAGGATTAATCTCCAAAGTTTACAAGCAGCTCATGCAGATCAATAACAAAAAAACAAACAACCCAATCCAAAAATGGGCAGAAGACCTAAATAGACATTTCTCCAAAGAAGATATAGAGACTGCACACAAACACATGAATGAATGCTCAACATCATTAATCATTAGAGAAATGCAAATCAAAACTACAATGAGATATCTTCTCACACTGGTTAGAATGGCCATCATCAAAAGATCTAGAAACAATCAGTGTTGGAGAGGGTGTGGAGAAAAGGGAACACTCTTGCACTGTTGGTGGGCATATAAATTGGTACAGCCACTATGGAGAACAGTATGGAGGTTCCTTAAAAAACTACAAATAGAACTTCCATATGACCCAGCAATCCCACTACTGGGCATACACCCTGAGAAAACCATAATTCAAAAAGAGTCATGTAGCAAAATGTTCATTGCAGCTCTATTTACAATAGCCAGAACATGGAAGCAACCTAAGTGTCCATCAACAGATGAATGGATAAAGAAGATGTGGCACACATATACAATGGAATATTACTCAGCCATGAAGAAAAACGAAATTGAGTTATTTGTAGTGAGGTGGATGGAGCTAGAGTGTCATACAGCATGAAATAAGTCAGAAAGAGAAGAACAAATACTGTATGCTAGCACATTTACATGGAATATAAGGGGAAAAAAAAGAAAAAGAAAGGTCATGAAGTACCTAGTGGTAAGACGGGAATAAAGACACAGACCTACTAGAGCATGGACTTGAGGATACGGCGAGGGGGAAGGGTAAGCTGTGACAAAGTAAAAAAGTGGCATGGACATATATACACTACCAAACGTAAAATAGATAGCTAGTGGGAAGCAGCCACATAGCATGGGAGATCAGCTAGGTGGTTTGTGACCACCTAGAGGGGTGGGATCGGGAGGGTGGGAGGGAGGGAGACGCAAGAGGGAAGAGATATGGGAACATATGTATATGTATAACTGATTCACTTTGTTATAAAGCAGAAACTAACATACCATTTTAAAGCAATTATACTCCGATAAAGGTGTTAAAAAACAAACAAACAAAAAACCAAACAAGCAGTTACTAAGCAGTTGATGTGTGCCAGGCATTCTCCTAGGTGTTAGGAACACAGACATGTTCAAGAAATGGTTCTGTCTTCACCTTATTTAATACTATACCAACCTGCCCTACCCAACACTGGCACTCTCAATCCTGTGTACACTATATACTTTTTCCTTTTTTTCTCCACTACCTATCTCTTTTTAACATCTTATTTTTTTACATGATTTATTTTCTGTCTCTGTATGCTACACCGTAAGCTCAAGGAGGGCAGAGATTTTGGTCTGTTTTTTTTGCTTAACCCATCCCTAGCACTCATCCTAGTGCCTGCCAAACCAATACGTATATATTTGTTGAAGGAATGAATGAGCAGTTTACAGTTTAATGGGGAGATAGATCACTCACTCACATACCGTATATACTGTGTTCAAATACTAAATCTTTGCCTTGGAACTCAAGAATATACCTACACACTTTCAAAAAATATAAAATAAGAACACCTTCCTGACCCAGGGTTTGCTCCTATTATGGAAGTCCCAGGAAGAAGAAATGTTTGGACAGTGTTGTCTCTAATGGCTGTTAAAGTTTCTGATCCATAATTAAGTGTACTTTCCTGCTTAAAATAAACTCCACAAATGATGTTTGCGGACAGAGTTATTTACTGGAGCCAAATGTTAGGGAAGCAATTAAGACATTGCATCACCATTATCTCAAAAACAATAAAGACACATTGGCTCTATGGTGATAATAATTTAATGGAACGCTTTTTTTGTCTTAAATATAATGATGATTTCAGTATGGCTTAGAGAAATGAGTTTTGCGGGGGGAAATCTTAATGGGGTTGTCTCTTCTGTTTACAAATCTCTTTGAAATAGTTTTAAGCTTTGTGGAAGTGAATCTGATTTATTCCAATAATTTTCCGTTTGGTTTAACTTCACTTAAATGGCTAAAGTCTCCAGAACTGGGCTCAAAAAGTATGCTCCTAATAAGGTACATGTTCTGTAAAGCCAACTGCTTGTGGACAGAAGTGCACGTATTTTCCTGTCCTCCTCTGCTGAGAGTCCAGAGGGCACAGGCGCCTGCGGAAACTCACTCAGGGCTCTGCAGATGTCGCTGACCGCTCTGAAGACCACGGCTGAGAAGCTGACTCGCAGTCGCACTGTCTTCACGTTGGGCAGGCGGAGGCGAAGCATTTTATGCTGAGGGGTGAAGAGAAGCTTTGCATCTGCCTGGACCCCACATTTGTCCAGGGTCCAGTGCGTTTTCAGAAGCCAGCAGTGCTTTTGTTCCCACCAAAGGGCAAAGTCTGACCAGTCCTGGGCTATGTCTGCAAGAATGGAGAACACAGTGCAGTAAAGTGAGAGTGAGCACTCGCACCCCAGAGTCAAGTCTCTTGCGTGCAAAACTGAAGCCAACGCTGGTCTTCAGCTCCCACCTCCTCTTACAACCCAAGGTTTCATCATTCTTGGCTTCTTGTCAAAGTCCCTACGGCACGGCAGGTAGGAGACAGACTGAACCTTACCTTCTTTATATTTAAATACTATGGAAGGAAGAGAGACATACAATTTTTGTTCCTGATGAAATACTAAAGTTATCTTCTCCCAAGTCCCTTGGTGCCATGGTCCTTTCTGGGAAGGCCAGGAGCATCACCTCTGTTTAATCAAGATTATTTCTCTAATAGAAATGAATCTTTCCACAAGGGAATATCAACAGCTCCCAATCAAATTCCACGCAGAAGTACTGGGAAGCTGACATTTCACTCTTCTCAGGAATGTCCATCTCTTATTAGCTCCACCATATTCCCAATTTCCAAAGTGTTTACACTGAAATCAGAGCTGAATATTTTCTCTCTTAATGGTAGCATCAACATTGAATTCTTCCCCTTCTTCAATGCCCCTTGGTATCTAGGTTGAATCTTTCCCCTTTGCCAATGTTAGAGTCAATATTCAATCTTTTATTTTGCTAAATTAAGAGCCACCGGTATTTTTATTTACTTAAAAAATAGTTTCTCCCTCTTTCTTTCTCTCTATTTAAATTAGAAAATGTTTCTCTCAGTGCTGTTAGAAGTATAAATGCTATAACTATTTTGGAAAGTCCTATTCGGTAATTTTTCTCTGAGCTATATACCCATTAGAAATGCGTGTACTATATAGACCAAAAGACAGGTACTATCTGTAAAAGCCCCCAAATGGAAACAACCCAAATATCTATCAACAGGTAAATGGATAAATTGTGGCATAGTCATACAATGGAATATTATACTGCAATGAGAATCAATGAACCCAAACTATATGCAATACCATGGTTAAATCTCACAGACATAATGTGGCAGGAAAGAAAGCAGATGCCTAAGAATTATACTTATATAAGTATAATTCCACTTATATACAGTTTACTGTACAGTTTACTCCTATGGAGTAAGAATTCAGGACAGTGGTTACCCTTGGTGGGGCAGTGGCTGGGAGGGGTTAGGTGCGGGACTTGGGTGGGGGAACAGGTAATGTTCTCTTTCTTGATCTGGGTGGTGGTTATATGACTTTGTGAAAATTCACTGAACTGTACACTTATAATAAGTGCACTTTTCTGTACGTATATGATACTCCAATGAAAGCTTACTTAAAAATACTTTATATCACTAGTGTAAATGATAAGCTAACATCTGTGGTCTTAAGTAGAAGACAAAAAATAAATAAAAAGAAAATAGAACATTATTAAATTCTAGGTACCTCATGTTGACTCGTGATGTGAAGACTCTGACCCTGAAGACTTCTTTCCTTGTTTTAAACAGGGTAAGTAGCAAATGGTGGACAATGTTAAAAGACATATTGGCACCAGGCCGCCTGCATCTCGGAGCAATCAAGCATTAACAGAGAATCACACAATAATCTAAGGCCCCAGGTGTGGTCTAAAGTCACAAGGGAAGGGGTCCTGTTCTTGTGCAAATAGGTTTTTACACCTACTGGGGAGCTTTCGTTTGCCACCAAAGACTCAAATGTTCACATTGGGGGTCAGGGGGTGGTTTGGGCTCCTTCAGGCATTTCTCTTCCTCTTGCAGGCAGGGACCATTACAAGATGGATGATCAAAAAAATTTAGATGGTCAGACAATCCAGTTCAGCCATTTAGTGGTGATGCAACAGAGAGGGTTTCAAATGTAGAGAAACCATAAAGAAGCAGCAACTTACTGATCTGTTCCACTAACTTGAGCATCACTCCCCCAATGTGCAGGTCTCCAGACACTCTCAGTGTGATATCCTTCTGCTCCTCTTCATTTGGATGGTCAACTTGGATCACGAGCTCCCAAGAAGCAGACGCAAAGTCACTGGATGAGAGCATTGTGGCAAATGCAGGTGTCTTTGCGTAAAAAGGCAGATAGATCAGAAGGAGGGTGGGACTCGCCAAGCAGACCTTGCAGAGCAAAACATTTTTTCCCCCATTTTAGCCCCCCTTCAAAAATGCCACAGGGTTCCTGATATTAAATTCAGCATCTTAACTTTAAAGAGAAAAAGTCTTATAAAATTATCTCAGGCCTTCTAAATTTATGTACTTCACTTTTCCACCCTCCCAGGTCCACCTGGCTATTTTCTGTGCCTGCCCAGTGCATCCATCTCTCTCTACTGACTCTTCTTGACCTTCTCTGAACTATTTTAGCAATAGGTAACAAATCATGGCAATCCTTGACACTTAAAAAAAATCAACTTTATTGAAGTATAATTTGTATACAATAAAATGCATTGAATTTAAATGTACACTTTGATGTATTTTGTTGTATGCAAATTATACCTCAGTAGAACTGATTTTAAAAAAGGAAATTAAAATCTTTACCTTGGTACTTCCCTGGTGGTGCAGTGGTTAAGACTCAGTGCTCCCAGTGCAGGGGGCCAGGGTTCGATCCCTGGTCAGGGAACTAGATCTCACATGCAAGCCACAATGAGTTTGTATGCTACAACTAAGGAGCCAGCAAGCTGTAACTAAGGAGCCCTTGAGCCACAACTAAGGAGCCTGTCTGCTACAACTAAGACCCAGCCCAACCAAATAAATAAATATTAAAAAAAATTTATCTCTAATGTATATACATATGTATTATTACATTCCTCCCACAAATACTGATGACATCTTCTGGTATGAAAATTCAAAAAATAAAAATAGAGCAAAACCGTTTCTTTTTTAGTCATATAGCATAGTTTTATCTTAAGCACATAGAGATGCAGGTCATTAGTTATTGCCACATATTTGATTTACTTGAATAACTGTTTTATATCATATAGAGGTTGATAAACAAGTGCATCAATTAAGTTTTTGGACACACCTTTAGCAACAGATTTAAAACAGGAGTGACAGACATTCAAACCCACTCTTCAAAGTACAGTTAGGGGTGAGAACTTCAAACCCATAGTGTTCTCCTCGTTGGAGGAACTATGATGAAAGAAGCTAAGCAGTATCAGAACTGAGTGTTCTGGGGTAATAGGAACACTGGGATCCAAATTGGCAGAACTTAAAAATGTCAGCTCTCTCTTAAATAGAAAGCAAATGATACTACCTCTCTTGGCTATCTTAAGATTTAAAATAAAAATCAGTCATTTAAGTGATAACAAGTGTTTTTCATTTTTCCAGGTAAAGACAGCTTATGAGAAATCTATGTTTTCATAAGGCCTGTTTTTGAGAAACATCTGTGCATGCAAACGGCCCAGGAAAGGGCTTCTCTAATGGAAAGTGCACATGAACCCTGAGAACCTTATTAATATGCAGATCCTATTCAGCAGGATCTTATTAACATGCAGGTTCTAGTCAGCAGGTCTGGGGTGGATGTGGAAACCCTGCATTCATAACAAGCTCCAGCTAATGCTGGTCTTCCTCTCACACCCTCAAATTGCAATAGCTACTTGAAAAATTAGCTCCAGGACTCATTTCCTCCCTTCAAACTAACTAGATCACTTATTAAGCCAGGTCTATGGTGACCTCTGAGAAGGTCTGCAGAAAGTGGGCATAGAGGGAACGTACCTTAACATAATAAAGGCCATATATGATGAACCCACAGCTAAAATCATACCCAACGGTGAAAAGCTGAAAGTATTTCCCTCTAAGATCAGGAACAAGACAAGGATGCCCACTCTAGCCACTTTTATACAACATAGTATTGGAAGACCTAGCCACATCAATCAGACAAGATAAAGAAATAAAAGGAAGCTAAATTGGAAAGGAAGCAATAAAACTGTCACTGTTTGCAGATGACATGATACTATACATAAAAAAATCCTAAAGATGCCACCAGAAAACTACTAGAGCTCATCAATGAATTCAGTAATGTTGCAGACCACAAAATATATATACAGTAATCTGCTGCACTTCTATACACGAACAATGAATTATCAGAGAAATTAAGGAAACAATCATATTTACCACTACATCAAAAAGAATAAAATACCTAGTAATAAACCAACTTAAGGAGGTAAAAGATCTATACTTGGAAAACTATAAGACACTGAAGAAAGAAATTGAAGACAACACAAACAGATGGAAAGATATACCATATTCATGGATTAGAAGAATTAATATTGTTAAAATGACCATACTACCCAAGGCAATCTACAGAGTCAATGCAATCTCTATCAAAATAGCAACAGCATTTTTCACAGAACTAGAACAAATAATTTTAAAATTTGTATGGAAACATGAAAGACCCCGAATAGCCAAAATGATCTTGAAAAAGAAGAGAGCTGGAGGAATCATGCTCTCTGACTTCAGACTATACTACAAAGTTACAGTAATTGAAACAGTATGGGACTGGCACAAAAACAGACACATAGATCAATGGAATAGAACAGAGAGCCCAAAAATAAACGCACACACTTGTCAATTAATCCACAACAAGGGAGGCAAGAATATACAATGGAGAAAAAACAGTCTCTTCAATAAGTGGTGCTGGGAAAACTGGACAGCTACATGTAAAAGAATGAAATTAGAACACTCTCTAACAACATATACAAAAATAAACTCAAAATGGATTAAAGACCTAAATATAATCAGAAACCATAAAACTAGAAGAAACCATAGGCAGAACACTCCTTGACTTGAATTGTAGCAATATTTTTTTTGATCTGTCTCCTAAAGCAAATGAAATAAAAGCAAAAATAAACAAATGGGACCTAATTAGACTTAAAAGCTTTTGTATAGCAAAGGAAACCATAAACAAAATGAAAAGACAACCTATGGAATGGGAGAAAATATTTGTAAAAGATGCGAAAGACAAGGGGTTAATTTCCAAAATATACAAACAGCTTATACAGCTCAAGTAAAAAACAAAAGCAAAAACAACACAGCCCATTAAAAAAATGGGCAGAAGACCTAAATAGACATTTCTCCAAAGCAGACATATAGATGGCCAACAGGCCCAGGAAAAGATGCTCTACATGTTAATCATCAGGAAAATGCAAATTAAAACCACAGTGAGATATTGCCTCATACCTGTCAGAATGGCTATTATCAAAAAGACTACATATAACAAATGTTGGCAAGGATGTGGAGAAAAGGGAACCCTCCTACACAGTTGGTGGGAATGTAAATTGGTGTAGCCACTGTGGAAAACAGTATGGCGGTTTCTCGAAAAACTAAAAATAGAACTACCACATGACGCAGCAATAACACTCCTGTGTATATATCACAAATAAAACAAAACAAAACAAAACAAAACAAAACAACTGAAAACACCAATTAGAAAAGATACATGCACTCCAATGTTCGTAGCAGCATTATTTACAATAGATATGGAAGCAACTTAAGTGTCCATCAACAGATGAGTGGACAAGATGTGGAATGGAATATTAGCCATAAAAAAATAATGAAATTTTGCCGTTTGCAACAGCATGGATGGACTTGGAGGGTATTATGCTGAGTGAAATAAGTCAGACAGAGAAATACAAATACTGTACAATATCACTTATATGTGGAATCTAAAAAAATAAAACAAACTAGTGAATATAACAAAAAGGAAACAGACTCACAGATATAGAGAACAAACTAGTGGTTACCAGTGGGGAGAGGAAAGGGGGGAGGGGCAAGATAGGGGTAGGAAATTGAGGTACAAACTATTATGTATAAAATAAATAAGCAGCCAAAACTAACACAACATTGTAAAGCAATTTTACTCCAATAAAAAAAATTAAAAAAAAATAAAATAAGCTACAAGGATATATTGTACAACTCTTAAAACTCTGAGCTAAACTCTCAGTACCTTCACTAAGCATTCCTACTAACATAAATCTTTCCCAGTGAGGACACAATAAAGATAACTCTTTCATAGACAAACTCATAACACGCCATTGAAGTATTTGACTTTAAGATCCTTACAATTTCTAAAATGCTATGATTTGAGCCTTTGTTATTTAAAATGTTTTGTACATAAAGAAAATAACCTTACTTTTAAGGTGACCCTTACTGCTTGTTTCGTGAGCAATCAGACAGAGGGTTTTTTCTTTTCCTAACCTGGGCAATCAAAACACTTCTCATTTAGGCAATAAATGGTGATTCCCTTACAACGAAATTCTGGCTAAAATTAGGCAATCTGGTTTCCCCACATTCCTCTCCTATCTTTTCTGCGCCTTTTTAAGCGAACTTCTCACGTTCAGCAAGCTGTTACTTGTTGAGGAAAGCACATCTAAGTTAAAGACAAGAACAAGAAGCAAAGCGCACCACCAGACCTGCCTTCCTCTGGGGAAGCCCAGTTGCCCACTTCCTCGGGTCCTTTACAGAAAACTCAATCAAGAAAGACAGACAGACGCAGGCAGGCAGACAGAGAGAAAGATGGGGGGAAATAGACCCAACGCTTCCCCTGGAAGATCAGAGAGTGAGTGGGTCCGAAGGCCTCTGGCCTGTCTTTTGCCAGCTCTGCAGGGTCCTGGGGCCCAGGGGAGTGTGGTGGGTGGGTAAAAACCTGCCCCCTACCCCCATAAAGGCCTCTGGCCTGTCTTTTGCCAACTCTGCAGGGTCTTGGGGCCCAGGGGAGTGTGGTGGGTGGGCATAAACCTGCCCCCTACCCCCCCCCCCCCGCGGCTGGACGGACAGTTTACTTTGCGCAGCCAGATACGCAAGGACGGAGAAGATGGTCACAAGCCGAGGACGCGGTTTTTTATTCACCAGCCATTTAAGTGCAAGGGGCTGTAGAAAGGCAGGGGCGGGGGTCTCGGGAACCTTTGGCGCCCATCGCAGCCTCCCCTCCCAGCCTGGTCCCGGCCCCTCGCCACCCACCTCCTTTCCGGAGCCTGCGGCGTGCGGAGTCGCTGCCCCCTGGAGACCCGGCCAGAGGCCACTGCGGCCGAGCCAGGGGCGCGCGGTGGCGGCAGCTGCTCCCTGAGGTTCGGCTGGCGAGGGCTGCGCGCGGACCTGCCACCTAGACAGGCACCCGCCCCCGCCGCCCAGTCTCCGCCCCGCGCGGGCCCCGGGGCAAGGCCGGCCAGCACAGCGGGCAGGCGGCTGCACGCCCAGCCCCCGCCTGCCAGGTCCCGCTGCCCTAGGAGGAGGCGCTCCGCAGACTTCACGGGCAAAGGGTGGTCGCCCGGCTACCGCGCGGCGAGAGGGCGGGGAGAACCCGGCGGAGGCTCAGCCCCGTGCCCCTCTTGCGACCTCTCATCCTGCCCACCCTCCCTTAGACCGCCTCCAGTTTCCCGGTTCCCAGAGGCCCGCCCAGTACTAGCCCGGTGATTAAGGTCCTGCTACTTCCTCGCCCTCAGGGTGTACCAGTCACTCACACCCCGGGGTGCGTCCACGCGCCAGGAGCCCCGGCTTCAGGCGGGAACAACCGCCTCCCCTCTAGAGAGCCTGGAGGACCTGTGGTCGCCAGGTGGAAGAAACAAAAGCGGTTCATCTCTGAGTAAGAGGGTGGTGTAAACCCCTGAGAAGGGTGAGGCACCCCAAACATGCAAGATGGAAGACCCTGGGGGAACCCTAGGCCCCGCCCCTCGCGGAAGTCTGGGTGGCTCACCTAACATTCACCACCCAGCGCTCCGCTCACCCTCCTGTGGGATTCATCCGAAGAGAGCAGGAAGGGTGGGTGACCTTGGGGAAGTTACACAACCTCTCCAAGTCTCCTTCGCCCAAATTACACACTTTTGTTGAGTGTTTACTATGCACCAGGCCTGGGGTTGAGCTTTGAGGATACAGTCAGTGGTTATAAAATAGACAGGAAATTATAGTTTTCTCATCTGTAAAATGGGTAAAGGGATGGAATTCCCACCACCAGAACTGCATTCAGTCCATGGAGGAGTTTTATGCAGTATAATAGTCTTTAGCGATTTTTGTCAAGTACATAAAGCTTTTGATAACTTAAATATTAATTTAAGATGTTGTAAAATTTAGAAATGGAATCTTTGTTTTGCTTGGACATTACCATATTCAGCCATTATTATGTTTTGAAAGTACTTTACATTTAATTTTAAAAGGTCAGTTGAACAACCGTCAGCAAATATGGGATTTTATAATTAAAATGATTAAAAAATTTGAAACTGAATTTCCTAATTTGGTAGAGTTTGTCAACGATAGGAAGGTGGTCAGCTGTCTTCTGATCTGACTTCCCCACATGCCTAATACCGACTGAGCAAATATGCACTTATTTGGGGCAGAAAGTGTCTAAGACTTGCTTTCTGGAGACTGTGCATGGTTGATTAGACCATAGACTGTCTTCAGGATCTTGGATATGATCAGGAAGCAGTAACGGCTTTCTTTACGCCAAATTGGTTTTCCATTTTAGTTGAAAATATCTGGATTGCGCTAAAGAATTTAACTGGTTTTAAGCTTTCTGCTTGGCCTAAATTCTTTTTTAAGCCTTTTAATGGAAATATTATATATTTATATGCAAGAACACAAATCATAAATATACAGCTGGTGAATTTCACATACTGAACACACCTGTGTTGTAATGAAATTCCGATCAAGAAACAGGACATTGCCAGTCCCCAGAAGCCCCCTAATCCCACCTTTTAGTTACTACCACCCCTCACCAAGAGTAACCATTATCCTGACTTCTAATCCTCAGATGGGTTTTGCTGATGTTTGTACCATACATAAATGGAGTTGGATGATGTATGCTATTTTGTGTCTGGTTTCTTTTGTTCAGCATTATATTTTTTAGTTTCATCCATATTGAATGTCCTAGGCTTTTTTTTTACTACCTAGTTATTATTGTGATGCAGGTCCAACTCATCCCCTAAGGTTCTAGTTTAGAAGTGTATTAAAAAGTATATTCTGGACTTCAAAATTTCATACATATATAAACAAGCAATACTCACCGTAATCCCTCTTAAAAAACAAGCAGAATCAACATTTTGAGTCTGTTATTTAATCCATACATACTCATCAAGCAATGAATAAGCTTATTTATTCATTCAGCCACTGTATAACTGTGAGCTAGACACCAAAACAAGTGCTGAGAATGCTCAGATTAGGCACAGACTTTATCTTCGTATCATAATATGATACGAAGGAATACAGAGGAGGGATGTGTACCTCTCCCAGGTGTGTACCTCTCCCAGTTGTGTGGTGTGGTGGGGAGTACGAGAAAAGGCTTCAGAGAGGAGATGGGTTTTGAGATGGAATTGGAAGATTTAGTTGCCTACAATAAACTGTAGTCTCTAGAAAAATGTTTTAAGGTATTTTTTAGTTAGCAGATAGTTATTGTACTTCAAGAGATGTATTTCCTGATCTTAAAAATTTCCATGTTCATGGTGCAAATAGTGAAACAATAACTATTATCAGATACTTATATATGGCAAAGCTGGCCTGAGAATCATTACCCTCAATAGGTAAGTTAGTCATGTTTGCATTATCATGTGGGATATGAGTGTGTAACAGAAAAGAACAAACCTGAAATGTACATGATAGCCCATTCTCAAGGCTCTGCCTCCCTTTAAAGATATAACACTTCTCATTCATGTAGAGATAAAATGTTGTGGAACAGAGGTTTACAGGAACCTTGTTGGAGGTTTACAGGAACATGGTGACCTGACTTACATGGATAGCTGCAAGCACAAAGGATTCCAGCACCAAGAAGTTTGAAACAACCAGCCACACTGCTCCTCTTTTACTGTAAAAAAAGCCTGAATTCTAACTCCAGGAAGATGGTTCTTTGGGACACTAGTATACCATCTTCTTAGTCTGCTGGATTTCTAAGTAAATTCGCTATTCCTTGCACCAATAGCTTGTTTCTCGATTTATTGGCCTGTCATATGGCGAGCAGTATGAGCTTGGTAATAAGTACATTGGAGTGGATGAGAGATGTGTCCATGTTCTTAATCGCTGAACAGAAAAGGGAAATACAGCAGTAGAGGGCCTTTGACCATCCTGGCTACTTCAACCTGTGAAGCACAAGTGACTTTCTTCCTCTAACACCTTTCTACTTCCACCACATGAGCCCTCAAAGTTTAAAAAATTCTTTATAATTAACTTAGAGAGAATGAGAAAGCTGCTAGAAGGAGAAAAGAGGTGTTTTTTCTGGGTTGATGCTTTTATTTGACAAAACAAATAGGCCGTTACCCAATGTAAACTTCTGTGTTGTGCATTCAGCTTATAAACATTCTGCAAGTCTGGCAACTAAGAAATGACAAGAGTCACCGAAAATGTATTTTTGTTTGCACTGAGTCCTTGGGACTCAGCAGTTGTGTTCATGTTTGTGGACAACACGTTCTATTGAGTGCAAAGAAGCAGAATGTGCCTATTATAGCTACACCCTCCTTTCCAGCTGTACAAATAATGAGCACTTTCTATGCCCAGGCAAGTTCTAAAATGTTCTCCCTGACAGGGTAAAGAGGTGTGCCTTGATGTATCGACAGGCACTGGATGAAGAAGTGTGAGGAAGAGCAAAGGAGGCCTTGCTCCCTGCTGTTGAGAGTGAGAGGAGCAAGAAAGATGGTGCCTCCCTCCCTCCCATCCCCTCCTTCTTTCTTTCTTCTTCCTTCCTTAGCATCCATCTCAATCAAAGGGTACAAAAGAATATACACTGATAATTAAGTCTTCGTCCTCTTCTGATAATGAAGTTCCCTTCCCCGGAGAAAACTGTTACTATTTCCTCTTGAACCTTCCAGAGATAGTCTTTGTGCATAGACTATTTAACTTTTATATGGTAGTATTCTATACATATATTTTTCTGTGTTTTGTTTTCTCACTTTAAAATATCTTAGCTATCGTAGTGGACATCATTCATATTCATGGCTGCCTACCACCCTTGGAAAGTCCTCTTTACATATTTGTAGAAATTCTTATGTTATTATTTCAGTCTAGAAATCGGAGCTCAAATTATCAACCTCCCTTGCGGCTAGGGCACAGGCCTATGACCTACACCCTTTCGCTCGGGCACACATAGACATAACTTTAATTTGGAAGTGAGTGAGATGCAAAGACAAGATGTCCCTGAGGTTTCCATCTGATAATCATAGGCAAGAATCATTGATGGATTATAAAATGAGTAAAAGTATGTTGAGAAACAGGATATTTGTAGTCTCAGAATATCTCCCTACAAAGTATTTGTCAATTACATAGGGAAAGATACATGGTAACTTCAGAGTGGAGAAAACTGGCAGTTATCACCTTAATCAAGTGATCAAAATGAACATCATCTGTAATAATGCATATTGACCTCACACACCTGAGAAGACACAGCATCACTTCTGTAGTATTCTTGCCCAAAATATACAACCTCAATTTAATCATGAGAAAATGTCAAACCCAAATTGGAAGATGATAGTTTATGAAATAAGTAGTTAATATTCTTCAGAAGTGAGAATGAGAGACAGAAAAACTGAGAGACTGTGTCAGATCAGAGGAGACTCAAGTGACAACTAAATGCCATGTGCGATCCTGGATTTAGTCCTGGAATGGAGAGCAGACATCGGTGGGGAAGGCCTGTGAAATGTGAACAGGGCAGTAGGTTAGTTAATAGTATTATTTCAATACTAATTTCCTGGTTTCCATAAGTGTATTGTGGTTATGTACAAGGGTAGACAAGTTCTCTGTGTACCATTTTTGCAACTTTACTATAAGTCTAAAATTATTCAAAGTGAGGAGGAGGAGGAAGGTGGTGGCAGGAGCATGCTCTGACCCTGAAGCAACTAACTAAGAGGATAAGGAGGGTTCAGGGTTCTGGATTCAGCTATGACCTCCAGTGAGCAGGGGGAGAAAAGTCCATGTACAGATGGTTGTTTGTTGTAACCCAGAGTTTTCAAACTGACTTGAGGTTTGGAGCCCATGTCTGGTATTTTTACCCCGGCAGTGAATTTATAGCATGATGGTTCAGGACTTAAAAACTGACAAATTTGGGTTCACCTGTTGGTACTGCTGACAGAACAGATCAGAGGGCTTGGGCATGTTTTAATCTGGATCTCTGACGAAACTGAGATCTGTCTGATCTCAGTTTCTGGTTCTGTAAAATGGGAGTAATTATACCCATCTCGTAAGGTGCTGTGAAATGAGAGAATGTTCCTGAAGCACAGAGCACAGAGCCTGAAACATGGAAAATGTTCAATAACTTTATTTATTACTAGAGTAATAAGTAAATAAGAAAGAGTGAGGGTGTTCTCTGGGAAAGAGGAGGAATTGGAGACTTTGAGGCTGTTGCATTTCATCCCAGTGAGGTAAGACTGTGCTCACCTCTCCTCCTTTCTTGCTCAGAGGTAAAGGACCAAAGAAGGGGAGGAACTGTCACTTAGGTGAACCCGTAGGAATTTATTAACTTTTTCAGACTGCACCACAGGGAAAATGTGACAGTTTACACCCAGGTTAGCAGGAAAAGGTTCACAGTGAGCTCTTTCCAAATCCCAATGCAGGTGTAAGGTGGTCTAGAAATATTGGAATGATTTCTGTCCTGCTTTCTTGTAATATATGTTCAATAAACACTAGCTATTATTATAGTAGCAGGTATGATTTTGAAAAATCCAGAATGCTGAGTGTGAGAACGGTCATGGTCCTTTATTTTTCTAAATATAACTTCATATTTCGATTTTTGGTTAAAAATAGTTGATTGAAAACTCATACTTATCTTTCCTTCCTATTGACTCCCTGCTAAAATTATAGTATAGAAATAAAAAGGTATAAACCTACAATGACAAAGGTTAACAGGAGAAAGGCCATCAGCCAATAAGAGATTTCAAGATTTCCTAGAAGATAGAAAATTGAAGACAAAATGGTTAGTAATGAAGCAGAGTAGTGAAATCCATAGTCTAGGAGTGAAAATGGGAATGTAACTGAGGCTTTCCAGAATATTCTCAGAGAAACTCAAGTCCTGGAAATATCAGGTGTGACAGACAGTGGATATGAAATGTGTTGTCAAAAACAAGGGAATGAATAGAAAGTCTCTATAAAGAATAGTCAGTCCCCTCACTGTCACATTCAGGGTGAATATATGGCTGCCAGATCTCCACCCTGCGGGCCCAAATCCAGAGGGCTCTGGTCCTTAGAAGTTAAATGTTTCCGGGATTCCCTGGTGGTGCAGTGATTAAGAATCCACCTGCCAATGCAGCGGACACAGGTTCGAGCCCTGCTCCGGGAAGATCTCACATGAAGTGGAGCAACTAAGCCCATGCGCCACAACTACTGAGCCTGCGTTCTAGAGCCTGCGAGACACAACTACTGAGCCCGAGTGCCACAACTACTGAAGCCCGCGCACCTAGAGCCTGTGCTCTGCAACAAGAGAAACCACCCAATGAGAAGCCCGCGCACCACAGCGAAGAGGAGCTCCCGCTCGCCGCAACTAGAGAAAAGCCCGCGTGCAGCAACAAAGACCCAAGGCAGCCAAAACTAAAATAAATAAATTTATTAAAAAAAAAAAGTTAAATGTTTCCTTTGAAAACGTTACTTGGTATTAAGGCCAACTCCCCACTCAATTACCCTAAATCAAAGCGTATCAGTGAAACCTCCCAAATAGATCAAAAAAACTATATCCTCATTCTCAAATGCTATCAAACATTTAAGGAAATCCCCCAATATAAGAGAGAAACAAACTTTTAAAAATCCTTATTTTATTTTATTTATTTTTTCCAGTTTTATTGAAATAATTGACATGAGAAAATTTAACACAAAAAAATGAGTAAAAGGATAAGAAACCTAGAGGGTCAATACAAGAGAAGAGCAAAAATACAGTGGGGTAAATTATCACAGAAATAATGTGAGAAACTGCCCAGAAATGTGGAACATGAACCTCCAGTTTAAAGAGTTTACTGGATACCCATCAAATAAATAAGAGATAGCTACACCAAAGTACAGCATTATGAAATGAAGATCACTGTGGAAATATAAAAAACCTAAAAGCTTTTAGGAAGAAAAAACAGCTTATCTACAAAAGAACCCAAATGAACACTCTATACCCAGTCAGACCATCAATCAAATATGTTTCAGACATGCTAGGACTAAGAAAATTTAATTCTCACAAAACCTGTCTTAGAAACATTCTCAAAATGAGCTCTAGAAAACAAGGAAGTGAATCAAGAGAGAGGAAGACCTAGGATGCAGGAAACAGTAGATCCAATCCAGAAAAGCAAAGGAGAATTGACTGCCCTGGGAGGAGTTCTCTGGTGCAAAAGAAGACATCGTAGAATATCTGATGTTAT
Organism: Globicephala melas; assembly: GCF_963455315.2. Lineage (NCBI taxonomy): Eukaryota > Metazoa > Chordata > Mammalia > Artiodactyla > Delphinidae > Globicephala > Globicephala melas. The sequence goes on along the minus strand of NC_083328.1, from coordinate 54,042,791 downwards.
GAGAAATTCAGAAAAAGATTTGGGATATGGTAAAGAAAAGTAGGGCAAAAAAAAATAAACTCATTTAGAAAATTCAGGAAAGTAAATGGACATGAAAAAGGAAATATAACTTTTTCAATTTAAAAAATTAATCTATAAACAAAGCAAATAAGACTTAATTATAGTTATGAAACAGAATGTAAACATTGTCAGTGTGATATAATAAGAAAGATATTTGGTCTTTATCCGGTTCCTGACACACAGTTATTAAAACCCTTGGAATTTCCTGAGTGATAAGGGTGACAGGAGTGTCTTTCATTGTAACTGGTGGCTCTTGGCAGGGCCCTGAATAGCCTCAGGCTGGGGGCTGCTTGCCAGAAAGACCAGGCCTTGATTAAAATCTTGGAACTTTCAGTACTACCCTCTAATCATTAGGAGCCGGAGTTTGAGTTAATCACTAACTGCCACAATCATGCCTATGTATTGAAACCTCCATAAAAACCCTTCAGTGATGGGTTTTGGAGAACTTCTGAATTGGTGAACACATCCACATGCTAGGAGGGTGGTGCACCCCAATTCCACAGGGACAGAGGCCCCTGCACTTGCCATCCTTCTGGACCTCATGCTCCGTACTTCTTTATCTGCCTGTTCATTTGTATCCTTTCTTATTAACTGGAGTAGTAAGTACAGCGTTTTTTCTGAGTTCTGTGAGTCATTCTAGCAAATTATTGGGCACTGAGGGAGGGGGATTGTGGGAACCCATGACTTTGTAAACAAGTCAGACAGAGTACAGGTAACTTGGGGATGCAATTCTTGGAACTGGCATCTGAAGTGAGGGCAGTCTTGTGGGACTGAGTTCTTAAACCTGTGGGGTCTGCTGCTACTCCAGGTGGCCAGTGTCAGAATTGTACTGACTTGAAGAACACCCAATTTATGTCAGAGAATTTAGAGAATCGGTTGGGGTAAAAGCCCTCCAGTCAACATCAACAATGCAAAAATAAATGCACAGGTGACAGAATTTGAGGGTGGAAGAAAGAAAGAATAGATGAAGGCAAATGTTAGAGGTGCTAAAAGCCTCATGTTACATTGTGGGATGCCAGAGATATGGTTGATAAGCAAGTAATCAAGGTTTTAGTATATTACTTGAAGTAACAAAAGTAACCCAGAGAAGAACTAAAATAAAAATACGTCTAAATATAACTGTATTGGGAGGTGGGAGTTTTATAAGAGAACTTAATACTCATCTATTACACGTGGAAGTCCACAGATGATGTCTAAAATTGGTAAATTGAGAATTAGTAGTAGAAACATATTATATACAGTTGATTCTTATTATTCATGGGAATTATGTTCTATAAAGTTGCCATGAACACTGAATTAGCCAATAACGAACCATTGCTCCTAGGGAAAATATGTGCAGACACACACACACACACACACACACACACACACGTACATATCTCACATAGATCATAATCTTAAATTTAAAAACAACTCATCCTTGTAGATCCTATTTTTAAAAATTTTCTGAAGTTCAGAAGTGTTAAGTGACTAACCCTAGGCTGCTCCACTAATAGATGCCAGAGTTGAGATTCATACTACATCCAAGTGACCCCAGAGCTGGAGCTTTTTGCAGGACACTGCACTGCCCACTGATCTCCATCCTCTTGTCATCTCTGTAGTGGAAGAAATTTTCACATATTGAAGTACGGGGAAATCATTCTGGCTTATAAATGATTTAGCTTAAACTTTATGCTAAACTATCGATAAAACAGCCTGTTTGTGGTCTACCAAACATCTGCTTTAATCATTAAAGGGTGCATTGATTAGAAGAATGTCCATATTAAAAGTAAAGATTAAATGCCTCCTTTCCTGGGATGGCAGTGCTGGTATTCCTTCGATGATAAGACGCCCTTCCCAGGTGCCAAGGACTTATTGACTCGCTGTGTATGTGCTGTGCTGATCTGTTTAGTTTTGAAACCTTGAAAGAATGTATGCCTGACTTGTTTGATGTTCTTTGTTCTGACAAGATGTAAAAGTGCTGAAAACCATGCTTCTCCAGAGTGGTTTCTCAGAGTTATTGGAGAGGTTATCTCCCCAACTATTGTCCTCAATTTGGGCCAAATAAAACACTTTTCTATTCCTATTATAGATTGTTTATTGATTATTTCCAATGACATTGTTTGGCATAGCCCATAGCATGTCAGAGAAACCCACCTGAAATCGCCTGGAGTCTACTTTGGACCAGCGCTTGGTACAAAGAACGGGCCCCGTGAGCCCCTCCAGCTTCACAGCACCTTTCAGGTGCTTCAGTGAGTTTTTCCTGATATCTGGGTCTCCTTGCATTAAGTGACAGTCCATGAATTTTATTTGAGCTGTTTGTTATCTTAAGACTTGGAGTCTTAAGATAACAAACCAGTACATTTCCTAGTGGAAGGAACCTAGGGGAAAGTTACTAGGCAGAGAACCTAGAGGGAATTTCTAGGCAGGAAAAGCCTAGAAGGAACTTTGGAGTGAACTGAGTTGGCTGACCTCTTTTTAAAAAGTGGCATATTGGAAATATTTGTCCTTTATAGTAAAATGAAACTAAAAAAAACAAAACTAAGGGCGGGAAATTGTGCTTTTAATGCCTACCAGCTCCTGGACAGGAAGCCACCCACTGGAACTCCAGTTAGGTTCATGTACAATTGGTACAGAGCTAATACTTGCAAGTACTTATCTAGCCCTACAATGGCCAGGATGGGACACTTTTGAAATTCCAAAACTGTTTTTTTGTGTGCACAGTTAGAATAAGCTGCCTTGATAAAACATCTTTTTAAAATTCTGACCCTAAGAGAACAAAAGCACTCCTAGGAGAATATTGGAAATTATAACTCTTATCATGTCCTTGAAATGTAAACATAGCCCACATTGCCTGAGACTACAGCCCTGGCTCAATTAGTAGAACCTAAAACTTAAAAAAAAAAAAAAAGGGAAAAGAGGCCTTTTAAAACTCAAGCAGGAAAACTATGAGATCTCTGTGTCTAGCTGGATGTATGTATGTCTGTGTGCACATTATAAATATGATGTTTCTAACTCCAGATGAAATAAAATTAATTTTAAAAGAGCTCTACTAGTTGACTTAAATATTAGCACTTACAGATCAATATTTCTTTTTTTTTTTTTTTTTTTTTTTGGCCGCCCTGCGTAGCATGTGGGATCTTATTTCCCCAGCCAGGGATCGAACCCATGCCCCCTGCAGTGGAGCATGGTGTCCTAACCACTGGACTGTCAGGGAATTCCCAAATCAAATATTTCTTTTTATTTTTAAAACTTTTATTAGGGTATAGTTGCTTTACAATGTTGTGTTAGTTTCTGTTGTACAGCGAAATGAATCAGCTATATGTATACATATAACCCCTCTTTTTTGGATTTCCTTCCCATTTAGGTCACCAGAGAGCACTGAGTAGAGTTCCCTGTGCTATACAGTAGGTTCTCATTAGTTATGTATTTTATGCTTAGTATCAATAGTGGATATATGTCAATCCCAATCTCCCAATTCATCCCACCCCCTTTTCCCCCTTGGTGTCCATACATTTATTTCATACACGTGTCTCTATTTCTGCTTTGCAAATAGGTTCATATGTACCATTTTTCTAGATTCCACATATATGCATTAATATAGGATATTTGATTTTCTCTTTCTGACTTACTTCACTCTGTATGAAAGTCTCTAGGTCCATCCATGTCTCTGCAAATGGCACAATTTCTTTCATTTTTATGGCTGAGTAACATTCCATTGTATATGTACCATACCTTCTTTAGCCATTCCTCTGCTGATGGATGTTTAGGTGGCTTCCATGTCCTGGCTATTGTAAATAGAGCTGCAATGAACATTGGTTTGTGTGTATCTTCTGGAATTATGATTTTCTCTGGGTATATGCCCAGGAGTGGGATTGCTGGCTCCTATGGTAGTTCTATTTTTAGTTTTTTAAGGAACCTCCATACTGTTCTCCATAGTGGCTGTTATCAATTTACATTCCCACCAACAGTCTGGGAGGGTTCCCTTTTCTCCACACCATCCCCAGCACTTACTGTTTGTAGTTTTTTTTTTTTTTTTACATCTTTACTGGAGTATAATTGTTTACAATGGTGTGTTTGTTTCTGCTTTATTTTTTTTCTTATTTTTTATTTTTTTAAGACAAATATGGTTGAAGCACTTTCCATCTAGTATTTTCTATTTTAACATCTTTATTGGGGTAAAATTGCTTTACAATCGTGTGTTAGTTTCTGCTTTATAACAAAGGGAATCAGTTATACATATACATATGTTCCCATATCTCTTCCCTCTTGCGTCTCCCTCCCTCCCACCCTCCCTATCCCACCACTCTAGGTGGTCACAGAGCACTGAGCTGATCTCCCTGTGCTTTGCAGCTGCTTCCCACTATCTATCTATTTTACGTTTGGTAGTGTATATATGTCCATGCCACTGTCTCACTTTCTCACAGCTTAACCTTCCCCCTCCCCATATCCTCAAGTCCATTCTCTAGTAGGTCTGTGTCTTTATTCCTGTCTTACCCCTAGGTTCTTCATGACATTTTTTTCCCTTAGATTCCATATATATGTGTTAGCATACGGTATTTGTCTTTCTCTTTCTGACTTACTTCACTCTGTATGACAGACTCTAGGTCCATCCACCTCACTATAAATAACTCAATTTTGTTTCTTTTTATGGCTGAGTAATATTCCATTGTATATATGTACCACATCTTCTTTATCCATTCATCCGATGATGGACACTTAGGTTGTTTCCATCTCTGGGCTATTGTAAATAGAGCTGCAATGAACATTTTGCTACATGACTCTTTTTGAATTTTGGTTTTCTCAGGGTACATGCCCAGTAGTGGGATTGCTGTTTCATATGGTAGTTCTAGTTGTAGTTTTTTAAGGAACCTCCACACTGTTCTCCATAGTGGCTCTATCAATTTACATACCCGCCAACAGTCCAGGAGGGTTCCCTTTTCTCCACACCATCTCCAGCACTTACTGTTTGTAGTTTTTTTGATGATGTTCATGCTGACTGGTGTGAGGTGATACCTCATTGTAGTTTTGATTTTCATTTCTCTAATAATTAATGATGTTGAGCATCTTTTCACATGTTTGTTGGCCATCTGTATGTTTTCTTTGGAGAAATGTCTGTTTAGGTCTTTAGCCCATTTTTGGATTGGGTTGTTTGTTTTTTTGATATTGAGCTGCATGAGCTGTTTGTATATTTTGGAGCTTAATCCCTTGTCAGTTGCTTTGTTTGCAAATATTTTCTCCCATTCCAGGGTTGTCTTTTTGTCCTGTTTGTGGTTTTCTTTGCTATGAAAAAGCTTTTAAGTTTAATTAGGTCTCATTTGTTTATTTTTGTTTTAATTTGCATTACTCTAGGAGGTAGGTCAAAAAAGGTCTTGCTGTGATTTATGTCATAGAGTGTTCTGCTTATATTTTCCTCTAAGAGTTTTATAGTGTCCAGTCATATTTAGGTCTTTAATCCATTTTGAGTTTACTTTTGTGTATGGTGTTAGGGAGTGTTCTAATTCTATTCTTTTACATGTGTCTCTCCAGTTTTCCCAGCATCACTTATTGAAGAGACTGTCTTTACTCCATTGTCTATTCTTGCCTCCTTTGTCATAGATTAGGTGACCATAGGTGAGTGGATTTATCTCTTGGCTTTCTAACCTGTTCCATTGATCTATTTTTCTGTTTTTGTGCCAGTACCATATTGTCTTGATTACTGTGGCTTTGTAATATAGTCTGAAGTCAGGGAGCCTGATTCCTGCAGCTCTGTTTTTCTTTCTCAAGATTGCCTTGGCTATTCAAGGTCTTTTGTGTTTCCATACAAATTGTAAAAAATTTTTTTCTAATTCTGAGAAAGATGCTATTGGTAATTTGATAGGTATTGCATTGAATCTGTAGATTGCTTTGGGTAGTATAGTCATTTTGACAATATTGTTTCTTCTAATCCAAGAACATGGTATATCTCTCCATCTGTTTGTGTTGTCTTTGATTTCTTTCAACAGTATCTTATAGTTTTCTGAGTACAGGTCTTTTCCTTCCTTTGGTAGGTTTATTCCTAGATATTTTATTCTTTTTGTCACAATGGTAAATAGGAGTGTTTCCTTAATTTCTCTTTCTGATATTTCATTGTTAGTGTATATGAATGGAAGAGATTTCTGTGCATTAATTTGGTTTCCTGCAACCTTACCAAATTCACTGATTAGTTCTAATAGTTTTCTGGAGGCATCTTTAGGATTCTCTGTGTATAGTATCATGTTATTTGCAAACAGTGACAGTTTTACTTCTTGTTTTCCAATTTGTTTTCCTTTTATTTCTTTTTCTTCTCTGATTGCCATGACGAGGACTACCAAAACTATGTTGATTAACAGTAGTGAACGTGGACATCCTTGTCTTGTTCCTGATCTTAGAGAGTATGGTTTTAGTTTTTCACCATTCAGAATGATGTTTGCTGTGGGTTTGTCGTATATGACCTTTATTATTTTGAGGTAGGTTCCCTGTGTGCCCACTTTCTGGAGGGTTGTTTTTATTTTTTTAACATAAATGGGTGTTGAATTTTGTCAATAGCTTTTCTGCATCGATTGAGATGATCATATGGGTTTTATTCTTTAATTTGTTAATATGGTGTGTCACATTGATTGATTTGTGCATTTTTAAGAATCCTTGCATCCCTTGGATTAGTCTCATTTGATTATGGTGTATGATTCTTTTAATGTGTTGTTGGATTCTGTTTCCTAGTATTTTGTTGAGGATTTTTGCGTGTAAGTTCATCAGTGATATTCGTCTATAATGTTTTATTTTTGTAGTATCGTTGTCTGGTTTTGGTGTCACGGTGATGGTGGCCTTGTAGAATGAGCTTGGGAGTGTTCCTTCCTCTGCAATGTTTTAGGAGAGTTTGAGAAGTATCAGTGTTAGCTCTTCTCTAAAAGTTTGATAGAATTCACCTGTGAAGCCACCTGGTCCTGGACTTTTGTTTGTTGGAAGATTTTTAATCACAGTTTCAATTTCATTACTTATGATTGATCTGTTTATATTTTCTGTTTCTTCCTGGTTCAGTCTTAGAAGGTGGTACTTTTCTAAGAAATTGTCCATTTCTTTCATGTTTTTCATTTTATTGGTGTATAGTTTCTTATAATAGTCTCTTATGATCCTTTATATTTCTGTGGTGTCAATTGTAATTTCTCCTTTTTCATTTCTAACTTGATTGATTTGAGTCCTCACCTCTTTTTTTCTTGATGAGTCTGGATACAGGTTTTTCAGTTTTGTTTATCTTCTCAAAGAACAAGCTTTTAGTTTCATTGATCTTTGCTATTGTTTTCTTCATTTCTATTTCACTTATTTCTGCTCTGATTTTTATGATTTCTTTCCTTCTACTAACTTTGGGTTTTCTTTGTTCTTCTTTTTCTAGTTGCTTTAGGTGTAAGGTTAGGTTGTTTATATGAGATTTTTTCTTGTTTCTTGAGATAGAATTGTATGGCTATAAACTTCCCTCTTAGAACTGCTTTTGCTACATCCCATAGGTTTGGGTCATCGTGTACTCATTGTCATTTTCTTCTAGGTATTTTTTTATTTCCTTTTTGATTTCTTCAGTGATCTTGGTTATTTAGTAGCATATTGTTTAGCCTCCATGTGTTTGTGATTTTTACAGTTTTTTTGTAATTGATTTCTAATCTCATAACATCGTGGTCAGTAAAGATGCTTGATACAATTTCAATTTTCTTAAATTTACCGAGGCTTGATTTGTGACCCAAGATGTGATCTATCCTGGAGAATGTTTCACGTGCACTTGAGAAGAAACTGTATTCTGCCACTTTTGGGTGGAATGTTCTATAAATATCAATTAAACCTATCTGGTCTATTATGTCACTTAAAGCTTGAGTTTCCTTATTAATTTTCTGTCTGGATAATCTATCCATTGGTGTAAGTGTACTGTTAAAGTCCCCCACTATTATTGTGTTACTCTTGATTTCACCTTTTATGGCTGTTAACATTTGTCTTATGTATTGTGGTGCTCCTATGTTAGGTGTATAAATATTTATAATTGTTATGTCCTCTTCTTGGATTGATCCCTTGATCATTATGTAGTGTCCTTCCTTGTCTCTTGTAACAGACTTTATTTTAAAGTCTATTTTGTCTGATATGAGTATTGCTACTGCAGCTTTCTTTTGCTTTCCATTTGCATGGAATATCTTTTCCCATCCCCTCACTTTCAGTCTGCATGTGTCCCTAGGTCTGAAGTGGGTCTCTTGTAGACAGCATATTTATGGGTCTTGTTTTGGTATCCATTCAGCCAGTCTGTATCTTTGGGTTGGAGCATTTAGTCCATTTACATTTAAGGTAATTATCAATATGTATGTTCCTATTACCATTTTCTTAATTGCTTTGGGTTTGTTTTTGAAGGTCTTTTTCTTCTATTGTGTTTCTCACCTAGAGAAGTTCCTTTAGCATTTGTTGTAAAGCTGGTCTGGTGGTGCTGAAATCTCTTAGCTTTTGCTTGTCTGAAAAGCTTTTGATTTCTCTGTTGAATCTGAGTGATATCCTTGCTGGGTAGATTAATGTTGCTTGTAGTTTTTCCCTTTCATCACTTTAAATATAACCTGCGACTCCCTTCTGGCCTGCAGAGTTTCTGCTGAAAAATCAGCTGATAACCTTATGGGAATTCCTTTGTATGTTAATTTTTGTTTTCCCTTGTTGCTTTTAATATTTTTTCTTTGTATTTAATTTTTGATAATTTGGTTAATATATGTCTTGGTGTGTTTCTCCTTGGGTTTATCTTGTATGAGACTCTATGTGTTTCTTGGACTTGACTGACTATTTCCTTTCCCCTCTTAGGGAAGTTTTTGACTATAATCTCTTCAAATATTTTCTCAGACCATTTTTCTTTCTCTTCCTCTTCTGGGACCCCTATAATTTGAATGTTGGTGAGCTTAATGTTGTCCCAGAGGTCTCTGAAACTCTCCTCATTTCTTTTTATTCCTTTTTCTTTATTCTGCTCTGTGGCAGTTATTTCCACAATTCTATCTTCCAGCTCACTTATTTATTCTTCTTCCTCAGTTATTCTGCTATTGATTCCTTCTAGTGTATTTTCATTTCACTTATGGTGTTGTTCATCACTGTTTTTTCTTTAGTTCTTCTGGGTCCTTGTTAAACATTTCTTGTATTTTCTTGATCTGTGCCTCCATTCTATTTCTGAGATTTTGGATAATCTTTACTATCATTACTCTGAATTCTTTTTTAGGTAGATTACCTATTTCTTCTTCATTTATTTGGTCTTGTGGATTTTTACCTTTTTCCTTCATCTGTGACATATTTTTCTACTGTCTCATTTTTGTTGATGGGTGGAGCTGTGTTCCTGTTTTGCTGGTAGTTCGGCTTGAGGCTTCCTGCACTGGAGCTTGTAGGCTGTTGGGTGGAGTCAGGTCTTGGTGCTGAGATGAGGACCTCTGGGGGAGCTCACACCGATTTGTATTCCCAGGTGCCTGAAGTTCTCTGTTAGTCTAGTGTCTTGGACTTGGCGCTCCTACCACAGGGGCTCAGACCTGACCCTTGGCCTGGGAACCAAGACCCCACAGGTTGCATGGCATGGCAAGTAAAAAACAAACAGAAAACAGACAAAGACCAATGCAAATAATAAAAACAAAACCGAACAAACACACAAACAAAAAAAGAAAAGAAAACAAACAGACAAATAAAACCCAAAACAAATCCAAGCAAACAAGAAGCAAAGCAACAAGCAAACAACAACAACAAGAAAAAAAATCACAATGAAAGCATAAAACCAGAAGACACCCAAACAAACAAGAGAGTTCAAAACCAATAATAAAAACAAAACTAACATAAACAGAAAACAAAAAATAAAAGAAAATAAAAGAAAAGCTAAGAGAACAAAAGACAAACACACAAAAATGACAAAAACAAAAATAAAAAAAGAAATAATAAAAGAACATAAAAGCAAAAGAAAATAAAAAACACAATGAAAGAAAACAACACAAAAATATCCAAAGAACAAACCAACAGAAAACCAAAACAACAACAAAAAACAACAAAAAACAGACAACAAAAAAGAACAGAACAATAACAAAGAATAAAATATAAAATAAAATTAGAAAAGTTAAAAATATATTAGAAAAAATGAAAATGAAACAACAAAACAAAACACAACAACAGCAAAAAAAATAAATTAATTAATTTTAAACAATTCCCTGGTACCTCCACTATGAGTGTCCTTGTTCCCACGGTGAAGTGCATGCAACTCTGCCTCCCCAGCTGGCCCTCCAAGACCTCTAGGTAGGTCTCTGGACCTGCTGTGTCAGCCTCACCTCTGTGTGTATTCCTTTCAACCAGCATCTGCTCCTGAAGCTGGCCCAGAGCACATGTGCCTGTGTAAACCAGCTGGGGTGCAGGCTTCCATGTGTGTGCCTGCAGGGGCTTGCGAAACCAGAGAGGGCCTTGAAGGTGGGCAGTGCTCAGTCTGTCTGGACCCATAAGGCCAGAGGAGGCCCCATCAGGGGACACACATGGGCCGCCAGGACCCACGCAGCCTGTGGAGGCTTTGTGGGGTGTGTGGTGCTTGGGTCCACTGGGACCCACATGGCCAGAGGAGACTTTGGTGGTGGCAGGGCTCAGGTCCAGTACCCACGTGGCCTGCAGAGGCTTTGGCTGGTGTGGGGCTCAGGCCCAGGACACTAGCAGGCTCACCAGGGCCTGAGCAGGCAGGGGAGAACCTGGCTTGAAGGGAGGATGAGCCAGATCAGGTGTGCACCTGTGCCACTGCCCGAGGAGGTTGGGCCAGCAGGTGGGGAAGGGTGCTACAATGGAGGCCCTGCCAATTGTGTTCCACTCATCAATGGTGCCTCACTTCCTGCTGCCCCATGCTGCCTCCCCACCACCAACAGCCATCCCCTGCCTGGGTCCACCCTCCAAATTCCACTCTCTGGCACCCAGCCTTCCTCCCTACCAGGGAACACAGCTCAGGCTGGGGTGTGCAGGGCTGTGGCATGGACCATGTGCATAGGTCCCACTCTGTCCTACCCTCCACTGACTGACTGTTGCATTCCCCTCCAAACCCCCTATCCCCTGAAGGTCCCTCTCTGTCCCTGGTGATCCCCTCTCTTCTCTCCCAGCCCCACCTCAGGGGTGCTGGTCCCATCCCGCCTCCACTTTTCTTTACCCCTTCCTTCTCTCTCACATCCTACCCGGTTGTGCGGGGATTCCTCCCGTCCCCTTAGGTGTCTGAGGTCCCTCATTAGTGCTCAGTAGGTGCTCTGCGAGAATTGCTCTGATGCATTCTTGTACTTGTGAGGAGACACAAACTCCACATCCTCCTACTCCACCATCTTAACTCTACCCCCAAATCAAATATTTCCAAATATAACAAAAAACTATTCCCAAATCTTTAAAAGATCATGTGATCTAGGATTAATCTTTAATGAGTGAAAACAAGTATAAGTTTTTGGTTTGATTAATACAGACATGTCTTTAGAGTCATAAACATTAACTATAATACTTTTACCTAGGTTTACTAAAAGTCAATAAGCTCATATTATCTCTGTTACAAAATTTGTCGACAAGAAAATTAACTTGGTAAGATGATATTTTTGTAAGTAATAAATAGAGGATAAATGGGATAAAAGTTTTTAAGTGAACTCTTTAAGAATGATTGTTTTGTGGTATGTCTACCTAAAAATAGTTTCTCCAGACTTGAAACTTTAGAATTTTCCTAGATTAAGTTAAATGATAAGAGTTCATTGAATATACAGATCACTTCCAATTAAGGTAAAACACTAAAACATTAATTGCTAAGAAAGTCTAAATTTACCTACTTTTGTCTCCTTATTAGAGAAAAACTAAAGATGCTTGAGTTTGTTGGAAAGACGTCTTGTACCCCATTGAGGGAAGAAATTGGGTTATGAGAAAACATATGTTTTTAGAGATTATGGAATATGTTCACAAGTTTGCCAATCAGGAAATGCTGATATGACAAATAGTTCACAATTGCTTGCATCTTGGTTTTTGCCAGAGATTAAGGTTTTTTTAAAGGTTAAAATTGATAATATATAGGTAATTAAAGATATTAGAAATAATAAGGGAAATATTTCAGTATACAATGAAAATAAGATGTGTGTTTTCAGTAAAAGAAAGTATGAAGAATGGAAATGCATTTTGCTAAGGGAAAAGAAAGTGATTTTTGTCCTGAAGCATCTCAAAGAGAGATATTAAACTAATTAGGTTTATTCAGTATGTTAAATTATGTGGAAAGCATTGTCAAATAAAAGGTAATATTAAGTCTTCTTCATGTTATATCTACATAAGTGTATATTATGAGTTCCAGAAATTATATGAAATTCCTGGAAGTCTTATATGTCCTGACATAAAATGTTATGTTGTCATCAAAATTGAGGCTTATGCTAAAGGGACTGAACCCAAGTATCAGGAGAATGCCCTAGATGACTTTCATGCAAAGGCAACAACAACAGAATCTGTATAGATAAAATCCATTCCAATTCTGCAAGAAAATTGACCCCTCATTGGCAGGGTTTTGCCACCCTGATGTCCTTGTAACAAGGCAACAGTCTGTTCCTAAATGAGAGATATTAAGGTGGATAAGCAATACCTGTGAATTAAACAGTCAGGGTTATGGGAAACCCAAGATGGCTACTGGATTCTTCCCAGTTCTCTGACGAACCCCATTTTTCATGTGATGGGTTAAAGCCTTCTCTTTCTGCAAGGCTGATGATGTCACAATGGTAAAGAAACTGTTAGAAAATGTATTTTCCACTTGGAGAATATTTTCCACAATCCCCAGTGATCAAGACACTCACTTCATTGGGCAAATCATATGAATCTTAAAAAAAAAAACTTGAAAATTTCTTGAAATTATCACTGTCACTGTCACCTTCAATCTTCAGGCAAGGTCAATACAACTAATGGAAAAACTGGACTTGAGCAGAACAAAAATTAATTACATGGGATTGAATGAACTGGTAAATACAATTTTTATGACTTTTTGTCTGAAATATTACTGGCTTTTAATTTTTGTCTTCCAGACATAAGGGAACCTTTCCTCTTAAGCTAATTATAACTTACAGCAATTATGTAAATTATATCTTTATAAGCAGATTGAAGCATTTATCTTTCCTCTCTACTTGATCCCTCCAGAGATTGGAAATCCTTAGGTTCCCAGCAGCATTTCCAGGTGAATAAGGAAGACCACTTCCTGGCAGGTGCAGGAACCTCAAGATATTTTAGACTTCAAGAAGAGAGGTATACACCTAAATCTGTAGGTATTGCAGGCAGAATCTGATGGCAAGTTCTTGGCATGGCTTTCCTCATCTTGAGAGGACTTTTAAAAGTTCAATTTGAGATTCCTCTTGAAAAGTTCCAGCAAAGCCAAATTTAAAAGAACCTATACGATCAATTCCACTTATGTAAATAATCAGGCCAAGTTTATTGAAATCAGACTTATTTTTGAAAATAAATCAGTCTTAATTTGACTATATTTGGTGAAAAATGAAGATAATTTAGAGAGAAAAATCATTTTTCCATAATATATCTTTGTGGATATTGAAGTTTTGTATATACCGAGGTTTTCTATTTACTACCTACATCCAAGATGCCTCTTTGTTGCTATGTTACATTATTGTAAAGTTTATTGAATTATTGAAAGGATATTCTAAGCTTGCTTCTGAAGCTAATCACAGTAATCTATCTTTGGATGAAGATCAGATGCCACATGACCTGCATCCAGGAGATCATGCTTACTGGAAAAGACATCATATAAAGGACACTCCAACCTAGATGAAAGGATCCTTATCAGGTATTCTTAAGTAGCTCATGTACAGTGAAACTTACGGGAATTGACTCTTGAATTAATATTTCTGACTTAAGAAAGCCTCTGCACCTGAGTGTTTTATAGAAAGGACTTCTGACCTCAGATGACATCCACACCAGGACAAAAAGATGACAACAATGGTAGACAGCTGACCCAAGAATCTGGACTGGGCCTGTAAGACTCATCCTATTAATTCAATTGTACTGTTTACCAAATACTCATCTCCCTATCAAAATTGAAAGTTATTGTTTTACTTCTAGCTATACTTTTGATGCAATGTTCAAAATGGAAAGAAAATTCTTTAGTAAAGTTGTCACAGAGTATAGCTCCTGGAGGCAATCTAACTGACTGTTGGATTTGTCATCAAATTCCTCCATCAGTACAAGACCAATTTGGCCCCTCCTAACACCTATATCATGACTTTTCAGATGTTTCTAACATTACCACCCACCTTGACTGACCTCCCTCTGGCCTAACCTTTCAGGTTCAAATTCTTTAACATATTAATTTGTCTATCCTTTGTCTGATACTATCCATGATCCTTAGAGACCTGACACAACTTACCCTAGGACACCTCACTCTGTTCCTTACTTAATTAACAAATGTCTTAAAGAGAAAAACACAAGAAAATTATGCCAGCAACTCCCTTACATCAAATACCATACAGATAGGTTTTGGAAAGCCTACAAGAGAAATGACCCATGGTTTAATACCACATTAACAAAACTTCCAACTGATGAAGCTATCAATGAGAGCACTCTAGGAGGGATCACTTGTGCTCCCCCATGTTTTGTCTTCGTGTGGTATTGGAATTGATCCACTTTCCTAAAGATGGGCACATAGTCTTACTAGCTGGCAAATAGAAGGTTTATTTTTACTAGGATAATATGTTACTCCATTGTCTATACATAAGTAAGTAGATGAACCTCCTTTCTCTCTTCATTACAGAGTCAAGAGATCCATGTTAGCAAGATACCAAGATATCTCATGACAAAATCTTTTGGCAATCTTGGTTCCTAATGCAGGAGTATGTGTAAACAGAGATATGATTAGAAATCTATCACCCACCATTGGTCAAATAGTTGAGGAAACTGAAAAAAAGCATTGCAGCATAACAGACATCCCTAAATTCCTTAGCCCATATAATATTAGATAACAGAATTGCCTCATATTTTTGTTGGTTAAACAAGGAACCATTTACGTTATTGCTCGCACTACTTGCTGCACTTATATCAACAGCTCTGGAGAAGTAGAGGCACACACACACACAATTTCCCAAAAGAGTGAAATGGCTACAAGATCAGACATTTTTTTCCCATTTTGCTTACAAATGATTATCATTGTCATAGTATGTATTGTTATTCTTTTCCTGGCTATGAAGCTACTCAGGACATGTATCACTACTTGCTTTAAGCCTACTGTTTACAGCAGGTGTAACATAGCCAGGTCATTGGAAGCAACCTAAATGCCCATCGACAGACAAATGGATAAAGAAGATGTGGTACATATATACAATGGAATATTACTCAGCCATAGAAAGGAATGAAATTGGGTCATTTTTTGAGACGTGGATGGATCTAGAGACTGTCATACAGAGTGAAGTAAGTCAGAAAGAGAAAAACAAATATCGTATATTAACACACATATGTGGAACTTAGAAAAATGGTACAGATGAACCGGTTTGCAGGGCAGAAATTGAGACACAGACGTAGAGAACAAACGTATGGACACAAGGGGGGAAAGCGGCAGGGGTGGGGGTGTGATGAATTGGGTGATTGGGATTGACATGTATACACTGATGTGTATAAAACTGATGACTAATAAGAACCTGCTGTATAAAAATATAAACAAAATAAAATTTTAAGAAAAGCAGGTGTAACAATGTTTATGTGACAATTCAACATAATTGATAAAATGTATAGCCTATAAAATGTTTCCCCATTAGCATACGTCTGTGCTTGTTCACTATGTCTGATTAGACACCCCCTCCTTCCCACCCCCCAAGTGGATAACTAGGCAAATCTCTTTTTTTTTTTTCTCATGAATGAAAAAAATGTCAAATTTTGGTCACAGCTCTAAGGCAGACGTTACATTTTTCACAAGGATGGAAATGGAGACACCTAACGCTGGGTGTTAAGGAGGTGGGTTCATACGGCTCTCCCAGCACTATGGCCTGGATGATGATCTCTGGGTTCTTGATGTCCTTCTTGCTCTGGACAGTCCTCAGCTACAGCTGGGCTGGGCTGGGCTTCAGTCCTTCCACAGCCTTGGCTTTTGCACACTTGATGGTCTGCTGCAGAACATGGTGCATGGCCGACACAGTATTTTCACAGGTCACCTTGAGACTGTTGAGTTGCTTGTGCATCCATGCCAAGAGCACGGCAGTGAAGAGGTCCCCGGTGCCTATGGAGACTGTGTCCACCTTGCACATCTCCATGAGGATGCTCTGCATCATCACGGTGCCGTCAGGGATCTGGGTCATCTGGCTCCCTGGCATGATCAGGTAGTTAATGCCCCTTGGGGATGACAGGTCTAAGCTGGTGATGACCACTGTGTTGAGGCCCATTAAGTGCAGCACGTCCATCACTCACTGCTAAGTCTTCTTCTTGGCTGTGAATCTTTCTGCCGCTCAGCAACTCAGTCTCAAATTGGTTGGGGGTTATGATGTCTGCAACTGGCATGTCCTTCTCTCTGTAAACCAGAAGAAGGTCCTCAGGGAGGTAGATGGAAACTTCTCTGTTCCACTTGTCTCCCATCACGGGGACGCACATGACCAAGAGCCTGGAGTTCTGCTGCTTCAGCTCCTTCCTGGCGTCCACCACCATGGCCAGGAAGAACTTATCTTTCATGTAACCTGTGAGCACATAGTTATATTTGTTCATGTTGTTCAGCTCCAGCCCGTCATACAGCTCGTGGAGCTCATCTGAGTTCAGCACTTGGCTATTCCAGTGTGAGTAGCCTGTGTGGTTTAAAAACTGGACAGAGTTCACTACATCAATCTTGAACCCCAAAACATGTAGTGGGAGTGTGACTGCCTGATTGCCCATGTAGCCACAGATGACATGGCTCTGAATGGAGAGCACCTGACAGTCTTCCTCCTTGCCAGGTCTGCCTCAGGGGCAGGGCCAGGCAGGGTCATTGTCTCCGCCGCATGCTGGGGCTGTGCTCCACTTGGTTCCAGCTGCACTCAGGCTCTGCTCCGCTGCAGCCCTGCTCAGTGAAGGCACTCTGCTTGAACGATGGGCCACCTCCCTCTTAGGCAAATCTCTTTACATGTATAAACAACAAAAACGGAAGCCTAACACTGAGGGACATGATGGACCCAGGGCAGGCAGCAACTACCCTGACATTGAGGGACAAATATTTTGATCATCAGTGCTTTCTATTGAAAGATTTTCAATCAGAAGGGAGAAATAATGGAAGGAAATTTTCACATATTGAGGTATGGGAACGTCTGGTTTCTGGATTATACATGATTTGACTTAAATTTTATGTTAACCTAAACAGCCTGTTTGTGGTCTATCAAACATACATTGTACGTCTGCTTTAATCATTAAAGAAAAAAGTACATTGACTAGAAGTAAAGAATGTCCACATTAACAATAAAGATTAAATGCCTCTCTTCCTGTGATGCCAATGCTGGTATTCCTTCAGTGATAAGACTGCCTTCCTAGGTGTCAAGGACATACTGACTTGCTGTGTATGTGCTGATCTGTTTATTTTTGAAACCTTGAAAGGATGGTGTCCCTGACTTGTTTGATGTTCTTTGTTCTGACAAGATGTACAACTGTGCTGAAAACCATGCTTCTCCAGAGCAGCTCCTCAGATTAATCTGAGAGGCTGTCTCCCTGACCATAGTCCTTAATTTGGGTCAAATAAAACTCTTTTATTTTCCTATTATAGATTTTTTATTGATTATTTTTGAAGACATCTGTGTGAGAGCTGAAACAAGAAGGCAGACTACTGCCTTGCTCTACCTCACCTGGGCAAAAGCATGTTAGAGATGACTCAAATTTTTTGTTGTCTACCATAAAAGCACCTTGAGTATTAATTCTGGAGTTACAAATAAATTTTAGCTAGTAGACAAATTCACAAATATGGACCCATCGAGTAGTGAGGCTTCACTGTATAGAGATATGGACTTGACACCCAGGAGAAAGAGCTAAAAGAATTAGAAATAGTTGTCTCTGGGAACAGGACACTGGATGGCAAGGAGTGAGTTATGGGACTGTTGCTTTTAATCAAGTATAAATTTTAATTTGTTAACAAATTTAAAATGAATAATTTTTCAAAAATATTTTAAACCACTCCTTCTTCCATGACTTCTTCTCCCGTTCGTCCAGGCTGGTGGAAAATGTAATCCATCATTATTGGGTTTCACTTCCCTGACCTCCAGCATCTCAAGAATATCCTGAGATTATTTTAGAAAAGGCAGAGCTTTCTGGAAGGGCTCTCTGGACTCCAGTCTAACTGGTCTCTAAAAATTTGTCTTCTCTAAGTACTTACTTGAAAGAAATGTCTCTCTTTTTCTGAGCCCAGTTTGAGACTGGGTCTTGCCCTGCGCTTCCAGGGCCACAGTGAATACCTCTCTTGCATTTTTCTGGGAAGAGGATGGTTCTTGGGAAGGGGGCAGGGGCAGATGGCAACCTCAACTTCTCAGTAGGAATTGCAAATGACAGTTGTTTCCAATCCTTGACCACTGGGAAGGGTAAGTTCAAGCTTGCAGTTTCCTGAGTCATGAAGGCAACATTTAGCCTTTTGTTGAGCACTATCTGTGTCCCAGGCACAGTGTCTAGTTCTTTGTATGCATTACGTTACTTAATCCTCACAACCTAAGGGGACATTTTACAGATGAGGAAACTGAAGCTTAGGGAGCTTAAGCAATTTGCTCAAGGTCATCCAGCTACTAAGTGGCAAACTTGGGATTTGAACTTACACCTGGTTAACTCTCAAACCAATGCTCTCAACAGCTCACAATACTATTGGCACACACATGCAGTATTCCTTTTGCAAATTTCAAATTCTACTTAGTTTTGATAGGTTGAATTTCTGGCAGCTTCTGAGAGTTTATTGCCATTTATGAGGACTTTATCTTGGCAGGATGGTTTCCTTAGAGTCCACCAAGGAAGGTGTGCTTTTTGTTGCTTCTCACTTTGTTTAGACTGTTCCTTCCATCTGTACTGCCTTCCCTGACCCTTTCTTTGTGTATAATTCCTAGCCATCCTTTAAGAACTAGCACTGTAGGTGGTGAAGCTGTGGGAAGCACAGGTGGAGGAAGGAGAAATTTTAACCTTGAATGAAGATTGACATTTAAATTTTTACTTGGAACTGGACTATCTCTTACCAAAGTGAGATTTTTTTTTTTAAAAGGACCACTGATGTTGGGAGCACTTTTCATGATCTAAGAGGGTCCAAGTGTTTTATAAAAGTTGCCCTGATTTTCATCCAAGGAGCGAAATATAAATACCTTTTCTCACGTCAACAGGCAGAATGGGAAACAAATAAAATAGTTTTAAAAAATTATGCTGCATGAGTCTTGCTTAGTTATTGTATTAATAATACATATATTTGTACAATACTTAATGTGATTGCAAGCTTTCTACTGTTTGGATAAACATAATTTATTTTAAACCATTAAATCTACTGTTTCAAATTGTCTCCATTTTCCCCCAATTTAAGACTATGCTGGACATCTTGTTAAATTTTTTTTCATGTATGTAAAAATGTAAAGGGTTTTGGTATGATTGTAAATATTTTTTGCCAGAATATTCTCTCTAGAAATATATCAGAGCTCCTCTAAGATTATTATGCATTGTTACTATCACTGTCCTGTATGAAATATTGTGCTTTACTAGGCCCTTGGGATACCTGCCTTTGACACTCAACTGAAACAGCAAGGGACATATGGCAACACTATAATAATGACAATGTATGTGTTTATTATTTTACAGTTTCATTTACCTTAATAAATGAACAGTTTCATGTACCTTTCATATTCAAGGCTTCTCAAACTATACTGTGCAGATAAATCATTTGGGTATCTTTTTTTTTAACATCTTTATTGGGGTATAATTGTTTTATAATGGTGTGTTAGTTTCTGCTTTATAACAAAGTGGATCAGTTATACATATACATATGTTCCCATATCACTTCCTTCTTGCATCTTCCTCCCTCCCACCCTCCCTATCCCACCCCTCTAGGTGGTCACAAACCACCTAGCTGATCTCCCTGTGCTATGCGGCTGCTTCCCACTAGCTATCTATTTTAGGTTTGGTAGTGTATATATGTCCATGCCACTCTCTCACTTTCTCAAAGCTTACCCTGCCCCCTCCCTATATCCTCTATTTGTATCATCTTTAATTTCTTTCATCAGTGTCTTATAATTTTCTGTATACAGGTCTTTTGTCTCCTTAGGTAGGTTTATTCCTAGATATTTTATTCTTTTTGTTGCAGTGGTAAATGGGAGTGTTTTTTTTATTTCACTTTCAGATTTTTCATCATTAGTGTATAGGAATACCAGAGATTTCTGTGTATTAATTTTGTGTCCTGCAACTTTACCAAATTCATTGATTAGCTCTAGTAGTTTTCTGGTAACATCTTTAGTATTCTCTATGTATAGTATCATGTCATCTGCAAACAGTGACAGCTTTACTTCTTCTTTTCCAATTTGGAATCTTTTATTACCTTTTCTTCTCTGATTTCTGTGGCTAGTACTTCTAAAACTGTATTGAATAAGAGTGGTGAGAGTGGGTAACCTTGTCTTGTTCCTGATCTTAGTGGAAATGCTTTCAGTTTTTCACCATTGAGGATGATGTTTGCTGTGGCTTTGTCATATATGGCCTTTATTATGTTGAGGAAAGTTCCCTCTATGCCTACTTTCTGCAGGGTTTTTACCATAAATGGGTGTTGAATTTTGTCAAAAGCTTTCTCTGCATCTATTGAGATGATCATATGGTTTGTCTCTTTCAATTTGTTAATATGGTTTATCACATTGATTGATTTGCATATATTGAAGAATCCTTGCATTTCTGGTATAAACCCCACTTGATCATGGTGTATGATCCTTTTAATGTGCTGTTGGATTCTGTTTGCTAGTATTTTCTTGAGGATTTTTGCATCTATGTTCATCAGTGATATTGGCCTGTAGTTTTCTTTCTTTGTGACATCCGTGTCTAGTTTTGGTATCAAGGTGATGGTGGCCTTGTAGAATGAATTTGGGAGTGTTCCTCCCTCTGCTATATTTTGGAAGAGTTTGAGAAGGATAGGTGTTAGCTATTCTCTAAATGTTTGATAGAATTCGCCTGTGAAGCCATCTGGTCCTGGGCTTTTGTTTGTTGGAAGATTTTTAATCACAGTTTCAATTTTAGTGCTTGTGATTGTTCTGTTCATATTTTCTATTTCTTCTGGATTCAGTGTTGGCACATTGTGCATTTATAAGAATTTGTTCATTTCGTCTGGGTTGTCCATTTTATTGGCATAGACTTGCTTGTAGTAATCTCTCATGATCTTTTCTATTTCTGCAGTGTCTCTTGTTACTTCTCCTTTTTCATTTCTAATTCTATTGATTTGAGTCTTCTCCCTTTTTTTCTTGATGAGTCTGGCGAATGGTTTGTCTATTTTGTTTATCTTCTCAAAGAACCAGCTTTTAGTTTTATTGATCTTTGCTATTGTTTCCTTCATTTCTTTTCCATTTATTTCTGATCTGATTTTTATGATTTCTTTCCTTTTGCTAACTTTGGGTTTTTTTGATTCTTCTTTCTCTAATTGTTTTAGGTGCAAGGTTAGGTTGTTTATTTGAGATGTTTCCTGTTTCTTAAGGTGGGCTTGTATTGCTATAAACTTCCCTCTTAGAACTGTTTTTGCTGCATCCCATAGGTTATGGGTCATCGTGTCTCCATTGTCATTTGTTTCTAGGTATTTTTTGATTTCCTCTTTGATTTCTTCAGTGATCACTTCGTTATTAAGTAGTGTATTGTTTAGCCTCCATGTGTTTGTATTTTTTACAGTTCTTTTCCTGTAATTGATATCTAGTCTTATGGCGATTGTTTTCAGAAAAGATAATTGATACAATTTCAATTTTTTAAAATTTTCCAAGGCTTGATTTGTGACCCAAGATATGATCTATCCTGGAGAATGTTCCATGAGCACTTGAGAAAAATATGTATTCTGTTGTTTTAGGATAGAATGTCCTATAGATATCGATTAAGTCCATCTTGTTTAATGTACCATTTAAAGCTGGTGTTTTCTTATTTATTTTCATTTTGGATCATGTGTCCATTGGTGAAAGTGAGGTGTTAAAGTCCCCTACTATGAATGTGTTACTGTCGATTTCCCCTTTTATGGCTGTTAGTATTTGCCTTATGTATTGAGGTGCTCCTATGTTGGGTGCATAAATATTTACAATTGTTATATCTTCTTCTTGGATCGATCGCTTGATCATTATGTACTGTCGTTCTTTGTCTCTTGTAATAGTCTTTATTTTAAAGTCTACTTTGTCTGATATAAGAATTGCTACTCCAGCTTTCTTTTGGTTTCCATTTGCATGGAATATCTTTTTCCATCCCCTTACTTTCAGTCTGTATGTGTCTCTAGGTCTGAAGTGGGTCTCTTGTAGACAGCAAATATATGGGTCTTGTTTTTGTATCCATTCAGCCAATCTGGGTCTTTTGGTGGGAGCATTTAGTCTATTTACATTTAAGGTAATTATCGATATGTATGTTCCTATTCCCATTTTCTACATTGTTTTGAGTTCGTTATTGTAGATCTTTTCCTTCTCTTGTGTTTCTTGCCTGGAGAAGTTCCTTTAGCATTTGTTGTAAAGGTGGTTTGATGGTGCTGAACTCTCTCAGCTTTTGCTTGTCTGTAAAGGTTTTAATTTCTCCATCAAATCTGAATGAGATCCTTGCTGGGTAGAGTATTCTTGGTTGCAGGTTTTTCTCCTTCCTCAATTTCAGTATGTCCTGCCAGTTCCTTCTGGCTTGCAGAGTTTCTGCTGAGAGATCAGTTATTAACCTTATGGGGATTCCCATGTGTGTTATTTGTTGTTTTTCCCTTGCTGCTTTTAAGATGCTTTCTTTGTATTTAATTTTTGACAGAGTGATTACAATGTGTCTTGGCATATTTCTCCTTGGATTTATCCTGTATGGGACTCTCTGTGCTTCCTGAACTTGATTAACTATTTCTTTTCCCATATTAGGGAAGTTTTCAACTATAATCTCTTCAAATATTTTCTCCGTCCCTTTCTTTTTCTCTTCTTCTTCTGGAACCCTTATAATTCGAATGTTGGTGCATTTAATGTTGTCCCAGAGGTCTCTGAGACTGTCTTCAGTTCTTTTCATTCTTTTTTCTTTATTCTGCTCTGCAGTAGTTATTTCCACTATTTTATCTTCCAGGTCACTTATCCGTTCTTCTGCCACAGTTATTCTGCTATTGATCCCATCTAGAGTATTTTTCATTTCATTTATTGTGTTGTTCATCATTGTTTGTTTCATCTTTAGTTCTTCTAGGTCCTTGTTAAATGTTTCTTGCAATTTGTCTATTCTATTTCCAAGATTTTGGATCCTCTTTACTTTGATTATTCTGAATTCT
This sequence comes from Globicephala melas, assembly GCF_963455315.2. Taxonomy (NCBI): domain Eukaryota; kingdom Metazoa; phylum Chordata; class Mammalia; order Artiodactyla; family Delphinidae; genus Globicephala; species Globicephala melas. The sequence continues at coordinate 54,019,354 of NC_083328.1, read as the reverse complement.
TTTTCAGGTAGACTGCCTATTTCCTCTTCATTTGTTAGGTCTGGTGTGTTTTTGTCTTGCTCCTTCATCTGCTGTGTTTTTCTGTCTTCTTATTTTGCTTATCTTACTGTGTTTGGGGTTTCCTTTTTGCAGGCTGCACGTTCGTAGTTTCCATTGTTCTTGATATCTGTCCCCAGTGGCTAAGGTTGGTTCAGTGGGTTGTGTAGGCTTCCTGGTGGAGGGGACTAGTGTCTGTGTTCTGGTGGATGAGGCTTGATTTTGTCTTTCTGGTGGGCAGGTCCACGTCTGGGGGTGTGTTTTGAGGTGTCTGTGGACTTATTATGATTTTATGCAGCCTCTCTGCTAATGGGTGGGGTTGTGTTCCTGTTTTGCTAGTTGTTTGGCATAGAGTGTCCAGCACTGTAGCTTGCTGGTCATTGAGTGAAGCTGGGTGCTGGTGTTGAGATGGAGATATCTGGGAGATTTTCACCTTTTGATATTATGTGGAGCTGGGAGGTCTCTTGTTGACCAGTGTCCTGAAGTTGACTCTCCCACCTCAGAGGCACAACACTGACTCTTGGCTGCAGCACCAAGAGCCTTTCATCCACATGGCTCAGAATAAAAGGGAGAAAAAGTAGAGAGAAAGAATTAGTAGAAGTAGGAAGAAAGAACGAAAGAAAGAAAGAAAGGAGGGAAGGAAGGAAGGAAGGAAGAAAGAAAGAAACAAAGAAGAAAAGAAGGAAAGAAGGAAAGAAAGAAAGAAAGAATGGAGGGAGGGAGGGAGGGAGGGATGGTGGGAGGAAGGAAGGAAGGAAGGAAGGAAGGAAGGAAGAAGGGAAGGAAGGAAAAAAGAAAGAATGTAAAATAAAATAAATTAAAATATAATAAGGTTATTAAATTAAAAAATAATTATTAAGAAAAAAAATTAAAAAAAAAAAACCGGACAGATAGAACCTTAGGACAAATGGTGGAAGCAAAACTATACAGACAAAATCTCACACAGAAGCATAAACATACACACTCAGAAAAAGAGGAAAAGGGGAAAAAATCATAAATCTTGCTCTCAAAGTCCATCTCCTCAATTTGGGATGATTCGTTGTCTAAAGGAGGGAAGGAAGGAAAGAAAGAAAGAAGATAAAGTAAAATAAAATAAAGTTATTAAAATTAACTATTAAGAAAAAAATTAAAAAAAAAAACGGACGGATAGAACCCTAGGACAAATGGTGGAAGCAAAGCTATAAAATCTCACACAGAAGCATACACATACACACTCACAAAAAGAGGAAAAGGGGAAAAAATCATAAATCTTGCTTCCAAAGTCCACCTCCTCAATTTGGGATGATTCATTGTCTATTCATGTCTATTCATGTATCCACAGATGCAGGGTACATCAAGTTGATTGTGGAGCTTTAATCCGCTGCTTCTGAGGCTGCTGGGAGAGATTTCCCTTTCTCTTCTTTGTTCTCACAGCTCCCAGGGGCTCAGCTTTGAATTTGGCCCCGCCTCTGCGTGTAGGTCGCTGGAGGGCGTCTGTTTTTTGCTCAGACATGAAGGGGTTACAGGAGCCGCTGATTCGGGGGCTCTGGCTCACTCAGGCCGGGGGGAGGGAGGGGCGCGGATTGCGGATCAAGCCTGCGGCGGCAGAGGCCGGCATGACATTGCACCAGCCCGAGGCCCGCCGTGTGTTCTCCCAGGTAAGTTGTCCCTGGATCCCAGGAACCTGGCAGTGGCTGGTTGCACAGGCTCCCCGGAAGAGGGGTGTGGATAGTGACCTGTGCTCGCACACAGGCCCCTTGGTGGCAGCAGCAGCAGCCTTGGCATCTCCCGCCCGTCTCTGAGGTCCGTGCTTTTTGCCGCGGCTCACGCCCATCTCTGGGGTTCGTGCTTTTAGCCGCGGCTTGCGCCCGTTTCTGGCGTTCCTTTAAGCAGCGCCCTTAATCCCCTCTCCTCGCGCACCAGGAAACAAAGAGGGACGAAAAAGTCTCTTGCCTCTTCGGCAGCTCCAGACCTTTTCCCGGACTCCCTCCCGGCTAGCCGTGGTGCAGGAACCCTTTCAGGCTGTGTTCACGCAGCCAACCCCAGTCCTCTCCCTGCGCTCCGACCAAAGCCCGAGCCTCAGCTCGCAGATCCGCCTGCCCTGGCGGGAGAGCAGACAAGCCTCTCGGGCTGGTGAGTGCCGGTCGGCACTGATCCTCTGTGAGGGAATCTCCCCGCTTTGCCTTCCGCACCCCTGTTGTTGTGCTCTCCTCCGCGGCTCCGAAGTTTCCCCCTCTGCCACCCGCAGTCTCCGCCTGTGAAGGGGCTTCCTAGTGTGTGGAAACTTTTCCTCCTTCACAGCTCCCTCCCACTGGTGCAGGTGCCGTCCCTATTCTTTTGTCTCTGTTTTTTCCTTTTTTCTTTTGCCCTACCCAGGTATGTGGGGAGTTTCTTGCCTTTTGGGAGGCCTGAGGTCTTCTGCCAGCATTCAGTAGGTGTTCTGTAGGAGTTGTTCCACGTGTAGATGTATTTCTGGTGTATCTGTGGGGAGGAAGGTGATCTCCGCGTCTTACTCTTCCGCCATCTTCAGAACACCCCTCCCCCATTTGGGTATCTTGTTAAGATGCAAATTCTGACTCAGTGGGTCTGAGTTGGGGCCTGAGAACCTGCATTCCAGCAAACTCCCAGATGTTGCTGATGCCACTGGTCTCAAAACTACATTGTGAATAACTAGTCTTTGTTTATCTTAATTCCTGTGATAATCTAACAAATAACAAAAACCTCAAGTTAAGTGATTTGTCTTCAGTCCTGACAATGCAGCTTCTTTCAGTCATTCATTTGTTCACTCACTCACTCCTTCAGGCACTGTGGAGACTGAAGCCAGTGAAACCAAACCCCACCTTTGTGGGACTTGTCTTCTAGTGGAGAAGACCGACTATAGGTGAGTAAATAAATAAATACAAATAAAACAATTTCAGGTAATAAAAGTGTTTACAAAGGAAAATAAAGCAGGGCAAGAGATTGACTATTAACAGGGGTCTTCTGGATCTAAAGTTTACTCTCTATACTCGTCGATTAAAGATATGGCCTTCACTATTGCATAACACTTCGTAGGTCATGTTTTGCTATCAAATCTCTTCCCCCAACTTAGTTTTCACAATATCCCTGTGATAAGTTTAGGCAAGGATTCCACATAATCCAGCTGGTGAACCATTCAAACTTCTTGAACTAAAATACAGAGGGAGAGAGACACCCTCCTTAAATAAAAGGTCTTTTGTTTTCATTTGAGTTGACAAAGGAACCTTTGGCCTCTTCTTGCCAATCTCACTCATGGAGGTCGAAGGGGAAGGGAGATGGGAGAGATGACTGATTGTGTGTGTGTGTGTAGGTGTGTGTGTGTGGGTGTGTGCACCACACTCAATCCATTTGTCTTGGAAGACTACATCTAGCTGTTAGGATACTTTGGCTGTAGGCAACATAAACCAATTCTGTCTTAAAAGGGTAAACAAATAAAATTGAAAGATATGGTTAGGTACGTATAGTTCACAGAATCAGGAAAAAGCTCCCATTAGACTTCGGAAAGCACAGAAACCATGGCAGATCATGGATCTAGGGAGTCCCTTTAGGCTTCTCTCTTCAGACGAATGGGCTCCATATAGTTTCAGGCTTTGTGTCTGTTAGGGGTTGAATTGTATCCCGCCAAAATATATGTTGAAGTCCTAGCACCCAATACCTGCAAATGTGATCTTATTGGGAAGTAGGGTCTTTGCAGATGTACTCAAGTTAAGACAAAGTCATACTGGAGTAGTGTGGCCAATCCAATATGTCTGGTCCCCTTATTAGAGGAGAAGTGACAGAGACATGTGGGGAGAAGATGGCCATTGACAATGGAGGTAGAGATTGGAGTGACACATCTAAAACCCAAGGAATGCCAAGGATTGCCAGCAAACACCAGAAGATAGAAGAGGCAAGGATGGATCCTCCCCTACAGATTTCAGAGAGAGCATGGCCCTGTCAACAGCTTGATTTCAAAATTCTACACTGCAGAATTGTGAGACAAAAAATTTCTGTTGTTTTAAGCCATTCAGTTTGTGGTACTTTGTTATGGCAGCCCTAGGAAACAAATACAATGTTTTTCTGCTCCAGGTTCAAACTCCAAGGAGCAAACATCTGAGTAGCCCAGCTTATGTAATGTGCACACTCATGAGATCATATTTGGGGGGGGGCGGTTCTTCAGTGAGTAAATAGATGCTGTTGCCGGCAGTAGGGAGAATGGGTGAGGGCAGCAAAATAAGGATATGTACCTGGTATGAACCCATGTGTGCTGCTGGAGCCTCATGACCTGGGGTGGGGGTGGAGGAGTGATTTAAGAATGTTCAGGCCACTTCCTTGGGTTGGTCCAAACCCTGGTGGTGTTTCTGTGAGTTCTTCCTGATTGGAGCAAATTCAAACCTCTTTACAAATTGAACATTATCACAAGGATCTTGATAACTATACTGAAATTTTCCATTTTTAAAATCACCCACCCACATATGCACCAACCAATAAATAATTTATCTGTTTACCCACCCATCCATCCACTCCTTGACCTACGCACCCTTCTCATCACTGTTAACTGATCTATATGTTTATCCACTCATCTACTCTACCACCTGTTCACCTAACTATCCATAAATGAGCACCTACGTTTGTCAGGCAATATTCTTTTTTTTTTCTTTTTTTCATTTTTTGGTCACACTGCACACCTTGTGGGAGCTTAGTTCCCTGGCCAGGGAGTGAACCCAGGTCCATGGCAGTGAAGGCACTGAGTCTTAACCACTGGACTGCCAGGGAATTCCCCGTTAGGCAATGTTCTTCAGTTTGTTCATTTATTCAGTCATTCATTCAATAAATCAATCAGTATTTGTTGAGTGCCTCCTCCATTTCAGACAATGTTCTAGGTGGTGGAGATAAAGCAATGAATAAGAAGATATGGTCTCTGCCCTCATGGAGTTTGCAATATTGTTGTAAAGGTAGATGTTAAATCAATAACTAGGAAGACAATATGTGAGGCAACTTCTCCTTTTGTCGTAATTCCTTTTCCTCTTGTACCTCTCTCTGTTTAGTGTGTACGGAAAACTTTGATTTTGGAAAATTTACAGAGCATATAGCATAGGCAGATGACTGGATTAGAGAAAAGGAACATCACTTCCTGAGGTGAGTGAGATTGAAGTCCACTAGACTCTAAGCTCCTGGAGGGCAAGAAGAGTGTATATTTTAATTCATCACTTTTTCCCAGGACTTGTCACAGAGAAGGCACCAAACAAATATGTGCTAAATGATAAAAAGTTTGACCCTGAGTTTGACCCTTTGAAATATTTTTTTTTTCTGATTCCGGCACTTTCAAGATCATAGTTTATTTATTACTTCAGATAAAAAGATAGTATACATATTAGGGAATCCCTTAAAATTCAACTCTAGCATTATACAGCATCTATAACTTTTGCACTGAATGTTAACCAAAAAAAGCTCTAAACACCTGAAAGCCCCACTAGTAACATGAACTATGGTAATAAAAAATTTGACATTTAATTTGCTCAATATATAGTATTTACATTACGAAACCAATGGTGATACAATAAACAGTGATAAAGAAATAGTAAAACTAAACTTTACAAAGCAAAGTTTTATATTCTTACAATATGCTAATTATCATAATTGTATATAAAAATTAAAACATAGCAGAGCTTTCTGTTACAGAATTCTTGATTATCTGAGTTGTAGTCATTACTTGCTAACGATTTACATGCAACATTTGCTAGTACTGACATTTGATTTTTTTCCCCCAAGAAAGTGTAAGTAGATATTTATTTAAGAGCAGACATTAATTTACTTGTGGAGTAAATTAGGTAAACAAACTAGTGTTTACCAGTGGGGAGAGGGGCAAGATTGGAGTAGGGATTAAGTACAAACTACTATGTATAAAATAAATAAGCTACCAGGATGTATTATACATCACAAAGAATATAGATAAAACTGTACTCAAGATTCGTACTGGTCACAAGCCTCTTCTCTATAGAAATGATAAAAATAGTAAGACCGAAAAAAATTCCTGACAGGAGATGCATAGGCAAAGAGTACCATGAATGGCACAGCTCAAAAAATCTTGGGACCAATTAGACACACATCTTTTCTCTCTCCTTCAATGATGAGAGGTCTATTTTGCCATCAAATTATAATAACTGCAGCAAGTAAAGGGTACCATCAAATTATAATAACTGCAGCAAGTAAAGGGTACCATCAAACTATAATAACTGTAGCAAGTAAAGGGTACCGGGTATACAACTAATTAAACCTTGCAAAATACTAAGATGGGCAGGGGTGGCCGGAAGAAGGAACAATTTCCATGTAATTCAAACTATATACAGCATAACTAGAATGGGAGCTCATCCCAAACTGGCTATATGAAACAATTGGACTTTTATGATTTAATAGTTAAAATTATAACAAGTGTAATAATACAATAGAGTTACATGGGAAGCAAGAGCCAAGGGGCACTTTATATTATTTACTGTGTATTTCAGTTTAAAAATAATTTTGCTAAGTATACATCTCAACTGAGGTCTATGTATAAAATGTACTAACAGATACAGATATTTACCTTTGGTGACTTAAAGGCCTTTTTGTGACTTCTGTCTGAATTGCAGGCAGAATGCTAGATGTACATGCACATGTGGAAAAACTCAACCTGAGGTAATCCAAAAGATGTGCATGTGAGGAGCCTGGAGGTACTCTGACAGTCAAAGCACACCAGAACCCAAACAGGCAACAGTGAGGATGGCCACAAGGAATGGAATGCCAGTATGGCAGAAAGAGGAAGGCCAGCAGAATCCTGCATACATACACAAAAGAAAAAGCCACCCACCATTTCATAAAACAAAAGCCAATTATAGTGTGGGAAGTGCAAACTGCAGAAAATCAGAAGTCCACAGAAGAAAAACGACTGGCTCCTGTGAGAGAAAGGAGGACGCTTCGTTCTGAGCAGGGTCACTTGGTGAAGGCTGTCATGGTCACCCAGAGCACCTTGTTGGTGCTGGCCTTCAGACACTCCACCTCAGAGACCCTTTGAAATATTTAAGGACAATACTTAAAAAAAATAAAGACAATACTTAAACAAAAAGAAATTAGGGACGACCTTAAGTAATATTTCTACAGATTTCTGTAGCTGTTCTCTCTCCATTGTAGAGATAAAAAAAACCATCCCAGGAAACTGAGAGGAAATATAGACAAAAGAATTCAGAATAGACAATTCAAAGATGATTGCACTTTAAGGACTCCCAAAGAGCAAAAATAAATGCTAGGAAAATCATTCTCAGCATTGTGAAGCTTGGCAGGACTCAGACAAAAAACTTATTTCAGTATATTTTCAACATACGTTATAATGCTTTTTAAAATGCATTTTTCTCGATTCTAAGATGCACATCAGTGGTAGAAGATGTAGAATGGAGAGCCCCACGGGGAACCTCACTCTCTCCTCCTCAAAGGATCACCTGAGTTCTTCCACACTCTTTTTGGGAGAGTTCCTGAATGAAAGCCAAGCTGTTCCTATGTTCCTCTGACAGTCCTTTACTGAGGAGACACCAAAGCGCAATAAGAGGGAATTTTATGGCACCGCTGGTAAGTGGTGCCTTCAGTCCAGCTGCTTGGGACCCAGCTGGGAGAACTTGAGACAGATGGCCACACCAGGGACATTAACAAGTCGAGATTCTGGGTTTGAGAATGTTCCCTCCATCTATTTGCCATTGAGGTGATCAGGTAGCAGTGGGGAGGATGGAAGTGAGAGAACATAGCACATCACACCTGCCAGCTGCTGAGTCTTTGGAAGTCTCTTTATAATTTCATTTATTTATTTTTACTAAAGTATAGTTGATTTACAATATTATGTTAGTTTCAGGTGTACAGCACAGTGATTCAGTTTTTAGAGGTTACACTCCATTTATAGTTATTATAAAATAATGGCTATATTCTTTGTGATGTATAATACATCCTGGTAGCTTATTTATTTTATACATAGTAGTTTGTACTTAATCCCCTACTCCAATCTTGCCCCTCTCCCCACTGGTAAACACTAGTTTGTTCTCTATATCTGTCAGTCTGTTATATTCATCCATTAAAATTTTTTTAGATTCCACATATTAGTGAAAACATACAGTATATTTGTCTTTCTCTGTCTGACATTTTTCACTTAGCATAATACTGTCCAGGTCCATCCATGTTGCTGCAAAGGAATTTTTTTATGGTTGAGTAGTATTCCACTGTGTATTTATACCACATCTTCTTTATGCATCATCTGTTGATGGGCACTTAGGTTGCTTCCATACGTTGGTTATTATAAATAATGCTGCTATGAACATTGGGGTGCATATAACTCTGGAAGTCTATTAGTTAAAATCCCAGAAACACACAAAATGTTATCCATAAGCCACTCTCCAGAAATGATAAACTTGTTAATATTTGGATGTAAGTTTCTTTAGTCATTTTTTTTCTGTCTCTATATAGAAAAATATACAGAAAAATATTTTTGATAATAATAAGGTTCATATATAGAGTTTTATAAACTGCCTCTACCATATAAAGGATTAATGTATAATACATTACGTATTAATGTATTTTTCCCATTAAATATTATTAGTCAATGGATATTTGTTTACTACCTGGCCCTACTATGCTACTTGCCGAGGGACTTTTAAAAACAATAAATTTATTTATTTATTTTTGGCTGCATTGTGTCTTTGTTGCTGTTCATGGGCTTTCTGTAGTTGCGGTGAGTGGGGGCTTCTCTTCAGTGCGGTCCACAGGCTTCTCATGGCGGTGGCTTCTCTTGTTGCGGAGCAGAGGCTCTAGGCGCATGGGCTTCAGTAGATCTGGCATGGAGGCTCAGTAGTTGTGGAGCAGGGGCTGAGCTGCTCCATGGCATGTGGGATCTTCTGGGACCAGGGCTCGAACCCATGTCCCCTGCATTGGCAGTAGGATTCTTTTACACACACACACACACACACACACACACACATATATATATATACACATATATATAATGTATATATATGTATATATATATGTATATTTAGGTCCATATTTTTTTAATTTATTTTTTTATACAGCAGGTTCTTATTAGTCATCAGTTTTATACACATCAGTGTAAACATGTCAATACCAATGTCCCAATTCATCACACCCCCTCCCCCCTCCCCCATGCCGCTTCCCCCTCTTGGTGTCCATATGTTTGTTCTCTACATCTGTGTCTCCATTTCTGCCCTGAAAACTGGTTCATCTGTACCATTTTTCTAGGTTCCACACATATGCATTAATATACGATATTTGTTTTTCTCTTTCTGACTTGCTTCATTCTGTATGACAGCCTCTAGATCCATCCACTTTTCTACAAATGACCCAATTTCATCCCTTTTTTATGGCTGAGTAACACTCCATTGTATATATGTACCACATCTTCTTTATCCATTTGTCTGTCGATGGGCATTTAGGTTGCTTCCATGACCTGGCTGTTATAAACAGTGCTGCAATGAACATTGGGGTACATGTGTCTTTTTGAATTATGGTTTTCTCTGGGTATATGCCCAGTAGTGGGATTGCTGGGTCATATGGTAATTCTATTTTTAGTTTTTTAAGGAAACTTCATACTGTTCTCCATAGTGGCTGTATCAATTTACATTCCCACCAACAGTGCAAGAGGCTTCCCTTATCTCTACACCCTCTCCAGCATTTGCTGTTTGTAGATTTTCCGATGATGCCTATTCTAACTGGTGTGAGGTGATACCTCAATTGTAGTTTTGATTTGCATTTCTCTAATAATTAGTGATGTTGATCAGCTTTTCATGTGCCTCTTGGCCATCTGTATGTCTTCCTTGGTGAAATGTCTATTTAGGTCTTCAGCCCATTTTTGAATTGGGTTGTTTGTTTGTTTAATATTGAGCTACATGAACTGTTTATATATTTTGGAGATTAATCCTTTGTCCATTGATTCATTTGCAAATATTTTCTCCCATTCTGAGGGTTGCCGTTTCATCTTTTTTATGGTTTCCTTTGTTTTGTAAAAGCTTTTAAGTTTCATTAGGTGCCATTTGTTTATTTTTGTGTTTTTATTTCCATTACTCTAGCAGGTGGATCAAAAAAGGTCTTGCTGTGATTTATGTCAAAGAGTGTTCTTCCTATGTTTTCCTCTAAGAGTTTTGCAGTGTCTGGTTTTACATTTAGGTCTCTAATACATTTTGAGTTTATTTTTGTGTATGATGTTAGGGAGTGTTCTAATTTTATCCTTTTACATGTAGCTGTTCAGTTTTCCCAGCACCACTTATTGAAGAGATTGTCTTTTCTCCATTGTATATCCTTGCCTCCTTTGTCATAGATTAATTGACCATAGGTGTGTGGGTTTATCTCTGGGCTTTCTATATGTTCCATCTATTTATGTTTCTGTTTTTGTGCCAGTACCATATTATCTTGGTTACTGTAGCTCTGTAGTATAGTCTGAAGTCAGGGAGTCTAATTCCTCCAGCTCCGTTCTTTTCCCCTCAAGACTGCTTTGGCTATTCAGGGTCTTTTTTGTCTCCATACAAGTTTTAAGATTTTTTGTTCTAGTTCTGTAAAAAATGCCATTGGTAATTTGATAGGGATTGCATTGAATCTGTAGATTGCTTTGGGTAGTATAGTCATTTTCACAATATTGATTCTTCCAATCCAAGAACATGGTATATCTCTCCATCTGTTGGTATCATCTTTAATTTCTTTCATCAGTGTCTTATAGTTTTCTGCATACAGTTGTTTTGTCTCCCTAGGTAGGTTTATTCCTAGGTATTTTATTCTTTTTGTTGCAGTGTAAATGGGAGTGTGTCCTTAATTTCTCTTTCTGATTTTTCATCATTAGTGTATAGGAATGCAAGAGATTTCTGTCCATTAATTTTGTATCCTACTACTTTACCAAATTCATTGATTAGCTCTAATAGTTTCCTGGTGGCATCTTTAGGATTCTCAATGTATGGTATCATGTCATCTGCAAACAGTGACAGTTTTACTTCTTCTTTTCCAATTTGTATTCCTTTTATTTGTTTTTATTCTCTGATTTCCATGGCTAGGACTTCCAAAACTATGTTGAATAATAGTGGTGAGAGTGGACATCCTTGTCTTGTTCCTGATCTTGGAGGAAATGGCTTCAGTTTTTCACTATTGAGAATGATCTTTGCTCTGGGTTTGTAATATATGGCCTTTATTATGTTGAGGTAGGTTCCCTCTATGACCACTTTCTGGAGAGTCTTTATCATAAATGGGTGTTGAATTTTGTCAAAAGCTATTTCTGCTTCTATTGAGATGATCATATGGTTTTTCTTCTTCAATATGTTAATATGGTGTGTCACATTGATTGATTTGAATATATTGAAGAATCCTTGCATCCCTGGGATAAATCCCACTTGATCATGATTCTTTTAATGTTTTGATTCTTTTAATATGTTGTTGGATTCAGTTTGCTAGTATTTTGTTGAGGATTTTTGTATCTATATTCATCAGTGATATTGGTCTGTAATTTTCTTTTTTTGTGGTATCTTTGTCTGGTTTTGGTATCAGGGTGATTGTGGCCTCATTGAATGAGTTTGGGAGTGTTCCTTCCTCTGCAATTTTTTGGAAGAGTTTGAGAAGGATGGGTGTTAGCTCTTCTCTAAATGTTTGATAGAATTCACCTGTGCATCCATCTGGTCCTGGACTTTTGTTTGTTGGAAGACTTTTAATCACAGTTTCAATTTCAGGGCTTGTGATTGGTCTATTCATATTTTCTATTTCTTCTTGTTCAGTCTTTGAAGGTTATACCTTTCTAAGAATTTGTCCATTTCTTCCAGGTTGTCCAATTTATTGGCATAGAGTTGCTTGTAGTAGTCTCTTATGATGCTTTGTATTTCTGCGGTGTCTGTTGTAACCTCTCCTTTTTCATTTCTAATTTTATTGATTTGAGTCCTTTCTCTCTTTTTCTTGATGAGTCTGGCTAATGGTTTATCAATTTTGTTTATCTTCTCAAAGAACCAGCTTTTATTTTTATTGATGTTTGCTATTGTTTTTTTTGTTTCTATTTAATTTATTTCTGCTCTGATATTTATGATTTCTTCCTTCTGGTAACTTTGGATTTTGTTTGTTCTTCTTTCTCTAGTTGTTTTAGGTGTAAGGTTAGATTGTTTATTTGAGGTTTTTCTTGTTTCTTGGTAGAGGTAGGCTTGTATAGCTATAAACTTCCCTCTTAGAACTGCTTTTGCTGCATCCCATATGTTTTGGATTGTCATGTTTTCATTGTCATTTGTTTCTAGGTATTTTTTGATTTCCTCTTTGATTTCTTCAATGATCTCTTGGTTATTTAGTAATGTATTGTTTAGCCTCCATGTGTTTGTGTTTTTTACAACTTATCCCCTGTAATTGATTTCTAATATCATAGCCTTGTGGTCAGAAGAGATGCTTGATATGATTTCAATTTTCTTAAATTTACTGAGGCTTGATTTGTGACCCAAGATGTGATCTAGCCTGGAGAATGTTCCATGCGCACTTGAAAAGAAGATGCAATCTGCTGTTTTCAGATGGAATGTTCTATATATATATCAATTAAATGTCTCTGGTCTATTGTGTTTAAAGCTTGTGTTTCCTTATTAATTTTCTGCTTGGATCATCTGTCCATTGGTATAAGTTGGGGGTGTTAAAGTCCCCCAGTATTATTGTGTTACTGTCAATTTCCTCTTTTATAGCTGTTAGCAGTTGCCTTATGTATTGAGGTGTTCCTATGTTGAGTGCTTATATATTTATAATTGTTATATCTTCTTCTTGGATTGATCTCTTCATCATTATGTAGTGTTCTTCCTTGTCTCTTGTAACATTCTTTATTTTAAAGTCTATTTTATCTGATATGAGTATTGCTACTGCAGCTTTCTTTTGATTTCCATTTGCATGGCATATCTTTTTCCATCCCCTCACTTTCAGTCTGTATGTGTCCCTAGATCTGAAGTGGGACTCTTGTAGACAGCATATATATGGGTCTTGTTTTTGTATCCATTCAGCAAGTCTGTGTCTTTTGGTGGGAGCATTTAATCCATTTAAGTTTAAGGTAATTATCAATATGTATGTTCCTATGACCATTTTCTTAATTGTTATGGTTTTTTTTTTTTTTCCCAGTACACGGGCCTCTCACTGTTGTGGCCTCTTCTATTGTGGAGCACAGGCTCCAGACGCGCAGGCTCAGTGGCCATTGCTCACAGGCCTAGCCGCTCCGTGGCATGTGGGATCTTCCCGGACCGGGGCATGAACATGTGTCCCCTGCATCGGCAGGCAGACTCTCAACCACTGCACCACCAGGGAAGCCCTATGGGTTTGTTTATGTAGGTCCTTTTCTTCTCTTGTTTTTCCCACTTAGAGAAGTTCCTTTAGCATTTGTTGTAGAGCTGGTTTTGTGGTGCTGAATTCTCTTAGCTTTTGCTTGTCTGTAAAGCTTTTGATTTCCCCATAGAATCTGAATGAGATCCTTGCCGGGTAGAGTGATCTTGGTTGTAGGTTCTTCCTTTTCATCACTTTAAGTATATCATGCCACTCCCTTCTGGCTTGTAGAGTTTCTGCTGAGAAATCAGCTCTTAACCTTATGGGAGTTCCCTTGTATGTTATTTGTCATTTTTCCCTTGCTGCTTTCAATAATTGTTCTTTGTCTTTAATTTTTGCCAATTTGATTACTATGTGTCTTGGCATGTTTCTCCTTGGGTTTATGCTGTATGGGAGTCGCTGTGCTTCCTGGACTTGGGTGGCTATTTCCTTTCCCATGTTAGGGAAGTTTTCAAGTATACTCTGTTCAAATATTTTCTCTGGCCCTTTCTCTCTCTCTTCTCCTTCTGGGACCCCTATAATGTGAACGTTGTTGCATTTAATGTTGTCCCAGAGGTCTCTTAGGCTGTCTTCATTTCTTCTGTAAAGGTTTTAATTTCTCCATCAAATCTGAATGAGATCCTTGCTGGGTAGAGTAGTCTTGGCTGCAGGTTTTTCTCCTTCATCACTTTCAGTATGTCCTGCCACTCCCTCCTGGCTTGTAGGGTTTCTGCTGAGAGATCAGCTGTTAACCTTATGGGGATTCCCTTATGTGTTATTTGTTGTTTTTCCCTTGCTGCTTTTAATATGCTTTCTTTGTATTTAATTTTTGACAGTTTGATTAATATGTGTCTTGGCGTATTTCTCCTTGTATTTATCCTGTATGGGACTCTCTGTGCTTCCTGGACTTGATTAACTATTTCCTTTCCCATATTAGGGAAGTTTTCAACTATAATCTCTTCAAATATTTTCTCAGTCCCTTTCTTTTTCTCTTCTTCTTCTGGAACCCCTATAATTCGAATGTTGGTGTGTTTAATGTTGTCCCAGAGGTCTCTGAGACTGTCCTCAGTTCTTTTCATTCTTTTTTCTTTATTCTGCTCTGCAGTAGTTATTTCCACTATTTTATCTTCCAGGTCACTTATCCGTTCTTCTGCCTCAGTTATTCTGCTATTGATCCCATCTAGAGTACTTTTAATTTCATTTATTGTGTTGTTCTTCGTTGCTTGTTTCATCTTTAGTTCTTCTAGGTCCTTGTTAACTGATTCTTGCATTTTGTCCATTCTATTGTCCATTCTATCACCAAGATTTCGGATCAACCTTACTATCATTATTCTGAATTCTTTTTCAGGTAGACTGCCTATTTCCTCTTCATTTGTTAGGTCTGGTGCATTTTTATCTTGCTCCTTTATCTGCTGTGTGTTTTTCTGTCTTCTCATTTTGCTTATCTTACTGTGTTTGGGGTCTCCTTTTTGCAGGCTGCAGGTTCGTAGTTCCTCCTGTTTTTGATGTCTGTCTCCAGTGGCTAAGGTTGGTTCAGTGGGTTGTGTAGGCTTCCTGGTGGAGGGGACTAGTGCCTGTGTTGTGGTGGATGAGGCTGGATCTTGTCTCTCTAGTGGGCAGGTTCACGTCTGGTGGTGTGTTTTGGGGTGTCTGTGGCCTTATTATGATTTTAGGCAGCCTCTCTGCTAATGGGTGGGGTTGTGTTCCTGTTTTGCTAGTTGTTTGGCATAGGTTTTCCAGCACTGTGGCTTGCTGGTCGTTGAGTGAAGCTGGGTGCTGGTGTTAGGATGGAGGTCTCTGGGAGATTTTCGCCGTTTGATATTATGTGGAACTGGGAGGTCTCTTGTTGACCAGTGTCCTGAAGTTGGCTCTCCTACCTCAGAGGCAGAGCCCTGCCTCCTGGCTGGAGCACCAAGAGCTTTTCATCCACACGGCTCAGGATAAAAGGGAGAAAAAGTAGAGGGAATTAGTAGAAGTATGAGGAAAGAAGGAAGGAAAGGAGGGTAGGAAGGAAGGAAGAAAGAAAGAAAGAAGCAAAGAAGGAAAGAAGGCAAGAAGGAAAGAAAGGAGGGAGGGAGGGAGGGAGGAAGGAAGGAAGGAGGGAAAGAAGGAAAAAAGACAGAAAGAAAGAAGATACAGTAAAAATAAAATAAAGTATAATAAAGTTATTGAATTAAAAAATTCTTATTTAGAAAAAAAAAAAAAAGGGACGGATAGAACCTTAGGACAAATGTTGGAAGCAAAGCTATACTGACAAAATCTTACACAGAAGCATACACATACACCCTCACTAAAAGAGTTAAATGGGGAAAAATCATAAATCTTGCTGTCAGAGACCACCTCCTCAATTTGGGATGATTCGTTGTCTAAAGGAGGGAAGGAAGGAAGGAAGGAAAGAAAGAAAGAAAGAAAGAACGAAGGTAAAGTATAATAACGTTATTAAAATTAATTATTAAGAAAAAAATTAAAAAAAAAAAGGATGGATAAAACCCTAGGACAAATGGTGGAAGCAAGACTATACAGACATGATCTCACACAGAAGCATACACATACACATTCACAAAAAGAGGAATAGGGAGAAAAATCATAGATCTTGCTCCCAAAGTCCACCTCCTTAATTTGGGATGATTGGTTGTCTATTCAGGTATTCCACAGATGCAGGGTATATCAAGTTGATTGTGGAGCTTTAATCCGCTGCTTCTGAGGCTGCTGGGAGAGATTTCCCTTTCTCTTCTTTGTTCTCACAGCTCCCAGGGCTCAGCTTTGGATTTGGCCCTGCCACTGCGTGTAGGTCGCTGGAGGGCGTCTGTTTTTTGCTCAGACAGGGCGGGGTTAAAAGAGCCGCTGATTCGGGGGCTCTGGCGCACTCAGGCCGGCGGGGAGGGAGGGGCACGAAGTGCGGGGCGGGCCTGCGGCGGCAAAGGCCGGCGTGACTTTGCACCAGCCTGAGGCGCGCTGTGCGTTCTCCCGGGGAAGTTGTCCCTGGATCCCGGGAACCTGGCAGTGGTGGGCTGCACAGGCTCCGCGGAAGAGGGGTGTGGAGAGTGACCTGTGCTCGCACACAGGCCCCTTGGTGGCGGCAGCCGCAGCCTTAACGTCTCCCGCCCGCCTCTGGGGTCCGCGCTTTCAGCCGCGGCTCGCGCCCGTCTCTGGGGTTCGCGCTTTTAGCCGCGGCTCGCGCCCGTCTCTGGAGTTCCTTTAAGCAGCGTTCTTAAACCCCTCTCCTCACGCCCCAGGAAACAAAGAGGGAAGGAAAAGTCTCTTGCCTCTTCGGCAGGTGCAGACTTTTCCCTGACTCCCTCCCGGCTAGCTGTGGTGCACTAACCCCTTCAGGCTATGTTCAAGCCGCCAACCCCAGTCCTCTCCCTGCGCTCCGTCCGAAACAGAAACCCGAGCCTCAGAGCCTCAGCTCGCAGCCCCGCCCGCCCCGGCGGGTGAGCAGACAAGCCTCTCGGGCTGGTGAGTACCGGTCGGCACCGACCCTCTGTGCGGGGAATCTCCCCGCTTTGCCCTCCACACCCGTTGCTGTGCACTCCTCCGCGGCTTCGAAGCTCCCCCCTCCGCCTCCTGCAGTCTCCGCCCGCGAGGGGGCTTCCTAGTGTGTGGAAACTTTTCCTCCTTCACAGCTCCTTCCCACTGGTGCAGGTGCCGTCCCTATTCTTTTGTCTCTGTTTTTTCTTTTTTTCTTTTGCCCTACCCAGGTACGTGGGGAGTTTCTTGCCTTTTGGGAGGTCTGAGGTCTTCTGCCAGCCTTCAGTAGGTGTTCTGTAGGAGTTGTTCCAGGTGTAGATGGATTTCTGGTGTATCTGTGGGGAGGAAGGTGATCTCCGCGTCTTACTCTTCCGCCATCTTCCGCCCTCCCGTCGTCTTCATTTCTTTTCATTCTTTTTTCTTTAGTCTGTTCCACAGTAGTAAATTCCACCATTCTGTCTTCCAGGTCACTTATCCGTCCTTCTGCCTCAGTTATTCTGCTATTGATTCCTTCTAGTGTAGTTTTCATTTCAGTTATTGTATTGTTCATCTCTGTTTGTTCTTTAATTCTTCTAGGTCTTTGTTAAACATTTCTTGCATCTTCTCGATCTTTGCCTCCATTCTTTTTCTGAGGCCCTGGATCATCTTCACTATCATTATTCTGAATTCTTTTTTGGAAGGTTGCCTATCTCCACTTCATTTAGTTGTTTTTCTGGGGTTTTATCTTGTTCCTTCATCCAATATATAGCCCTCTGCCTTTTCATCTTGTCTGTCTTTCTGTGAATGTGGTTTCTGTTCCACAGGCTGCAGGATTGTAGTTCTTCTTGCTTCTGGTGTCTGCCCTCTGGTGGATGAGGCTATCTAAGAGGCTTGATGGGAGGGACTGGTGGTGGGTAGAACTGACTGTTGCTCTGGTGGGCAGAGCTCAGTAAAACTTTAATCCACTTGACTGTTGATGGGTGGGACTGGGTTCCTGCCCTGTTGGTTGTTTGGCCTGAGGCAACCCAACACTGGAGCCTACCTGGGCTCTTTGGTGGGGCTAATGACAGACT
The DNA here is from genome assembly GCF_963455315.2 of Globicephala melas. Lineage (NCBI taxonomy): Eukaryota > Metazoa > Chordata > Mammalia > Artiodactyla > Delphinidae > Globicephala > Globicephala melas. The sequence continues at coordinate 54,001,505 of NC_083328.1, read as the reverse complement.
CTGGGAGGGCTCATGCCAAGGAGTACTTCCCAGAACTTCTGCTTCCAGTGTCCTTGTCCCCACGGTGAACACCTCTGCAGGAGAACCTCCAACACTAGCAGGTAGGTCTGTTTCAGTCTCCCCTGGGGTTACTGCTCCTTCCCTTGGGTCCTGATACGCACACTACTTTGTGTGTGCCCTCCAAGAGTGGAGTCTCTGTTTCCCCCAGTCTTGTCAAAGTCCTTCAATCAAATCCTGCTAGGCTTCAAAGTCTGATTCTCTAGGAATTCCTCCTCCCGTTGCCGGACCCCCAGGTTGGGAAGCCTGACATGGGGCTCAGAACCTTCACTCCAGTAGGTGGACTTCTGTGGTATAAGTGTTCGCCAGTCTGTGAGTCACCCACCTACCAGTTATGGGAGTTGATTTTACTGTGATTGCGCCCCTCCTACCATCTCATTGTGGCTTCTCCTTTTTCTTTGGATGTGGGGTATCTTTTCTGGTGAGTTCCAGTGTCTTCCTGTCGATGATCGTTCAGAAGTTAGTTGTGATTCTGGTGTTCTCACAAGAGGGAGTGAGAGCACATCCTTCTACTCTGCCATCTTGAACCAATCAGCAGGAGTATTCTTAACCACTGCACCACCAGGGACATCCCTTGCTGAGGGATTTTAAAGATGTATTAATTAGAGTTTCTAGCACCAAGGAGATTACAATTAGGCTAATAAGAAGACATAAAATACGTATAGTAATAAAATAGCTAAATAATATGACAGCATTAGAAGAGTCCACACATTACAGTTTGGGGAAGATTGTTTGTTGATGGGGATATAGAATCAGAAGATTTGAAATTATCTCAATAATATTGTTCACTAAATGAATTTGCCACACAATCATTTTCAGTCTCCTCATCTATAAAACGGGAATAAGGATAAAAACAGTACTAACTACTCTGAGAGGTTGTTTTGGGATAAAATAACAACAATAACTTTAGTAATAGTAATAGAAGGCACTTATACAGATATTACCATGTGCTGAGTACTATTCTAAGAATTTAACATACATTAGCCAACCAAACATCATGGCAGCCTTAAGTAAAGAACTATAATTATCCCCATTTTATAGATGAGGAAATGGAAGCACAAAGAAGCTGAATAACTGGCCCAACATCATACAGTTTAGAAGGGGCAAAGTGGGCTTTGAACCCAGGCAGTTTAGCTTTGTGTTGACTATGTATCGGAAAGAGGCTTTGCAACTGGAAAATGCTTTATAAATGGGATTATAAATTTTACTGTAAATAAAAGTTCTAAATGAGAGGCCCTTGGCTGTTAGAACTGTGGGTTTCTTTTTATTTTTTGACCACATTGCATGGCTTGTGGGATCTCAGTTCCCCGAACTCAGGCTGTGGCAGCGAAAGCCTGGAATCCTAATGACTAGGCTACCAGGGAACTCTCAGAACTGTGGGTTTCAATGTAGGAGGTTTCCCTGGTGGCACAGTGGTTAAGGATCTGCCTGTCAATGCAGGGGACATGGGTTTGAGCCCTGGTCCGGGAAGATCCCACATGCCGCAGAGCAACGAATCCCATGCACCACAATTACTGAGCCTGCGCTCTAGAGTCCGTGAGCCACAACTACTGAAGCCCGTGTGCCACAACTACTGAAACCCATGCACCTAGAGCCTGTGCTCCACAACAAGAGAAGCCACTGCAATGAGAAGCCCGCGCACTGCAACAGAGTAGCCCCTGCTCTCAACAACTAGAGAAACCTGCATGCAGCAATAAAGACCAACACAGCCAAAAATTTAAAAAATGAATAAATAACTAAATTTTTTTAAAAAAAGAGGGATTGGGGAAGGCTTCTGGAAGGCATGGCCCTTTGAAATGGGAGCAATGTCTCTGTTTTGAAATCAGCTGCTGTCTGTATCTTTCACTAGTCTCAAGAGTGAAATCAGGAAGTGAAGAGACCATCTGAAACTAGCTCAAGGACAAAAGGAGTATGTTGGTCATAACTGAGATGTCGAGAGGCATGGCTGGACCTGGGATTTCATCAGAGCCCTGTCTCTTTCTCACCTTGTCTTGGCTCTGTTTTCTTCTGCAATGGTGTTTTTCTCAGGCTGACTCAACTTGGTGAAAAGGATGACCTTCACTATGCCCATTATGACTGCACAGTTGGAAATGCTGAAAAGTTCTGACAATGTCCTGGGAAGGCTTCCCATCAGTCTGGTGGGAGCAGGTGCCCACTCTTGGGAGGGTGGAACCAGCCTCAAGTGAATCACATGGACTGAGGAGGATTCTTATGGAATGGGAGTGGGATGGGTTCTCCAAAATAATGAGATGCTGGGCAGAAAAAAATTATGTCTGCTCTTGACTTGCTACTCTGTGTGGTCCACAGATAAGCAGCATCAGCATCACCTGGGAGTTGCTAGAAATGCAGTTTCTTGCTTCCCACCACAGAGCCATGGAATCAGAATCTGCATTCTGACAAGATCCCAGGTGATTCCTGTGTCCAGTGAAGTATAAGTGCTGTACCATAGAGTGCTGTTAGAGAGATGTGGTTGATCTCTCTCACTTCTCTTCCATGTGGACTCTGTGAATGTCTAGAGTTGCTACAGTCATGAAAACATCACAATCAGAAAATGCAGGAGAAGGGAGGACAGGTAAGGGCAGTGATACCCTTAACTCTTGGCAAGAACTCTCTCCTGTCCCTCAGCTCTCCTCTGGCCTTGTCCATCCCACTGGCTGAGAAGTCCATGGGGCTTAGAGGAGTGCCCCCTGCAGACCACTTCTAGACCCTTTTAGGGCTTCCACTGGGTACCTGAGACTCAGGAATTCTGTGCACAACTGGTCCCAAGCATGTTTCTGCCTGGGCTTATTCTCAGCCATTGCACTCTGATCACCCAGGTCCCAGTGCCTCTCCAACCTGCCCTGAGCAGTGCCTCGGGCTGCCCTTCTTTGCAGGGTGGATCCACAAGTGCGTGCTCCTCTAGGTCTGAGCAGTGGCCCCGGGACCTCACTTTCTTTCAAATGCTGTCCATCTTACTTCTTCTTCTTCCCTTCTTCTCCTACCTCTGAGGTACTTTGGGTTTGTTGGAGGAAGGCAAGAGGAATGATCCAAGGGGGAGAGAACATGGAAGTAGTTTGTGGGGAATTGAATGACTCCACCCCAGGTCTCCAATATTATAACCTACTTCAGTGCACACGTTTTTCTTTGTTTTCATGGACAAATATCCCTTGCCTGGGTTTGGTCATCTCATATCTGCCTGACTTTTTACTTTGGCACTAAATCTTCAATCAGCCAGTCTGTGAAAGGGAAGAGTAGTTCCTGTGTCTGGGACTTGGCTTAAGTGTGTACCCATGAGGCCATTATTGTGTGGGACGGAGCCAGGGGAGGGAAAAGTGCATGAGTGGGCTGTTGACCTGGGCCTAAGGAGATATTAGTCTATAATAGGTGCTCAATAAATGTTTAATGATTGTGTCTTTCTGTGCTTGTTTCTATCTGCAGCGTTTCTTGGTAGGTAGTCGAAGTGCTTTACCACATAGCTCCCACTAGATGTCACTGTTGTCCTGTTTGCAAATCATATCTACTACTTTTCCTCCCGCCCTGCCCCCATCTTGGTTTGATTTCATTAGATCTAGAGCACAAATACGTCCAGTTTTAAGTTAGAGGGCAGATTTTCCTTTAACAATTATCAGAATCCTTGCTTTACTTACATGTTGTCACTGACTTCCTATTACTTTTGTTGTTTTACTTGCTCACACTGGGCATTTGAAGGTCTCTGTAGGTACTTAAAATTTGAATTGAATTGAAAAGAGGGAGTTTCTAGGGATTTGAGGAGGATAGTGTCCTCCTACTTTAACTTACTACAGTACTATTTGTTTCTAAAAATTAAGTAAATGCCTTGATTCTACCAGAATTTTTTTTTTTTTAATATTTATTTATTTATTTATTTTGGCTGCACCTGCTCGTAGTTGTAACACGCAGGGTCTTCACTGCAGTATGTGGAATCTTTAGTTGTGGCATGTGGGATCTTTTAGTTGCGGCATATGGGCTTCTTAGTTGCGGCACGCATGTGGGATCTAGTTCCCCGACCAGAGATCAAACGTGGGCCTGCTGCATTGGGAACACGGAGCCTTACCCACTGGACCACCAAGGAAGTCCTCCTATCAGGGTTTTAAACCAGATCTTAAGCCAAATTCAGTGTGAATTTGAAAAGGAAGAAAAAAAATCACTAACCTCTAACACAAAAGTAGCATTTCCTTTGATTATAAATATAGACAACAAACCACAGTAGTAGTTCCTGGAACTATGCCACAAGTAAAGTCGCAATTTTTTATATCACACTTGTTGCCTCAGGGCCTTTGCATTTGCTGTTCCTCCTGCCTGGAATGCTTTTACCCCAGATATGTAGGTCTAAAATGTCACTCTGTCAGAATGGCATTCTCCAAACATCTTGTATAATGTCATCCCTCCTTCTCATCATTACTTTGATTTATTTTAGCTATAGGACTTACCTGACATATTATGTCATCTGATACATTAGGCATTCACTTGTTTATTGTCTGCATCCACTAGAATGTGAGCTCCCAGGGGCCATGGACTTTGTGTCTTTTTTTTTAAAGTCTCTAGAGCCAAGAACAGTGTCCAGCACAGAGAAGCTCTCAATAAATATTTATTGCATTAATAAATGAGATAATGAGAACCAGCTTTGCATTCATATCTGTACTAGTTTCTTATTGCTGCTGTAACAAATTACTGACAAAAATTTGTTATCCGAAAGTTATGGAAGTTAGAAGTCTGAAGTGGGTCTCATGGGACTTAAATCAAGGTGTTGGCAGGACTGTGTTCCTACTGGAGGCTCTAAGGGAGAATCCACTTCCTCTTTTTTTCCACTTTGTAGGGGTTGCCCACATTCCTTGTCTTGTGACCCCTTATTATTTCCATCATTATGTCTCCTTCTGTGACTTGAACCCACTAGCCTCCCTTCCATTCGGACCCTTGTAATTACATTAAGCCCACCCAGATAATCCAGGATAATCTCTCCATTTCAAGGTCCTTAACTAATCACATTTGCAAAGTCCCTTTTGCAGTTTAAGATAAAGTATTCACATGTCTTGGGGATTAGGATGTGGACATCTTTGGGGGCCATTATTCTGCCTACCACATTATCTGTGTTATTTAAAAAATGAACTGGTTTGGATGATTTTTTCTTTAGAAGGTCTACGTGGTGGTATAATGATGGGAGGCATGGGGCTAGATTATGAAGCAAACCCTATGTGTGTTGATTCTTTTTTTTGTGTGTGGGGCATGACAGTATTCACTGCCTTGTCCCCTTCTCCACTCCTTCCCCACCCACTCTGTTAAGGATCTACCTGAGCCCAGTCCCAGTACCACCTTTGGCCACCTGTGATAATTTCTCCTCCTCTCCTAAACTGACCTGAGGAAAGTCAACAGAGAAAGTGGATTTGATGAGGGAAGGAACAGTAGGAAGGATCCAATAAAAACTGGAACTGTGCCACTGTAGAAAACAAGAAAGACTCTGTCTTCATTTCTCCTCCCTTGAGTTGAGATCCCATCCATAGTAGACTTACATACTCACAACTTTACCCACCACCTACACTGTTCTCACCTCTCCAGCCTTCACTGGCTGCTAAGAAGCCAAATACCCTGATCACCTACCGGAGCTTATCTCCTGCTACCCTCCCACAAGTTTGCTCTGATCCAGCCAACCTGGCGTCCTTGCTTTTCCTTGAGCACACCAACTTTGCCCTTGATTGTGGGTCTTGCCTTGGCTGTTCCCTCCGCCTGGAATGCTGTTCCCTAGTCTCAGTCTGACTGCCCCTATGGACGTTTTTTATCTTCATCTGTAAAAGACCTGCCAGATCTCAAAAGGCTTTTCCAGTTCCTAGGATTTTGGACATCTAGCTGGTCATGGAACTTCTAGGGCACAAATGATAAAAGAGGGGTCTTATCTTATTGTTGTGATTGTATTTCACAAATTTAATTACTAAGAAATACATTGGTAAGTAGCTTTTTATATACGTTTTCAGCTCTTGAGTATTATAGTTAGGGTTTCTTAGCTAAATGGTTTCCTTTACCATTTGGTTGGGAAATGTGAGTGCTGGTTTAATCACTTGGAGTTTTATTGAACATACTTAATCTCAGCTCCACCAACTACATACTGTGTGGCCTTGGAAAATTAATTTAACCTCAATTCTGAAAAAATTAAGAGGTTATTTAGAGTTTTTCATTTTTTTTAACCTGGACCATAATGGAGCATTAGGTGGGAATATCATAATAGCTAAAATTGTAAATCGTAGCTAAAATATTGTACATTTTATATACATCTGTTTTTTCTGGGAGAATAGCCATAGCTTTCATTGATTTCTCTAAGCAATCCATGACTCCCCAAAAGCTAAGAGTCACTAGGTTAGATGATTTCCAAGGACATTTCTCATTTTAGATGAGTGTTTATTGCCTTTTACCTGCTAGGCTCTGTAGAATGGTGATTGAAGAAAAAAAGCAAAGTTCTGGTCCTTATGGATGTCCATGTCTGGAAGGGGAAGCATATATAGAGCAACAAATAACTATGGAATAACATGCTGAAGAAGGTGCTCTGAAGATATCCCTCTGAAGATATTTGATAGGATAATGGGAATATCACTTAGGAGACCATCGTAGGCATTCAAACAAGTGATGGTGGAGGCCTAGATCACCGGGATGGCAGTGGAGTTAAGGATGGAGATGAAGTGAATGAATGTAAGGTGTCTTTTGGAGATAGCCTTGGCCAGACTCCATTATGGAATGGATGTTAGTAAGAGAAAGAGACAGAAAGAATCAGTTAAAAGGAATCTTCAGCTTTCTAGCTTGAAGAACAAGTGGTGCCATTTCCTGAGATGGGGAAGTGCTGATGGCATTTCAGAGAGGCAGTCAAAGTTCACATTTGGACAAATCATATGGGAAGATTCTAATACGTAGAAAAAAATTCTTAAAGAACTAGTAAAGTCTATAGTGGCTTCTCTGATGTGTTATCGCTGGAAATCTCCATTAACTGGCATGATTTTAGATGTTCCTTTCAGTGACCTTCGTTCAACAGTCAATGTTCGGTGAGCCTCTCTTTCATGCCTCCCATGTACTAGGTGTTGGAGGAGGTCATGGAGAGGACATGACCACTGGTTGACCTGTGAGCTGGACCCAGGCAATTGGAGGCTTGTCACCCCTCCCCTGTCCTAGGAATGTACATTCTGCCACTGTTCCCACACTGGGAGCTGGTTTCAAGGACGTGGCCTTGAGAGATCATGTGTTGTTGGGATCAACTGAAACAAATTAAGGCCTCTGTATAAACTTTAAGATTCTTACAGTGGGTGTGGAGATCTACTCCTCTTGAGGCTGCCCAAGACAAGCCTTGCATGTAAGTACCCTTGCTTTTTAAACCTGGCATATACTCTGGCTCTCTCTTTGGTCTCTCCTCGCCCTTCATGTACAGGGATCAGTTTCAGATTTCACCCAGTTTCAAATTTCACCCAAGGAACTCCCAAGGTTGTGAACTAACAATTAATGAGCCAGGCAGGAAACCCAAGAAATGGGCCTTGGGAAAGAGGCATCTGGGGGAAATCATGACCTCTATGTGGGGAGGGATGGCTCATATATTAGATGCTTGTGGACTATGTGAGTACAGGGATGCCCCTAAAACACTGGCTGGTCTGATGCATTTGTTTGAGGAACCATGCTGAATGCACTGCAGTGAAGAAAAGAGATGAATGTCTGTCTCTGCTGTGGGTAGGTTGGTGGTCTCCAATGTCCAACAAGAGGCTAAGGCTTGATTAGAAAGTTGGAAGAAGAGCTGAGGTTAGAGAAGGATGTGCCATATCCACTGCTCTGCTAGCTTCAGGGCTGGCAGACCAGATGGGAGAGCAGGGTGAGAAATTGAAGAACTTGGCATGTCATTTTGCAAAGCTAGTGGGACAGGGAGGGGGCAGGGCACAACCTTTAAAAGAATGGCATCGCTGTTGAGGAAACGACCTAAACTGGTTAGAACCAACTAGGCCCAAGTTGGTGGAAAGTTCGATTTCCAGTGGAACTTGAGCCTCATTATATGCTCATTGTAATACATTAACATCTAAGTGACACACCCACAAGC